>NC_141141.1:56749053-57069652 GCF_053477565.2 Lygodium microphyllum | reverse complement strand
GAGATCTGACACAACACTAAACCACGAACACGGGCCACATGACCATGGATGCCCGATACTGAAAAAAAAATGAAAGTATTCCAAGTACGCCAAATATGCCATAAGGCTGTCCATCTAAAGAAAATGGAAAAGGCAGGAATAATCTGAATACAAAGAGGACATAGAGGTCATCTTTCCCATAATCCATGAAGGAGTTGATATCCTGTGCTAAGTCACCGAGGACCACACATGGGAAACAAAACTCCAAATTTGTCTCGCAACAGGGCAAGAGACAAAGAGATGAAGCACTGTCTCATCACATGTAGTACAGAATACACATCGACCAGCAAAGATCTTGCGAGCACACAGCACATCCCCAGTAGGAACCCCAGTAGGAAGAGCCCCAATAAGCTCTCTCTCTCTCTCTCTCTCTCTCTCTCTCTCTCTCCAAAGTTTAGAATGATTGGAATCAACATTAACCATCCCCAATAACCCTCTCTCAGCCTTGCATGATAAAGTTTTTCACTTGGCGGCCTTATAAATGTAATTCCCAAAATTAACTAATTAATTTTTAACTTTTAATTTTACTTTTTTAATTAATTAAATATTCCCTTGTACCTACCCAAGAACTAGCTAGTGTCCATTAACATTTAATGTGCCAACTCCCATGGAACATATAATTGTCCCAAACATTAATTGTTAAAATTTGCCAATTCTGGGCAACACCCAATGTCTGTGCACACTTATTAAAGTGTCAAATTGTGGTGTATCTTAGGACTTAAATGTGGCGACACTAGGCCCTAGAGCTAAGTTAATTCAACTCTAGTTAGCGTGTGGTGGAAGGTTGGTTAGGTCAGCCTTAGACCTTGGTTGTACTTTCATCAGGTACTTCCATTTGTCATTCTTACTTGAGCTAATACACTCTCTTCAGCTCACACATCATTTACTCTCTCATTTCTCTCCTCTCCATAGCCAGTCAATTTTTCACATTTGGGTATCAAAGCAAGGTTACATCGCCACCATTGGTTCCATACACTAAGGAGCTAAGAGCTACCACCGGTTTTCTATTCGTGAGGAGCAGCTGTTGCTACAACGTCACCAATCAATTCACGCCATCAGTTGTGAAACCCTGCGCCTCAGCCAATCTGACACCACCCTAGTGTGCCCTTCATATTCCTACCACTAGCTATGCATAGCCACCCAACATCACCCCTACTCTGCCTAAGCTGCTTGCAGATCTTGCAACACCAACTCCCCTATGCATGCCTACACTACCAGATTTTGCACTACCGCTCTCTCCTATCTACCTTGCCATCTACTGCAACAATGCCTACTTTAGCCACTACCACCCTCTACTCAAGTCTGTGTTGAGCTAAAAATGCATTAACCTGACTTAAACAACCCCAAAACATGCTTAATTAATGAAGAAAACCTTCCATTTCAAAAAGAAATGCGATCCTACATAGTTATCGTGTCCCACATGTAAAACCCTAGTTTGAGTGCCCTAGACTTTCCATAAATATGCATGTAGCCCACCACTCTCCCTCAATCTCGTTTTTGCAGGTTTCAAGAGTCATAACTCTATTGCTCCCACCCCGTTCGCAGAGGACATCACGGTCAGAGCTTCCATCCACCACCTACTATCATCCGGCACCTGATTCCAACCTTCTACACGTGGTTGCTATTGTTGCTAGGCCTGGGGAGCTGTCACCTACCACTAGGAGTTATCGCCTACTCGTGAGAGCTGTAGCCACCTATTGTCTACAATCGCCAAGATTTTCTCTCTCCTTTGAATGCTATGTATGCAATTTCTGGCTATTACTTGACATTATCTCACCTCTGACATTTGCATTTGCATAGCAACTATCGCTCAGCTTTTCTCTCTCCTCGGGTACCTGTGTTTTTAGTTTCTCTCTCTCTCTCTCTCTCTCTCTCTCTCTCTCTCTCTCTCTCTCTCTCTCTCTGTGTGTGTGTTGCACTGTCGTCTGCATTACATCCTGACTTCCTTGGCCATGTTTGTTGGTGTTTGACACTCAGAGGCTACCTTTGCTACGATTCGGGATCCGTTCAAAGTATAACACACTCTACAACTCATAACCTTTGCCTTGATCCCAAAGATACGAGAGTTTGAGGTCCAATATTCACTACTTAGTGTGTTTGCTACATCAACTGTATATTCATCATTTATTCACTTTATTATTCATTGTTTTCATTGTCTCTGAGTTACCCTAACCCTAACCCTAACTGTATTTTGAGTTTATTAGTCTGTGCTTTGTCATACGATTGGTTTCATGCTTTTTGTGTTTAGAGCATTTTTTTCACATGGTATCAGAGCTAGGTACTCTCTGAGAAACATTGGCCTTTAATCCAAAAGACTATTCACGAAAGCAAAAACAACAAAAGGGTCTAATAACGTCAAACACATTCACAACACCACTCCGATCTCCACAGCCAAACATGGATAGCAACGATCAAGAGTGGGCATCCTAGCTTGCTATTGCCCGATCTAACATGGGCGGAGAATAATCGGACTACCATGGAGTTCACAAACCATATCAAATTTTGGCCATTGAGTATGATCTTATCCTTATACATTAGTTTTCTCCTTTAGATTCAGTGCACAGAACTAATGAACTTATAGGACCTTTGGAATCTCCACTATAGATTGCTAGCCATCCGCAAGTGAAACCTGGCTCGGATTACACATCACTTTCACAGTACTACTTTTCTCAATGCCAAGTACAAACCTTACTATTTCAGATTCTATGCCAACTGATTCTGTATTTTCTATTGGATCAGGAGATGCTCATCAAGAAGGAACTCTTCAAAACAAGCTTTGGTTTGTGAGTAATGAGGAAGACACATATTTCTCATGGTCAATATGGAGTAGGTGCATCTTGTTCTAGTGCATTTAATGGACAAAAGAAACCTACGATGTTTCCCACAACAACATCTATCACAAATCCATTTGGGCTCCTACCCATCCCTCCCTCATCTTTCGCTACACATTTCTTTCAGCCTCCATTAAGTGTACCACTTTATCCACTACACACCACGCCGGGGGTTTCTGCACATTTAGGCACAGCCTTTAGGACCGCTACACATTTCTTTCAGCCTCCATTAAGTGTACCACTGTATCCACTTTATCCACTACACACCATGCCGGGGGTTTCTGCACATTTAGGCACAGCCTTTAGGACCTCTACATACCCATTTCCAAGTGGTGTACCTGTGATGGAGGCTTGACCTCCCACACACACATACATTTAAGTTTTTTCCCCCTCCACGGCATTCAGTGTGGATTGTTTGGTACCACAGCTTGCCTCTATGGCATTACCTAGTGGACCATCCGATCATTCTGTAGTGCCCTATTCAACATTTAGACAAGGCTATCATATCCCAGTGCCTTCATCTACACCTATGGTATCATATGGACCTACATCCGTTTCGGTATCTCCACAGCAATCGGCACTTATTGAACATCAACAGCCTATTTCTACCTTTCCATCATTATCCCCTCCTCCTTATCCACCACCACCATCGTATCCTCCATCTTATCCCATTTATCCATCTTCACAAACACCTCATGGTTCTAGTTTCTCATGCATTTAATGACAAGACTCGTTTCAACAGGTCAAACTACACCACTTGGTTAAATTTGATGAGGTATGTCTTAGTGTCATGCGAACATGTATTTTTGAAACCTCACTTAACATGTTGATTAATTTTTAAACACATGGTTAAGTAAATGTCGCACATATGAGATGTAACTAGGGAGTAAATTTACAAGCTCAAGACCCAAGGAAATCACAGGATGTCAAAGGTAAAAGTTGCTATAAGTTATGGCACACAGATACTTGGTGGTATCTGGTACCAGTTGTTAGCCAAGGTCATTCATTTAGCTATAAGTGTTAGTTGGTGACACTAGAGAAATAGCGTTTAATGGTACCTAGCACCAATCTAATGGTCAAAGATGATGCAAAGACACTCGGGAACGGAAATAGCCTAAGCCAATTTAATTATTGGTCAGTCATATTATTTTTCTAGGAACCGAAATAATTGTTAGATTAATTTTAAGTATTTAAAGACTAAAAATTAATATTTAATTATGGATAATGCTTGAAAAACTATTTGGAAAGGTTGGCACTTAGAAAAATGCCCGTGTGAGACTGAAAAACGTCTCTAGAGGCTAGAGAAAGGCATTTTAGTGTATTCAGCCTACAAGAGAGAGGGAGGAGATGTTCCTGGTCTGATCTACAGCCATTGGAGGATCTTCTAAGACAGCCAAGGGCAGGAGAAGACCAATCAATAGTAGGTGATAGAATCTACGGGCTGTTAAGACAGGGCAGCAGTAGTAAATGACTAATTTTCTTCAGTTCTTTGCATCTACAAGTTGTTGAGATAGGGCAACAGTAGTAACTGACCGATTTTCTTCAATTCTTCGCAAAGAAAGTCGAAATTTTCTCTCTCCTCAGCATTCTCTCTCGTCTCCCGCCTTTTCTATAGCCTTGCTCCAAAGATTATAGCATTGAGATCACCAGAGGCTGAGAAATTTCAGATTTCTCTGCTATAAACCACAATTTGCAACAGAAATTAGAGTTTATCAACAACCTCAAGAAGTGTGCCATAAATTCGAAGCTCCAAGACTTGGATTCAACAAGCTTGAAGCTGTTTTCAGTCAAATTCAAGTGGAGGGACCAGCAAATCAATGAATTTGGGGCATTTTCCATCTCCATCAAAGCGGGTGAGGGCAATTGACTGCTTGAATCAAGGGACATATCAAATTAAAGACTTGTTGGTCATTTTGGACAGCAAGGGGAGTTGGAATACCAAAAGGGATTGGGAGAATCCCATTGTACATAAACTTTTTCTTTTATTAGGTTAAAGAAATACCGAAAGGGGCGCCAGTTTTGGAGCCAACAAGCTGTCCATTGTCCCAGATTGTAAGTTATTTTGCATTTCTCAATTTTGTAATAAATGTTATTGTTGTAACTAAGTTGTAATCAAGGAATTACCACCCATCCACGAAAGGAAGGCCGGTTACACTTAGACTTTAAGAACCTATGGGATTTAGTGTACAGGTTGGAACCCCAACCTAATCCCACCCTTGTTCCACACGAGGTCGCCCGCTCATGGAAGGCTCGTAATGCCTCACTATTGTCAAGCTTATGCAAGACTTGTTGCCTGAGTTTCACTCTCAGCTTCAGCATTTCGACTTAGCATCCGAGCACTAGGCACACTTAACTAACCGCTATGCGGCTCAAGATAGGACCCGTCACATCAAATTGAATCATGAGCTCCAAAATTTCAAAATCATAGACAAGGATGACTTGAAAGTCAAGTTGGCTGAGTATCTACGTCTCTCACCAAGTTCTCAACCACTGAGACTCCTAAGTCCTCTGACGATCAAGTTACCCTGTTTCTTAACAAGCTGCCTTGAAAATATTTCCATTTTGTGTAACAGGTGATTTCACAGCCTTAGATGCTCACATTTTATGAGTTTTGAGCGTTAGCTATTGCGTTATACATGGTTGTTCGATCAATTTCATAACACGTCCTCAATAGAGGGAGCCCTTGTTACATCTTCTCAAAGAGGGCAACAAGGCAAGGACACACAAAACTCAAATCAAAATCAAAAGTTTTAATTTTTTAGGTACACACAAATCAACAAGGCAAGGCAACAATCAATCAACACTTAAAACCAAGATGATAGAATCTACCTAAAAAGAATAGGTATTGTCAACATTGTCAAAAGGCTAGCCATTATGATAATAAGTGTTGATCTAAGGCAAGAGGTACATAGCCCAAATCCAATAATTAGACCCCCTGCATGCCAATTGAGTAACCCCCAACAAGGGAAGCAAGGTGGTGGCAACCCTCAACAGGGGCAATAGCAAGGCCAGATCCACACTACCACCAATCCATCATCATAGTCAATGAACTACTCAACTCCAAACAGTTTGTCTGATTGGTCTACAAAGGCCCACATTGTCTCCTTAGAGGCATCGGATGCGAGTCTCGTTCACATCTACGAGTTGCCTCTTGATGAGGTGCCTACAAAGGCCCACTCATCACAGTCGAGCTCGTCAATACCTATTTGGCTTGTGGACAATGCAGCTGTCCATCACATGACTCCTAGAGCAAACACTTTTATTTCCCGAGCCCTTGCAGTCAGGACCATCCACATAGAAAATAACTCCTCGGTCATGATTCAGACACAAAGTCGCATCAGTTTTCCCATTGACCTAATGGCCTTTACAACATGACCCATTTCCTTACCAAGCCGACTGTCAATGATTCAGAGTTCCATCACTTCCAAGCTTTGGCCACTACACGAAAACCCAATCCGCATTGTCTGGCTAACATGATTGTAAAAGGGCACTTGGGCAAGTGAATAATCCCCCTGCGAGGACACTATACAAGTCATAATTGCATCGCATTCTGCATGAGCATGAATATTTACATATTCTCCTTTGCATTATTCTATACATTGGCATTCTATTCATGTAAACATGCGTCTATGCACATTTATCCCTTTTAGGTCACCCTTGGAGTGGTCGACTCTGGATCCACCATCATCGTGGCATTCACCATGGCAATCTCCGAAGGCACTATTTTTCCTATGCTTGTATGCTGGCTTTGCTTGTCTTACTTGCTTCTCTGTTCTGCCTCTCTCTCCACATAATCTCCATATGATTGGCACACACACTTAGGTATTCCTAGACACTTATCCTGGTAGTGTGTGGGATTGTTTTGCTTGTTGTATGAAGATAGTGAGAAACTCCATCCTTATTTTCTTGTACTTCGATGCATAGTGACTCAATAGGACGAAAACTAATTCAAAATCCTCACTTAAAGCTAAATCTTTTGAAAGCGATCATACCAAAAGCCCTAAAAAACAAAAAAACCAAAAACAAAAACAAAAAACAAAACAAAAATCCCATTGCTGATTCCATCCACCTTTGTAGGACTTTGTAGACCCCTGGGCAGCCGACGTGCATTCTTGGTCTAATGTCCTGGGCTCTCTAAGGTGATCACTTGGGCTTCCTCGGTAAGATAACCATTGCCTCTGTAGTCTTGGTAGATCACTGGGCAGCTGATGTACATCCTTTGCCCAATGCCCTAGCTGCTTTTGGGATGGAAAGCCTTGAGGTAATAGAATCTATATATCAAGAGCTTATTTCTCATGGCTCTATTTTGGGCTTGAAAGGGAGTGTTGAGCTAAAAATGCAATAGTCTGACTTAAACAACCAACATACTTACTTAATGAAGAAAACTTTTCATTTCAAAAAGAAATGCAATCCTAGAGAGTTACTATGTCCTACATACCTAACCCTAATTTGGATACCCCAAACTTTCTATAAATATGCACACATCCCACCACTCTCCCTCAATCTCGTTTTTGCAAATTTCGGGAACCATAACTCTATTGTTCGAAATCCATTTGCAAAAAACATCACGGTCAAAACTTCCACTAGCCACCTGCTATCATCCAACACCTAATTTCAACCTTTTGCACACAGTTCTGAGACCATCGCCTACTACTGCTCAAAGTTGACTGTTGTATACTATCGCCACTTGTTATCTACAATCACCTTGGATTTTCTCGATCCTCTAAATACTGCATTTGCAATTTCTGGTTGTTGCCTGACATTCTCTCACCTCTGACATTTGTGTTTGCATCTAACAGTTGTTGCCTAGTTTTTCTCTCCTTAGGTACCTGCGTTTTTACTCTCTCTGCTGCACTGTCATCTATATCAGATCCAGCCTTCCTTGATTGCATTTGCTAGTATTCGACACTCGAAAGCTGCCTTTGCTGCGATTTGGAATCCATTCAGAGTACGACACACTCAACTGCTCATAACCTTTGCCTTGATCCTAGAGATTCAATATTCACTACATAGTCTGTTTGTTGCATGAGCTATGTATATTCATCATTTATTCACTTTATTATTCATTGTGTTTATTGTCTCTGAGTCACCCTAAACCTAACCCTAACTGCGTTCTGAACTTATCAATCCGTGCTATGCCGAGATTGAGCAATTTCTTCAACATTTTCACCAGAACTTTGGTACTTTTGTGATTTTTGGGTCTAGAGCACATACAGAGATACAATGAAGTTGCTAATTCCAGTCAACTCACATCTTGATGTGACATTTCATCAAATTATAAGGCTATAAGTATCAAATTTCTTCAATTTTTCAAAATTTCTTTCAGAAAATTGAAGACTTTTGTATTTCACGCATCACGAGGTAGAAAACAAGTGCAAGTACAACATTTATTTCCTGATTGATACAATCTGCGCACAGACATTTGCATAGTTTAGGGATTTACAGAATTAAATTATTGAACTTCAATTTATTTCAAGGTACATCAATGTAATGCTTGTCTATGCAGATTTGGTCCCCTTTACAAGACATTTAAGGAAGATTTTTCTTTGGGACAATTTTATGATTGCATTATCTATCCCGTGTTGGGATTTCAATACTTGTGAAAGTACATTTTACACTTTAACTTGGAAGTGTTTGGTTGCAAATTTCATGAATTCTATTGCAGAAATGGCACAACAAGGTCACAATAATCAAGCAACAATTTGGGTATTCTTACTCAAGAGGACAATCTGGATGGCATCAATAACTCCTTGTAGAGTTTCATGGTGCGCAATATGTTGATTACTAAAGGTCTTTGGGATTTTGTAGGGATTTTGTGACTATTTGGCTAGACCAAGAGGGTTTGCTCCTTCAATGCCTCAAAGAGGAGCTAGAGGGCAAAAAGCTGTCCGTGCTACTACCCCCATTCCTCCTACAAACTAACAAAGAAAATGGGACTCCAAAGATGCATAGGTATTGTCTTTAATTGTTCTATCAATCAAAAAAGCAATAATACTGCATATTTGGTCTTGTAAGACCTTGAAGGCACATGGGATATTCTTGAGCAAATATTTGCAAAGATTAAGACTATGCTCCATTGACCGATGAGTGATTTTTTAAGATAATGTGTACCCTCATACTAACAACTAGTTTTTTTTGTTATCAACATTTAAATTTATATTTCCTTTTATTGTATTGTTTAAATCCAAACACTTGAATCATTGTATAGATGGTTGTAACGTATGGTCTCATAGGTCATTTTGGCCTCTTCTAGACGTTAACAAATCATTTCATTTCATTTAAAATAAATAAATATATGTATACCATACAAAAGTTTAAATTAAGATATTGAAGTATTTACATCGGGCCTTCTAGCCAACCAAGCACGATCAAAGACACACAACAAACACTCATGAAGCCAAAGGGCCATGAAAACACAATGCTACAAGAACAAAAGAAAGGGGGATCATGAACTGGGTAGAAAAGGGGTGGAGCAAACAATATCCATGCATGAAGCAACCACCTCTCCAAGCCAACCGAAACAATGGAAGTAATCTGCTATAAAGGCAATCCTCGCACAAGACCTAGATGACCACAGATGCCAAAGGCTGAATCAAAGATAAAGGCATGCAAGCCCACTAGATGTGCCAAAGACCGGTCCATCACATGAATTAAAAGAGACAAGGATGATGGGACTGTAACATGGCAATGGATGGCATCTTGCTGAAAACCCGAGATTGGATGAATGTTCTCAGACATGTCAATGATGTCCATACTCAGGAAATGAAGTCCCAAATATGTCTGGCAACTGGGGAAGAGATGAAAATACAAGCAGGAGTTTCATTGCATGTAGTGTAAAGAATTACTTAAATACAAAATAAAAACTCAATCATACAACAAAGCACAATCTGATAATAGAACACAAAAGGGTTAGAGTAACTCAAAGACAATAAACGCAGAAGATGAATGAAGTATGAATAGATACAATGCTCAATACAATAAACACAACATGCAGAGTGAATACAAGACCTCAAACTCCCATGTCACTGAAGGACCAAGGCAAAAAATATGAGTTGGAAAGTGTGTCATACTTTGTATAGATCCCAAAATGGAGCAGGCAGCCTCTAGATGTGATCAGCAGCTGCAAAGGCACATCTGTAGAGCCTAGATCAGGCTGAATACATCAGAGACGCCTCGGAAGAGTGGGCAGCAGGCTGAGAAGTGTCAAGAAGGTACAAGCATCAGCTAGAAACTGAAAATGTAGCAGTATGCTGCCCCTGGAGAAGCTGGTGAGTGCTGGATGCTGCAAACACAGGTGTCTGATGAGCTGGATGCAGCAAACGCATGCAGTTGGGGGGTCGTAGGCAGTAGCTGGAAATGATGTGTGCAGGCTGGGAACTGTCTCTATCAGAAAACGCAAGGTCAACCAAATCAAGAGGCACTCAGTGGCATTGACGAATATTCTGGAAAGAATAAACCCTAGACTGGGCTGGAATGACAGCATCCTCTCTCTCTCTCTCTCTCTCTCTCTCTCTCTCTGTGGATGCACACAAACACATCCACCAAGTTACCAACCTTTGAGCAGAGATATTTTTGTCTACATGTTCCCTAGAAGCAAGACCTCGAAAGTTGCCAAGAAAGACATCATAACCTGTCATTGCAACCAAGTAGATACCATAAAGGTCTCTCACAAGAAGATTGAGAATTCTAAATATGAACACAAAGTTGTAAGAATGTACATAGAACATACCTTGATCATAAGCTGCAAAGGCTTGTGACCCAACAACTCCATTTGATACCCATCTATAATAACATAAAGAGTATGTGTAAATATGAGGAAAATACATAACCAAAAACTTGAATCCCATGATTCCAATAACAAATACCAAGGGAACTAAAAATTTGAGTACTTACCCCAAAGAGCTATCCAAAACTCCATGCTGAAAATACAAAACCTTTCGAGAATCACGCCTGCATAATTGTGCCAAAAGAAAAACCAACTGAAGACCACTTTGACAATTTTCCAGCGTCAAGAAACATATGTACATTTGATACCAATAAGCAAAACTATGTTTCTTTATTTTTTGTGCTATTATGGTCCAACAAAAACAGTGTTTGATGGATCCCTTATACTTTTCAAAATGTGGTCACTACATGCATTGTTTATGCTAAGAGACAATAGCAAAGAATGCAAATGCTCAATATCTTCTCAAATGGACACTTGCTAAGCAAAAAGACTACAACTTTTGCAAGTATATAAAGCAATTTGTGTACAATGATGAGGAGCTGATTCCTTATAAAGATTTTGATTCGAAAGCTCAAAGGGCATTGACTAGCATTAATTAATTAATTAATGTCAATCTAAGGGTCGACAAAGGTTAGGGACCACTTCAAGTTTCAAATGGCCTAGCCAATTAAATTATGGATGGACATATTTATCGTTGGATAGGGTCAAAAGGGCTAATTTAATTTTCAAAATTAATAAAATCTGAAAATTAATTAAATGATTGGATAATATTGAAAAATGGGTTTAGAAAACTGCCAATGGGCCAAAATACCCATGTAAGATTGAAAAACGTCTTTGGAGGCTAGAGAGAGGCATTCGGTGGATTCAACCTGCAAGAGAGAGGAAGGAGAGGCTGTTGATCTGATATGTTGGAGGACCTTTTGAGGCAGCTAGGGATAGAAGAATACCCAATTGGAGCAGGCGACAGCAATTTTGGCCTTCACAGGAGCTGGCGACAGCAGCTTGGAGCTAGCAATAGCAGTTTGGTCCCTCCTTGCAGCTGGTGACAACATTAAATGCTGCCGAGTGTAGGTAGCAATCAGATTTCAGGCCTTTCTCGCGAAGAATTCTCTCTCTCTTCTAGCATTTTCTCACTTTCTCCAACTTATGCTCAATCAATCTGAGTATTTCTCAACCTTTTGGATCAAATTTCAGTCAAATTTGGTGGATAGCAGAGAGATCTCTACTATAAACCCTAAATTTTCATAGAAATTAGAGCTTGACAACCACCTTGGGGCCCATGCCAATTGGTGAAAGCATTGTACACTGAATTCAGCACCTGCAATTTGTGTAATTGTTAGGGAATTCAGATGCCAACCCATTCATTTTTTGCAAGTAAAATGTGGCTGACTATATTACTCAAAAAAACTGATTACAACAGAGTGCTCATGCTCAACAGACTAGCTGGAGCTGATGCAAAGTCACTAATACATCATATATACAAGCCTCTCAAGGTGGTCTGGGGGGGATGGGGGCGAGAAGCCATTTGGGGGGGGTGGTATATATCGCCAACTGGGACTGCCTGCCTGCATCACGAAGAATAGACCCTAGCCACCCCAAGTGCGCATGAAGTGACCTCGGAGCTCTTGACTTGCCCTGGACTCACCTTGCACCTGGTCCCATCGGCCGCAGAAGGAGTGGATAATGGAGGTCCAAAGCTCTGCTAAGGTCGCATGTGCTGAAAGTCTCTCACCGTCGAAGGCCTCCTGACACCGCGCCTTTCAGATATGCCATCCAGTAAAACTACCTATGATCTTTCATATCTCCGAGCGGTCTACTGTGGGCTCCAGTACCTGGCAGATGGGTAGAGCCTCCAAACCGACCACTGCGCACGACCCTTCCTCGATAATGAATATCGTGTCCTACATCCCGGCCTCAATACAAAAGGTGACAGCCCTAGCTGACTACCTACCAACAAAAAGCTCCCCATGAGATATATCCAAGGCTGGGTGCTATACGGCGAAGGATGCGGCATGCTCCTCTCCACACAAGCTGTGCCTCCTCACATGACCAAAGGTAGTGCTTTGGGGTTTCCAGAGGCTGTTGTGCGCAGCGCTTACAATCTCCCTCCTACATCTGGGCAAGCCAACTTCCCACCGCCAAGCCTCCATGTGCCACCAGCCATAAGAAGTACAACACCCTCCTTGGCCTCCAACTATCCCATAGGCAACTCCAGAAGGTCTGTCGAAAGGGCTCCGTGATGCTGTGCTCCGCCTAGTGTCTGCTATGTGATGGCGCCCAGTCCATCTTCTCCTGCATCAGTACATGTTTGCCTATCCTGGCAGTGTACTCTAGAAACCTAGGTGGCTTCTTGGCGACCGCAAAGGCCGGCCATAGCCACTCTCCTCGATTCCACTCCAGCTCATCAAGTGGTCTGCCCTCCCAGATCCAAAGGCGCCACTCCCTGAGCTCCTTCCAAGAAACATAGTGGCCTAGTCGCCATGTCTTCCCCTGAAGGCCCACCACCCGAATCCTCCTCCACGAAAGGGCGGCAATCCCCTCATCCTGCTTCCCTCTGTCAAGGACCAGACGTCCCCCCTCCTGAACGATGAAGAAAGTCCCTTGCGGGGCGCCACCCACTCTACCTGCCACCTGAAGAGAGATGCCTATTGGCGAAAACCTAGCTGCCCATACCTCCCCGGGCTCTATCGGCTCACGTATCGGGGGAGCAAGCCACTCCGAAGGTATTACTATGTCTATCTCCCTTGTTCTCCTCATCTCCACTCCTCTCTGGCAGCCTGATACTCACTGCAACACCTCGTCTGCCATCCTGTACACCTCCCACCATGTCCTGATGGTATAGGCCAGGCCGGCCTTCCACCCAGCCCATTAGATGTGGAGGCGTTCACCTATCTGTACCCCTTCCCAATCTTTGACCTAGGGGTTCCAGATCATTGGCTGACGGTCCATTTCCTCTTGGCAGCCTAGGGGCCTCCGGATTAGGGCCTTTCGGAGGCCCTGCCACACGCGGAGCAAGCTGCGAAGAAAAGATAATTTGGGGGGGGGGGAGAGGGAATGATCTGGGCAAACGTGAAGATCCATCTCAGGGATAGCCTCCACTCCCTGCCAAGCCTTGGTCTACAGTCCTAAAGGCCCTCCTGCATTAGAACCTTCCAGGTCTGCCCGCCTGGTGTGAGACCACGGACAACTAGCTTGCCCAAGAGGGCCACACTCTGATACTTAGGGTCGATAATCCCAAGCCCTCCCTCCAACCTATGTCGTATGATGGTCGCCCACGACACCTTGGCCGTGAAATCCCTGGAGCCATTAGACCCTAACCAAAGGAAGTTCCACACTCGGCGGCGAAGTTGCACTACGCACGACGAGGAAAAGCACCAACATAAAGCAATGTACCAGGCCGTTGCTAGGAGGACCTGGTTAACCACCAGGGCTCGTCCGGCTAGTGAGAGGCGAAGCGTGCTCCAGTAGGTCAGTTTCCTCCGAATAGAATCCAGTACAGGAAGAAACTGCTAGGCAGGAGTGATATCGAGTCCCACCTAGAACCCTAGGTACCGGATGGTTTGCCCTCTGCTCACCCATCTGAATCCCAGGTGGACGCTCCACTCCGTGCTAGAGTCCGGGTCTGTGAGGAAACCAACGGACTTTCGCCAATTGATTTTCGCTCCCGCTGTAGAGCAGAACACATCAAGAGCTAGCCTCACTCTCCCCAGCATCAACTCATCGTCCTCTATGTAAAGGGGCTATATCATCTGCGTACTCTGAGTCTAGCAACTCAATCTCCTCTCTCACTGAAAGTCGGAGGCCACGTAATCCACTCACACGTGACTTGATGAAGTGAGACGTCAGCTCTGCGAAGAGTAGAAACAGGTATGGGGCCGGAGGGCAGCCCTGTCGAACCGATCTCTCCAGCCGAAACTTCTCCCCTCGCCTTCCGCCTATGAGCACCGTGCCAGTGGCCGATCTGTACAAGGTGGATACCCACAAATCCAAGCCTGGGGGAATCCCAACCTCACCATGGTGCCCTCTAGGAAATCCCAGTCCACCCTGTCATAAGCTTTCTCAAAATCCAAGAGTAGTACGGCCAGTCTCTGCCCACTGTGCTGAGCCCACTCTGTCGCCTCAAAGAAGATAAATACATTGTCAAGGATGCTCCTATCCTAGACAAAGCCTGTTTGTGTGTCATGGATGATATCTGGAAGCACGGGGCGTAGTCGCCTACCAATCATCTTTGCCAGTGCCTTAATAGACCACTCCGAAGAGTAGAAACAGGTATGGGGCCGGGGGGCAGCCCTGTCGAACCGATCTCTCCAGCCGAAACTTCTCCCCTCGCCTTCCGCCTATGAGCACCGTGCCAGTGGCCGATCTGTACAAGGTGGATACCCACAAATCCAAGCCTGGGGGAATCCCAACCTCACCATGGTGCCCTCTAGGAAATCCCAGTCCACCCTGTCATAAGCTTTCTCAAAATCCAAGAGTAGTACGGCCAGTCTCTGCCCACTGTGCTGAGCCCACTCTGTCGCCTCAAAGAAGATAAATACATTGTCAAGGATGCTCCTATCCTAGACAAAGCCTGTTTGTGTGTCATGGATGATATCTGGAAGCACGGGGCGTAGTCGCCTACCAATCATCTTTGCCAGTGCCTTAATAGACCACTGGCAATAAGGTGATCGGCCTCCACTGGGAGAGCTCCAACCGGTCTCCCCCTTTGAGGAGAAGACTGATGAGGCCTGCCGAGAGACTCCCAAGCATCTGTCCTGAAGTGAAAATCTCTTGGAAGGCCCTCAGTAGGGGGTCCTTCACCACTTCCCAGTAGGTAGTGAAGAAGGCCTTAGAGAGGCCATCCTCCCCCGGGCATTTCTGCCCATCCTGTGTATGGAAAGCCTCCTCTAATTCCTTCTTTGTGAAGGGGGCTAGGAGGGAGTGTCCCATCTCCTCTGTGACGAGGTATAAGATGTGATTCCATACCTGTTGTCTACATCTCTGCTCTCTAGCTGAAATTGTCTCCTGCTGTAAAAGGCGAATGTAGTAGTCGGTGGCAATCTCCATCACCTCCTATGGGCTAGAACGGGTCCTCCCATACTGATCCCGAAGGCTGCGTATCTGCTCCCCTGCGGTGCGGGGCTAGTGCACCTGGAAGAACTCCTTACACATCGTGTCCCCCTTCCACACCCAGAAGGCTGCTGAGGTTTCGGAATGAAAACTCCGTGAGCTTGTATTCTAGGCCAGCAATGGGCGCTCACGCACGCACCTCTTGTGCATGAAGGTTGGGATCCCCTAGTGCCTCCTACAATAATCTCTGCGTGGCTGCAAGGTCCCGCCGGAGTGCTCTCTCCTCCTCCCAACACTGCTGCCTGGTCTGTATGGCTGCCTCTTGGCAGATTTTGCTTGACTTAGCTAGGACCTTTGCAACCTCCTCTGCTATTGTAAACGCCCCGAACAACGTAGTATGCTTAACAATTATGATATTCGCTTGTTTTCGAGATTTAATATAAAAGAGAATGAACACTTAAAGCTAAAAACGAAAATTACTCACAAAATTACAGCCATGAAAATGTAAAAGTAATGGAGACAAGATTGAGGGTTGAAGATGGGCAACCCCCCCTCCCCCCGAAGGAATGTATTTCTGCTCAACCCAAGTCCCTTAGGGAAGAGCTCAGTTTCAATCAACTTGAGAGTGAGGAGAAGTAATTCTCACTCTCACAAGATCATGCAAAGATGTACAAACACACATGCATTATCTATTATGCAATGATAAGAACTGATTTATTTACAGTATAAGAGAAGAAAGAGGGGAAATCAGCCTTTCTCCATCGTTGATCAGCAGTACATGGATAGGGCTTGCTTCTTGTTGCTAAAATGGAAGAAAGAGCTCGAGAAGGAGGTGCTGTAATGAATTTACAAGCTTGCTGTCCTGTAAAACAGCAGTGGTAGAAGAGGGAATATGGAGGAATTTGATAATGGAGAAGTGGGGGATGATGATGGGGATGGATGGGGCCAGTTTCTGGCTATCTGTGGGTGCTGTACATGAGTTTACAGCAAAGAAAAATGATGCTGAATGAAGAAAAACGAGCTCTTATTTATAGGAGAGGGAAGAGCTAGTACAAAAGGGGAAAGTGGAGTAGCACAAGACAAGTGTCCAACCACATGTCATGAGATGTGACAAGTGGTGGGACACTTAGAAACTTGTGTGATAAGTATCTTGACACTTGTCTCTTCTCTATGGCCTTCCTTTTTGGGCTGAATACTGTCAAGAATAGAAACAACCAAATTTAGTAAGCACAGTTAGAGTACAGAATTTACTATTTTTAGAATGACATCCCTATTTTTTAGGACTAGCATTTTTAGGCTAATTCGAGGCTCCTAAAATTTAGGGACCCCCCCAATATAGGTGTCATATGAAAGCTTTTTCCGTGTACATCACAAAAACGGTATCAGAATCTTCATGTGACTTTCCTATGCAAAGAAATGTGCATTTCAAGCTTTCAGCCCACACATGCACATTGTACAAGCATTTCATGATCATGCCATCTTGTTGATTGTAACTGTCTGTTCTGGCGGATCTAGTCCACACTTCAAGACTTTCTGTGTGCGAGTCTAACCCTGATATGTGTGAGTTCTGGTCACAGGCGCCCAATCGGGCCATATAGGTGGAAGTGTGAACTATCTTTTCTCTAACCCACCGCGTGGGTCCACCATAACCTGTGACCACTCATCAGTGGCCAGCTCCAATGCACTTTTCTTTATATATAATTAGTGCAAAGGAAACAATTTAATAAATCATTATATAGACAAATTAATGAAAAAGGATACAAATTCTGTTTCTATAGAGTTGTGACAGCTATCCGGTCCCTCCTGCCCTCCTCTCTGGTCCAAATCTGCTCCATCTATCTCATCACCTCCTCCCTCCTACAAATCGAGTCAGGGATTCGACAGGATCGTGTGTCTAGGGCAGATGCTGGGGACTCAAGCGTCAAGAGAACCGAGCA
Organism: Lygodium microphyllum; assembly: GCF_053477565.2. Classification (NCBI taxonomy): domain Eukaryota; kingdom Viridiplantae; phylum Streptophyta; class Polypodiopsida; order Schizaeales; family Lygodiaceae; genus Lygodium; species Lygodium microphyllum. The sequence continues at coordinate 57,052,070 of NC_141141.1, read as the reverse complement.
ATGATCGGACAACATGGTGCCTGCCAACTGCTCAATCTGGCCTCCACGAGAGCCACCCCACTCTCCCACATAAAACCTATCCAGCCGCTCCAGCAAGACTCCACCTAGCCACCTGTATCCCCAAGAGAAGTCCAACGACCTCTCCCTCCTGTGGAAGGCAGGATCTCTCCACACATCACGTGCTCCGACTGCAAGCAAAAAGATCTCCCATGCCTCCTACTCTTCCCCAGCCATGCCTTGGTAGTTTCTGCCTTTACCCTGTTGGTCCTCCAAAGCCTCCAGATTGTTGAAATCCCCTCCAACGATCCGGGAGTCCACCTCTGGGAGTCCATCTACCATCTCCACCCAGAACATGCTACATGCCCTAACCTTCGTAGAGGCATAGACATTAGACTCCAATGCACGAGTCCCCAATATCCAGTCTGATCCATAGAACCCTTCCTGCCGCTATTGTCCCGGTGATCTCATACACAGGCGGTGAGACTCGGGCCAATAGAGGTGCATATGCCTCCACTTTTGCCGTGGGCACCTATGGCATGCTCCCAGTACGTGTGCGAGCTGCCCGGAAGTACCTTCCCAACCCGCTCGGCCTGGGTGGGGGTGAGCATGTGCTCTTGCAAAAGCAAGATGTCAATCCGTCTAGCAAGGGCAGGTTGCAACTCCTGCCAAACAATCAACTTCCTGGAACCACGTGCCCCACTGTAGTGGAGACTTCACATTCCAAGATGCAAGGTGTAAGCTCATGGGAAAACCTATAACTGACCGAACAAGCATCTGTTCGGTGTGGATGCTGTTGATGAGGAGAGACTGTGAGACAAGCAAGTACGCTTTGTCGTCGGTCTGGACGATGAACTCCAGTCCCCCATGGTGGCTCTCGGCCGGACCATAGGGGTGATAGATGCACCAGGTAGCACTATCAGTGCATCTATCAGCCACTCTGAGAAGTGACTCTGTACACTGGTAGAAACGGGCCGCCTGTCCGAGGGCCACTCGATCACGTCCCTCGGAGCTCTCCACTATGGGGGGGCTCTAAAGATTATGCTGAAGTGTGGAACCTCGGTACCAGCCCACCAATTAATGTCCATCATGCAACCAAACCACTGTTGTGCAAACAGTGCTAATTCTTCATCTCCCATCCACCGGGAGATGTGATCCGCGACCTGACTCTTCAACTCCTACTCAATCTGTGTAGTCGTCCATTTCCCTGAGTGAGAGGCCTGAAGAAAAAAGGTGTAGTTTGGTCCATCCGGTGGTGCTAGTAGGTGGACCTTGTCCCTCCTTGACTTACGACCACGAAGATCCCCACCTCTAGAGGTAGTGGAAACTCTCCGCACTCCGCAATTCTCAAGTAGGACCATGGACCACTGCGGAAGAACTCTTGTTACAGCAGTTGTGCCTGTCTCAGGAAAGTATGGCGAGTGGCAGGGGCGGATGAGCTGGTGGCTGTATGGGAGGGGGAAGATTGCTGGTGCACGGAGAAGGTAGGTGTGTGTGGCTTGTCACCCCCTGTGGTGGGGGAGAAGAGGATTGAGGGATGGGATGGACAGAGATGCATGGCAGGTGTGAGTGAGGAAAGGGGGTGGTGGCCCTGGAGAGGGGAGGTGTGGACCAACGTCAGTTTGGGAGGGGGGAAAGGGGAGTTTTGTGAGGGGACTGTGGAGACTCGGGCAGGGCGGTCTGTGGCGAGGGTGGAGGATGTGGAGGGCTGCGGTCTTGCCGGGTGGGATGGATAGGGGGGGCTATGGAGTGCTCTGCTGAGGGGGCGTCGCATGCCCGCCTGCACCCTGCTGATGAGGTTGTCTAATGAGCTGGCTGCGTCTCCCCCTGCCGTCTCCCTCTCTGTCGTCTCTGGACCCAAGTAAAGTTGTCGGCATCTACCTGCGGGCATGTCGGCGGAGCCGCCTTGGCACTGAAATGCGTACAAACTGCTGCCTGGTGCCCAAAATCGTGGCAGCGCAGGCACTGCCCTGGTTGCCCAATCACAATGACCTGCTACCTAAAGGAATGCCCGCCTGCCTTAATCTCTAGGAACTATGGGATATTCTTGACCTCTTTCATTGCCATCTGTACCTTTGGGACTCCTGCTGCTGTCACTGCATCTGCGAAAAACGCAGGAAGGACAGTGCCGAAGAGCCGTCCAAAGTCTTCCACCAACTGGCGATACTCAATTGCCAGGCCGGGAAAAAGAAGGGTGATCGGGTGCCGAAGAAACCTGTTGTGGAGTGCAAACACCTCCACAGTAAAGCCACTATACCAAGGGACCATGCATATGACCCCTTTCGTGGACGCATATGGTGCACTGACGAGTAATTCGGGAGCTACGTCCGCCGAGCTGAGCCGGACCATGAAGATCCCTTGGCCCAATAGGGCTGCCTCCACGATCTGCGTTGCGCCGATGCACAACGTGGAGTAAAGCCAGTCCCGAAGACGGGCCCTAGCTAGGGAATATCCTACTACCTAACCATAAATCGTTGTTTCCATTAGCTCCAGCTCCTTAGCTCAGACGGCTAAGAGCTGCTCCTTGAGAGGACTACGCGCAAGGTGTTTGACTGGGGGGCACTCGCAGAGTGCGCCGGTGTCTGACCAAAGGTTTCCATTGCACGTTCCTTCTGAGAGAACTACCAATCACGTCGCAGTGCTACCTGAGGGGGAAGAGTTGCTGCAAATAGAGGGAGCAACTAGAGGGTGGGGGGGATCAATAGCGGGGGGGAGCAGCGAAATATCTGGGTAGGAAGGGGGGAAAGTCTTGCTTGGGCGGACTGAGAGGGGGAGGGGAATAACAACTGGGAGGTGGGAACAGCGAGACGTCGAGGGCGGGTGTGGCGGGGAAACAGTCATGCCTGGTTGGACAAGGAGGGGGAGGCGCCAAGTGGGCGAGTTGGCCAGTCACGTGGGCGGCCAGAGACGGGGACAGCTATTCGAAATGAAGGGGCAAAAGAAAAAAAACGGCGGGCCGCGATTTGGGGGCGCGAATTGGTGGGGCACAATCTGATGGGGCGAGGGACGTGATCGGACGGAGGCGAAGGGCGTAGACCAAACGGGGGGGGTAGGCCGATCAGACGGAGCGGGGGGATAGCGCCAAGCGTCACAACGGTACTAAGCTGCTGATTGACGTGTTGCCAACCCATTCATTGTAATTTGGGACAACATTTGGCCAATTGGAGGTTCTAGTTGTGCAAGTCTTGGGTAAAAAGTCAAGGAGCAATTAACCCAAATTAATTGTTGATTATTGCTACAACAAAAGGGCTTTTGGAACAACAAAGGAGATTATGAATCTCAACTTATACTCATTCCATTAGCATTTAAGTTAAAGAACTACCGAAAGGGGCATCAATTTTGGGGCCAATATGGTGTCCAATGTCCAAGATTATTAAGGTAATTTGTGCAATTTAAGTTATGTTCATTTGTTGATTGGTGTAATTAAGTGCCTAATCAAAGAATTACCACCCTTTCCAAGAAGGAAGGCTGGTTTCACAAGGTCTAAGCATGAACACTAAATTTAATGTTTTTGGATTTAAATATGTTTTTAATGCAAAAAACCTCAAGGAAAAGCTTTAAAAACGTAAGTCAAGTGCGTGCACAACTTTAGGGCTGATGAATGCGGTTTTTGAGGTGGTCATGGCTTGCAAACAAGGGTCATGGCTGTTTTAACAACACATGGCAGTCTTCTCTTTCTTCCTGACTAGGATGCATGCAAGGACAAGTTCTTTTCTCATCCCCTCTAGACATCATCAAGGCGAAACAGCAATGTGCTGTGTGTAAGGCTGGAAGAGGTCATGCTATGCTAGCAACAGCTACCAACTACTTTGGACAGCGTAGACTTGCTGTCTAGAGTTGTATGCAAGCTGTGTGCAATTTTCTCTCCACATTGAGCACTAGCATTTCTATTGGCAGCTGACTTGGGCTGCACACAAGTTCTTTTACCATTTTCATACAGTTTGCCATGAGAAATAGACTAGGTTCTCTCTTCTATATGCAAAGGACTAGATTGGACAACATTGTGCAAGGCTGAATTGAAGCATCCCACACTAGTGTCATCCTAAAGCAAGCAATCTTGGTCTATGTGCAAAGTGCTTTTTGAAGAGATGATGCAAAAATTTAAACTTTCATGATAGTTCTAGCCAATTCTCGAGATTATTAATCACACTTGGTGAGAGCAGCTTATGATTTAGTGAGCAAGATATCCTTTGCTTTCCAACATCTCTTGCCATCAATAGTGACCAGGCAGCCTTCTAATCAGTTTGCCCCTTGATTCACACATGCATTGACCTTCAATTGACCATTGGTGGGTCAATTCTAGCCTCAAATCTGATTGGGATGGGCTGAGCTCTTGGAAATGCTGAAATTACACAAATTTCAGTCTTGTTCCAAATACTAGGTCTTAAATCTTCAAGCATGCAACCCAAGGTGGATGCTAATTAGGGCTTACAGCAGTAAACACTTCTGCTGTCCATCAAACTTGGCTGATTTCTGCTACAGATGGCTGAGATTTGCTGAGATACTCTAAGGCAAGGCTCAAGAATGAGAGAGGATGCTGAGGAGAGGGAGAATTCAAAGATCTATTACCAAAATGGGTGAAATCTGCTGCAGCCCTACTGCATATGGCTGGTTCACTGCAGCCCAGCCCATATAAGGGCTCAAAATGCCCCCAAGGAGAGTAAAATCTGCTGGCACCTGTCAAAAGATGATGTACCAATGAGATAGTAGGGTTTGCGGGGAGGAACATGGAGTGAACTCGGCAAACATGGAGAAGAGGAGAAGAGAGATGAAACTCTGATGAATGGAATGATGAAGATCTGAATCATGGAGTGAATGTGATACAAGGGAATAAGGGTGCCGTAGCACAAGGAAGATGATGAAGACAGCCATGAACCACGAACCGCAATGTCCTCTTGAAGGGGTGTGAGGGTAGTGGAGAGGTTGGAGAGAAGAGGTGACGGGCTGAATGAATCAGCCGTAAGAAATGAATGAGAGAGTGGCCTATAAATAGGCACAGTCAGTCTAGGATGGCTCCCCTTTTTGGGGCTGCAAACCCTAAACGCAAAACACAAAAATGCAAAAATGCAAACTGCGGGTGAAGGGTTTCTCAACACCCCCTCTCAGGCCCAAAAAGGGGAACAAGAGAAGAGTGAGGTGGAGATGCAATGCTACATGCTGAAGCTCATGCAGCAGGTGCCACTTGGACAATGTTCCTCGTGGGAAAATTGTTCACTTGCCCAAGCGCCCTAGTACAAAGATGATGAAAACATGCAATGCATAGGAGGAATGTCGGACTTTGTGTGGTGCCGAGAACCATAAGGATATGCCCGTACTCGATCTCGGGAGGTCGCTCCATGCTAACCAAGTGACCAAGGCAAGAAGAGAAGAGGAGGAAGAAGATAAAGAGGATCCCTAAGATCCAAGATTTCCACCGGAAAGGGAACCTACAATAAAGACCAGTAGACAGAGTGAACTAGAGAACCTGAAACTCAACCTCGGAAGAGAAGCCACTAGATCCGTGCATCCATGCTGGAAGGAATATGAAGGCCTCGTCACCAAGTCGCGGCCGGCTGAACCTCCGAGGTCCCAATCTAGGTGGTACTTGAAGATTCTAGGTATCAGTAGAAGAGATGACTGGTTGAAGACAGCCAACCCAAGAAAGTAGAGGATGGGTAAAGAATTTCATGTGGAGTAGGTCTCCCCTCTGAGGTGGGAGGTGGAGGGGCCCCCACTGAAGTCGAAGAAGTAGATGCCCCCTTTGAGGGCAAAGAAAAAACATCCCCCTCTGAAGTAGATAGGGAATCCAAAAACTCATGGATCACAAACTCCAAAATGTTTGATGATGAAGGAAGTACCGCCGGTCGTACCGAAGAAGGTATCTGGGATGCCAAAGAGCTCTCAAAGATAGCCTCTCAAACCTGAGTAGTCGAGGGTGGGGACGGGTAGGGCTCAGAATGAGCAAGAGGTGGGCAACAGTCGTCGTCTCTCGGTGGAGCAGACTGGGTAGTTGAAGAAGAGGAAGGAGTCGAGCAACCACTCTCTCTCGAAGGAGCGGACTGACAAGGAAACGGTATCAAACAATCACCATCTCTCGGTGGAGCGGACTGCAGAACCACAAGTCATGGAAGCCACTGTACCTGAAAATAAGTGGGAGAAGACTGCTGCTGGCATTGCGACGATCTCCAGGAGGTCGTAGCGCCAATTGATCCTCCATTTGCTAGAAAGGACTTAGTGCGCATCGGATGCGTCTTATTGCCTTGAGCATAGTACTCTGATAGCCGATGCAGAACCATCTCTGTGGCCCAGAAAGGAGAGGTGGCACAAGGAGTGCCTAGTGAGAATGCATATACTCCGAGGGGGGTGGGGAGCAAAGATCGAAGTCGGCGAGTATCAGTGGTGTGTCCGACGATGCCACAGTAGGAGCACCCAGTAGTCTGGACATCTGTTGGTAAAGAAGCCATGGATACCAATGTGCCTTCCTGAAGAAGGAAGAGGTCAGCCACCATGAACCACCAACCGCAATGTCCGCCTCAAGGGGTGTGAGGGCAGTGTGAAGCACGAACTGCAATATCCACCTCAAGGGGTGGGAGGGTAGTGGAAGGGCTGGAAGTAAGCTGCGAGTGGGAGGAGGATGTGACCAGCAGAAAGAGACTGCAACCGGTAGAAAAACTCAGGTGAGGAGAGAGAAATGCGCGGGCAGCAGGAGAGAGAGAGACTAAAAACGCAGGCAGGACAGCCTGCAAGAGAGAGAAAGACTAAAAACGCAGGCAGGACAGCCTGCAGGAGAGAGAGAGAGACTAAAAACGCAAGCAACAGGACTATGATGACGTGGAAAGTTGTACAGCAGCAGGTCTGCACAGAAACAACAGTCGCCTGGCTGAAATCGGCTCCAAACTACGTGAAGAGAGCTGAAAATCAAGCGCCAACTGATGGAGACAGCAATGGATAGTTTCGGCTGAGATGTCCTCCGCGAACGGGGTGTAGGCATCAAGTTGAAACCCCCTAACATTTCGTGGATGTGGGTAGGACCCTTAAGATTGGAAGTATTAAGTTGGCAACCCAAGTGTGATACTAGGCAGAATTTTATCATAGCTTAACCGTACCTAGCACATTGAGGTGATCGTCATATGCTAACTAATCATACCTTTATGATTCTCATGTAAGCTATTCAATTATACGCAAATTACTTAGTTGATCTAACCAACCCACGATTTAAGATGATCTCCCCTTTTAAAGATGCAAATACTTCCTTCTAAATTTGCAAGTACTTTCCCCTAATTCTGACAAAGCTACTTTTGTGCAACGCATGTAATCAATCGACAATAGAACAGATAATGATAAACGAATCAATAAAAATAATCTGAAAATTTTACTAAAATGATTGATTTGCAAAGTTTCAAAAAAATTTGGGACGGGCTTGTTTTCCCATGTACCTAATAGAAAAAATATACTAATTATCAAATATAGTAATGAAAAACGGATTCTGGGGTCAAATAATGCACAAGACCATTTGGGTGTCAAATGGCCTAGCCAATTTAATTGTGGATGGGCACAATTAATTTCCTAGGCAAGGACAAAAGGCTAAAATAATTTTCAGAATTAAGTTATTTTGAAACTTAATTAAATGGTTGAAAATTGCAAGAAATTGATTCGGAAGGCTGCCAATTTGGCAAGTGGGAAAAAGGTTGTTGGAGGTTGGAGAGAGCTCATTCCAGCTTGAGAGAGGCGGAGGGAGGCAAGAGAAAGACTACCCAATTGTAGGCGCTTGCTATGGGAGGTTGGAGCTGCTACAACCATTGGAAGGGGCATTTATAGTAGACGAGAGACGATTAGGGGTCTATAGGAGCTGGTGGCAACTGTAGTGACTAGGTGCTGTTGAGAAACTCTTCACCCGCAGTTTGTGTTTTTTGCGTTTCTGCGTTTTGCGTTTAGGGTTTGTGTTTAGGGTTTGCGGTCCCAAAAAGGGGTGCTATCCTAGACTGACTGTGCCTATTTATAGGTCACTCTCTCATTCATTCCTTACGGCTGATTCATTCAGTCTGTCACCTCTTCTCTCCAGCCTCTCCAATACCCTGACACCCCTTCAGGAGGACATTGCGGTTCGTGGTTCGTAGCTGTTTTCATCATCTTCCTTGTGCTACGGCACCCTTATTTCCTTGTATCACATTCACTCCATGATTCAGATCTTCATCATTCCATTCATCAGAGTTTCGTTTCTCTTCTCTTCTCTTCTCCATGTTTGCCAAGTTCACTCTGTGTTCCTCCCCGCAAACCCTACCGTTCTCGCTGGTACGTCATCTTTTGACATGGTATCAGAGCTGGATTTGCTCACCTAGTAGCGAAGATCCTCCACTCGAGTGAAGGCAAAGACTGGTGGCGGGTTCGGCATCCACTTCTCTTCTTCTTCCCTTGCATCAAAATCTCGTTTTGCATCAATTAATTAATTAATATCTAGTTCCTAGTGTCACCATTGACACTTACAGACCAAATAAATATCCTAGGTCCAAACAGACGCCCAATACCACCTAGTATCTACCAAATACAACCAAAACTTTTGCATTTGACACCGCTGATATATTAAGATCTTGAACCTATCATAGTGACCTAACCGACTTGCACAAACATCCGTGCACCTCCAGTTTGTACATTTGATTAATAACTAAATCAAATGCTAAACAAAGCATCAAAATTTCACGTCCACTTTGCAAACAGAATATAGTTCAAGGACAGCCCATTGATCCTATGAAAACTAATGGAGAGCCATCTATTATGCCTACTAAGCAAGGTGCTCCTTTGCAAAATTCTACTCTAGTGATTGGTGCTGATTTAAATGCAAGAAGTAATAAATTACATGAGTGAATTAAGGAAAACAAGTTATGCCAAAGCTATCTATACATCCAGAGTATTTTGGGGGTGGTTCAATATTTCCAGCTTCACAAGACAAAGAACCGGCTAATAAAAGGTTTGCCTAGAACCTGCAATGCATAGAATCTAATGTGTGGTAATGTTTGCAAGAAACCAAGTTTTTAGAGTGGAATGCATGTTAACAAGTAGGACTGCAGGTTTGCAAGATGTGCAAGTGAATAGGACAGGTTTAGGAGATCAAAAACATGTTGGTAATACTAGTAATGCACAATATTTGCAGCCATCAGCATATAACAACCTAGCACCCATCAGCAAGGGCAAGGACTATGAGGAAGGAGGACAGTCCATGAAATTTGAGACTTTGTCTGGAAACCAAAACAAGTTAAAGGTCTTACTTTTTTTCTTGGTTGCAATTTTATGTAGCTTATTCCAGAGGAAACTTCGTTAGGCTTCCAAATTGAGAAAGATGGTCCCCTTTCTAAGGGGAATGCTATGCACTGGTGGTAATCTGTTTTGGTTCAGGTCAAAGAACAATCTAGTTAAATTGAGTTCAAACAGCCATTCTCACCTATGTGGCTTACTAGCATCTTCAACGTGGATGTAAAAGACACCTTGGCAACAGTTGTATGCAGCCAACTATGAAAATCTTGAAGATTGAAACAAGCCATTTTGGGCAGTTTTGCCATCAATGATCTCCTATAGAGAGGTGCCCATGGAGGAAGGGATTGAAAAATACCACTATGGCTTGCCAAAGGACTGCTGCATTAACACTAACATATCCAATTTCTCGCAATTAATGAAGAATGCATCGAGCAACCCATAGTTGCCTTTCTACAAGCACTGAAGCAAGATCACAAAAGTCTAGGCTTACCTTTCTGTAACATTCCCCCCCCCCCCGGTTATGCCACCAACTGGCAGACGGCGTGAGGGGAGGGGGCTGCCGTGGTCAACGGGGCACGGAGGGGGCCGCGTGCCCTGGAGGGGCAAGGGGAAGTGCCACATGTGCCATGGAGGAGGCCAAGGCTGCCACACACCGAGGGAAGGAGGTAGGAGGGACTGCCGTGTGTCGTGGCAGAGGGGGAGGGGGAGGGGGAGGACCCCCATACCTTACTAAATCCCCGCCCCCAAGACCCTATAAAAAGGGCTTAAGCGTGGGGAGATAGGGGGACCCTTCACGCTGGGGAAAAAAAAACTGAGAGAGAGAGAGAGAGAGAGAGAGAGAGAGAGAGAGAGAGAGAGAAGGAAATAGTTTTTTTTTTCCTCTTTGAAGAACTCCGAGCTTGCCATCTTACTTTCTCCCCCCTCTTGGAGAAGGTCCTCACAGACGAGTCCCTTCCATGAGGAGCCGTCTCTCTCGTAACCTAGGTGCGTAGCTGCGAAGTAAAAGCCAAATCATATGATGCCTCCCAAGCGAAGTAAGGTCCAATCAAACACGAATCCCGCTTCAACCGATGGAGCTACGGGTCAAGGAACCGTGTCACTTGATGATTAGGTGCATCCCATAAATCCTACCCTGATGGAAGGCCTTAATGACATAGGCTGACTTCATTGGGAAGGGAAAGGTATTCAGTGAAAGTCTATGATAACTAACCACCATTTAGTTTACATCGTTTTATCATATTGGAAATTGTGTTTACTTGCACTTTGGCATGTTTTGAACGAGTAAAATTGCATGAAAGATTTTACATTCATGCACGCAAAAAAAAATCAAGGACCTTATTGATTGTGCTTGTAATGCTTTAGATTATGCACTAACATTAGCATGCTTGAAGGTACTGAAAAAAGGGATGTTAAAACACTTATGTATATTCGTCAATTAAGCAGAAATCGTATTTTTTTCTTTGCATCGCGAAATTTGTGAAATTGGGAAGGTAGAAGTGACGGCTTGAATCAAGTACATGAAGTTCGTGAATTGCTACGATAACGGTTAAGTATATCTAGGCCATTACAATACTAAAACAAGTATTAGGCCCCTATAAACCTTTAGAGGGAAGTGGTTCGCTTTTGCCTTAGGCCTGATAACTTCACGTCCTCCGCCCAAAAGAAAAAATACAAGTCTCTATTTGTGTTTTGTATAAGCGCATCGAAATGAATTCCCAAAGGCAAAGGCCTGCATTGCAACATTGTCCTGGGGAAGAGACACCTCTAGATTGCGTGGCATCATGATCAGTTTCAGTTGTGCTGCTAGGGATTCATCTTGAAGATAACTGTAAACTGCACATACGAAATACTAATAATTGCTCAAAAGCCGTTCAATAAAAATGAACCCTATATACGCAAGGATAGGGCTCAACTCAACTTATTTAGGGCTTTAAAGAAATTAATCCAATCTATTGTTACTTCATAGGGGGACCATGAGACAAATAAAACACTCACTGGTCTCTATTCTAAATCTGACCTCAATAAAGCTGAAACGACCTTGAAAATATCACCTTTAACCATGACACAATCTGACGTTAATACAAGAGAGTTCAAGCGTCGTTTCTTCCAAGATAAAACCTGGATTTAAAGGCTAGCAAGCTAAGATAGCTACCATCCGCGAACTATCAAATATAGATCCAATTGCATAATTGCTCGTTCCCTTCACACAGCCCGCGGGGGGGGGGGGGGGGGGGGAGGGGTGATGAAATGAAGAGAGGTCTCTCCGTGGATTGGTTTGAACGTAGGAGGACGCTCGAATGCCAAGGGGAGCTCTGGCTGTAAATTCCCTGCCTCCGAGTCCTACTCAAACAATCAACATGACTCAGAATAGGTTCTCGAGGGGCCCTTGTTACTAGTGCAAGGTGGAACTTAGTGGAAGTTGAGTGCATCCTTACGGATTGCGGATATTGTCCCTTTTGAACAAGATTTGTATCTTTGACAAATTGCTAGTAGTAAGTACTTCCAGGGAACCTGTTTGAATTTGTTTTCGTGTCAATACCAAAAGATTACGTGAACGAACCCTGTCCTTTTAAAAGGCTATTTAAGGAAGCTATTTTTATATGTCACGCCTAAAAGTGATAGGACTAATTAGACAACTAAAGTACACTAAGTGAGGAAAGCAAGAGGACGGAACCCACGACGGGTCTGTCCTACGACGGGGTGGTCCCAGAGAACTGGGGGGCTTCTCACAAGGTTTTACTGACAACCGACGCTTAGAAATCGTTAGGTTAGAACCCCGATTCATGCCGTTTTAGGAGACCGGAATGGGACTATGCCCTATAGGCAGAAGGTGGAGTGCTACATCCCTCTCGTTTCACATTCTCTTTGAACCAAGTGCAACATAGGTCTGCTTCGGCTTGGTTATCTCTGCGTAAAGTAGGATATCCAAACCCGACGCTAGAATGCTGTCCGAGAACCTCGACCTCTAGGGACTCAAAGTTTCAAGTCGATCTTAGTGGGTTCGGCCGCAAACATCCCGTTGCGAGGCAGGCTCGAAAAACCCTAGGCGACAAACCCCGTGACATTCCATGGGAGTGTCGGGCGGCGTCGCTTAAATTCGTCTCTCGATGGACTGCTAAAAACGTGCTTGGACAACCGATAGGCGGGCACGTTACACTTTCTGTGACTTAACATCACTAAATAAGCCACTCTAAATATAGAACAGGTAATTATAGGCAAAAATGTGTATAGCATGCCAAGACTCAGCAAGTAGATGTTCAAACACATGGTACTTTATACCAAGAAGTGGGTATAATACATGGCAGGACAGAAAACAACAAAAGAGCCATATCAAGCTCATCAGACTGGATCCATAACTAATGAGTCAAACCATTAGTTTAACTTTCTATGTTAATCTTTTATCTTCTGTGTGTCTCGATTGGAATAGAGACCAAAAAGGGAGTGTAAAAGACCCTATCTCTCCTACTATTGAGTCATAAGAGTCATTTATGGACTTCAGCCAGATTTGCTGAGGGTAAAAGTTTGCAAAATAATGCCAGCCGGGCAGTTGAACTTGATTGTTTACTTGGGCTTGCATATCCAGGTTAAACATTTCTATCAAAACAACTCTGCGCTCTCTAGTGCTACTTTGGGTAAACAGGGAAGTTCTGTCTCTTGCAAATTTGGGCTATAAATTGATAAGGTCTCTCACTTCACAGATGATCAGGGAAGACTGGAAGCACCATTGGTGGTGTCCTAATCCTGATTCTGTTGTAAACCTCAATGTTGTACTTATTACAGGCTAGTAACCAGATAGCAAATGAAGAAATAACTGCTTGCATGGACAACTTATCAAGCATCCTTCCAACTGTTAAAATTGCTTTGAAATGTGGGTAAGAGACATAATCACCTGGGTATTCTTTCCAACAAAAGGAGGTACCCATCTGCAGTAACCACCCGTATCGCCTCATATGGATACCTGGAAAACAAACAAAGCAACTTTCCAGCTATGCCACTTATATGTAGCCATGCCCATTCACAAAAAAAATAGAGTATATTGCCGTACCCAAGATCAGTGATAACATCTTCACACGAGCGTGCATCAGTATTCATCGCTGCCTGGGTCAGCTTTGATCGTTTAACTGAAGGAGCTGGATCTGAATCACCTAGTGTAGCTGTCTGAATGGTTACAGTCTCCTTATCTGCCTTCCTGTCAGACAAAAGCTTCCTGACAAGAAGCTTTAATGTCTGAAATGGAGAGAGAGAGTACAGTAATATCTTCCTCAACACATCAAAAACCCTTTCAATTAAAAGCTCCACAACCAGTTGAGAATCCTGCCAATCAGAACAAGCTAGCTATGAGATCAAGGACATTTAAATTTGATTCTTGTATGTCTGCTGATCTCAAGCAAAAAGTACCTCAACAATTCCACGACGCCTGTCAGTGGTATGGTGGATCACCAAATCCTTCACACTTGTAAAGCCTCTACTTGCATAGCCATACATTTGATACAAGCTTCCAGATGAGCTAGAGCGTCTCAGTAGACGTCTGCCAAAGTCTGACTCCCTAGACGAGCCTGGTACTGAAGAATTCCTTCCTCGACTCTTGCACAGAAGCTGCTTCAAATAATCAGAGACCTTAGTAATAAAACCATAGGTGAAAGTGGAAGAATCATTTTTATCAAACCAGAAGGAGCTGGATTTTGACAACTGGGAAGACACTGAAGATGGTGACGATGGGGCAGTGCTATCATTGTCATCTGCTCCTGATCCATATTCAGAATCAGAGTCTGCATCTGAATCAGCAGCATACTCATGAATCAACTGGTTGAAGGAAGAAACCCCTCTGCAAGTAAAGAAATCAAGAGAAGTCCACTTAGCAACTTGGATCTTGATGTTAGCTTTTTAATCTCTCAAAACTTGAAATGATACCAATGGTGAATTATTCTCAAACACCAAACAAATATGATTTCTCACTATTACATGATACAAACAACGTAACATACTCTTCCATCCACCGAGGAAGACGGGGAGCTCTGAAGGTGGGTTTCAATTCCCATCCCTGAACACCTTCCAAAATGCTTGCCTTTCCAGGTAGAATCGCAAGAATCAAAGCCGAAATACCATTGATCAACTTGATAGTGTTGTTAAATGACTCTTGACTAAAAGCTTTCAATGACCTGATAAGATGGATAAACAGATAGTGGCATGAGATAGTATCTTTCACATTTAAAGTTTTGAAATGCCTTTATCAGCCGCATAGTATAGAATGAATTGATGAAGATATGTGAACTGTGCAAAATACTGAACTAATTATACTAGGCTACACGGCACAGAAGAGGACTAAGTAGCACAGAAGAAGGAACAAGTAACATACTCTTTTGCAATTCCCAAAACACTGTCTACAAATCTTTGCATTGTGGGCACAAGGGAACCGATAATGCCACCAGAATCACTAGCCTTGAGTTGCTGCTAAACCCCTGGGTTAAGTTATTGAAGTTGGTTTGTCACTCCTGTGCAGGATGCACTACCAACAATCAACCAGAAACCAAGTATTCAGATATGGCTGAGAAAGCAGAATACTATTTCTACTACAGTGTTTGTTTTCTGTGTAAATAGGAAGAAAGTCCTTAGGTTCCAGGTGAATGTGGGTGCAGAAAGCAACCCTGTATCCAGAAATTAAACAACCAGACTTCTGAGACCTAGCTGATGGCAAATGCACTGCTGCCGGTGAGAGGAAGGTACCTTCCTGAATGTTTGTTCTATTACAATTAAGATACTCAAAGATAAAACACTCATTCAGGGTTCGGAAGATAGAGCTCTGCTGTCAGAAGAAAAACTTGATGCCAAACACCTTACGACCCTGCTGATGGCAAGGAACTGCAACCTGTACGATGAAGGTATCGTCTCTGAACGCTTATTCTGCAGTAATAAGAATACCTCAAAGATATACTGTCACACACGGTATATGGAAGTTGAGGAGATAGAGCTCTGACGATGAACGTCTTGCAATGCCCTGACAATGTCTCAACGATATCTTATGTACACGAAAGAGCACAGAGTATACTGGCCTTATCTTGGCTTTACCCCTCCTCTCTGCTCCACTTGGCTAGGTCAATGAGGAAGGTTCCCGTTATTATGGCCTGATGTTAGAGCAGAGACGTTGGATATGGCGATGCGTTCCTCCTCCTCTGTGCTAGGTCAATGAGGGAGGTTCCCCTGATAATTAAGCGCTGTTAGGGCAGAGGCTTTGGATATGGCGCTGCGTTCCTCCTCGTCTCTGCTCCGCCTGGCCAGATGAATGAGGGAGATTATCCTGTTTATTAAGCGATGGCAGGGGAAAGGCCTCGGATATGGCGATGCTTTCGGCCTTCTCTCTCCGTTCCGCTCTAGGGAGGTCAATGAGTGAGAAGGATCAGCAAGGCCAATGGGGGGGGTCGACCCCCTCCCGCGCGTGGATAATTCCCGTTCGGACACTGAAAAGCCTCTCTTTGTCCCTGTCTGTCTCTCTCTCTCTCAGCTGCGTTTCTGTCTGCGTACCAGCAACTCCCAATTAGGGCAAAATCACGATTCACGACGGCGCGCAACTGCCGCGATTGGAAAGGAAGTGACACGTAGCCTCCCGCAGGTGGCCGACTCTTCCCTTCCTTCTCTGCGACGAAGACACGTGGACGCGTCTATGCTTTCCAGCTCGTAGCCCGTCGTTGTTTGGATAATTCTGAGTCAGCAATCCCCCCCCGTTTCGCTGCTTCTTTAAAGATAAAGATTTTTGAAAGCACTCTATTAAATACTTGAACGGCCCTTAATTTCTTTGTGAAGACTCAAGAGATTGGAACTTGGAAGAATACCCGACTTCTCCTATCTAACCTAAGCATCTAAGCATATCCTTATTCGAAGAGTAAATCTATTTCCACCCTCCCTTTGTGAAGAATGAACCCCACTTAGAAGGGTAGTGTCATTCCAATTCAAGCCATGGCAGTTTATAAGGTTTTTGGCCTAACCTTCATCGTAGTGAAAATGGTTGAAATCAAGGATGTGAGAATCAAGCTCTAACACTTTAACAGATTTTTGGCCTACCCTTCATCGTAGTAAAATTGATCGAAATCAAGGACGTGAGGAGCAAGGCCACCCATCTGTAGCCTAAGATGTGATGCTAGGAAAATTATTTATATTGCATAACTCGCATATAGTGAAGCTAGAAAAGGATATGCTATTAATAACATCTCATTTTTGTGAGCAAAGATCATGCAATTGCTTCCCTTTCCTCGCAAAAATCAAGCAAATGGTGTGATCTGTGCATCATGATGTAAATTTGTAAGCTATACTTGAAAAGTGCAAATGTCAAGTGTGGATGTGTAATACTCTCTTGCCTTCCTCTCTTTCTATCTCTCTCATGGACTATTTCACTTAAGATCTCCCCTCCCTCCCTCTGTGTTGCTCTCTCCTTATTACTTCTTTCTCTTTCTCTTTCTCTTTCTCTTTCATTATTACTCCCTTTTACTTATGTGTAAGTACGAATTGAGGGAAACTTAATAATTTATCTAAGGTCTACTTTTCTTCCATTCATGAGACCTTTTTTTTTTTAATGCTCTCTCATTCTCACTCTCTCAAACACACCAACATATACAAAGATACATGCATGCACACATTCTAGACATGCTACCTTGGTGTTACAAAAGTTGGTTAATCACGTGTAGTTTGCAAATTAATGTTAAGG
This sequence comes from Lygodium microphyllum, assembly GCF_053477565.2. Taxonomy (NCBI): domain Eukaryota; kingdom Viridiplantae; phylum Streptophyta; class Polypodiopsida; order Schizaeales; family Lygodiaceae; genus Lygodium; species Lygodium microphyllum. The sequence goes on along the minus strand of NC_141141.1, from coordinate 57,035,149 downwards.
TGTCTTGAATGAATATATTGAACTCCTAATATTATTAAACATATAAGTGTACATGTAAATTTAATGTAAATCTAGATCAATGTTTTTGACTTATATTGCGAGGTCTAAAAGGACTCGTGAGCATATAGTGTAATCCAAGACCTATTCACTCCTTTCACATGGTTGTAATTTTTCATATATTGTTGATGTTGGCAAGGGTGTTCTCATACATAATGCTTTCTGGTGAATGCGTAGGTCTACTTACATCTATATCTATACTATTATATTATTTTGCTTGTAGGTTCAGGAAGCTCCGAACCTCTAGAGAGCTCTCAAAAACCTACCCCCCTTCCCAAACGTCCTCTTTTAATTAAAACCCTGTGTGTGTGTGTGTGTGTGTGTGTGTGTGTGTGTGTGTGTGTGTTAAATTAGACTTTTTAATTGAAACTTCCCTCCTTTATTTTTTTTCTTTCTCTTTTAATGAAATATTTTTAAAGCATTTTCAAATTTTCTCTCTTTTTAATTAAATATTTTTGTTTAAATTTTTCTATCATAGTTTTTCACATACTAGAGAGAGAGAGAGAGAGAAGGGGGAAGGGAGAGAAGAAAAAGAAGAGAGAGGGGGGAACAAAGAAAGAGAATTATAGAGAGAGGAAAGATAAAATTTAAAAGAGAGAAGGGGGAAAGGGAGAGAAGAAAAAGAAGAGAGAGGGGAAAATAAAGGAAGAGAATTATAGAGAGAGAAAATATAAAATTTAAAAGAGAAAAAAGAAAAAAATTACATATAAAACGAAGAGAAAGAAGAGAGTAAAAAAAAGGAAAACAAAGAATAGGGAGAAAGGAGAAAAGGGGAGGACATATATATATATATATATATATATATATATATATATATATATATATATAAGAAAAGCAGCGAGAAGAAGAAGAAGAAGAAGAAGAAGAAGAAGAAGAAGAAGAAAGAGGAAACGAGGGGGAGAGAGAGGAAGAAAAAGAGGAAAGGGAAAAGTCTTTTTTAAATTAAACCTTTTTCGACCTAGTTTTTAACTTGAGAGTGAGAGAGAGAGAGAGGAAATAGGAGGAGAGAGGGGGAAGATAGAAAATAGAAAAACATAGAGAGAGAAAAAAGAGAGAGAAAAACTTGAGAGAGAGAAAGAGAGAGGAAAAGAAAAATGAGGAGAGAGGAAAAACCGAGAGAATTATAGAGGAAATATAAATTTTAAGAGAGAGAGAGAGAGAGAGAAGTGACAAAAGGAGAGAGAGAGAGAAGGAAAAGAGAGGTGAGAGGAGGGAGAAGAAAAGGGGAGAGAGAGAGAGAGAGAGAGCGGAGAAGAAGAAAAGTGAGGAGATAAGAAAAGGGGAGAGAGAGAGAGAGAGAGAGAGAGAGAGAGAGAGAGAGAGAGCGAAGAAGAAGAAGAAGAGAGAACATAACACAAAGAGAGAGAGAATTGTAGAGAGGAAGGAAAAATAAAATTTAAAAGAGAGAAAAGAAAAGAAATTAAAGAGAGAATGAAGAGAGAGAGATGAAGAAGAGAAAAAGGAAAAAAGAAGAGAGGGAGAGAGGAGGAAGAAGAAAAGGGGGGGAGAAGAAGAAAGAGAAGAAAAGTGGGGAGAGAAGAAAAGGAGAGAGAGACAAAGAGATAGGAGAAGAAGGAGGGGGGAAAGAGGAAAGAGAAAATTCTTTTTTAAATTTAAACCCTTTTTGAGAGACAGGGAAGGGAGAGAGAGAAAAGAATAAAAAGAAGAGAGAGAGTGGAGAATAGAGAGAGAGAATTATACAAAGAGGAAATATATAATTTAAAAGAGAGAGAGAGAGAAGAAAAAAAGAGAAGATGAGAGAGAGAGAGAGAGAGAGAGAGAGAGAAGGAAAAAGAGGAAAGAGGGGGCAGAGAGAGAAACAAGAAGAAGAAGATAGAGAATTTGAACATAGAGAGGGAGAGAGAGAATTATAGAGAGATGAAAGATAAAAATTTGTAAGGTTAGAGATTTGGTCGTCAGTGCATTTGAGCTATGGAAGATGTCCATATATATGGAATATGTCCATGTATAATCCTAAGGTGGTGCATAGGTGGTGTAGCTTATGAATTCCAAACCCTTTATTAATGGTAGGTGTGCGGATTTCACAATGGTGGTTGTATTTCAAGGTTAAGTTTCTTTCCAATGTGGGTGTACATATGTGGGCTTTGAGAGTATGCATGGTATGTTCACAAAGGTATGAGAACATTGTGATTTATGGTATGTATTTGCTTAGGTATGTGGATGCGTTTATGACTACATCATTTGCTCATGTCAAAGCATGTATGGATGTGTAAGAGTGGCTCTAGGTTATGTATACACGTGTAAGGGTGAGTGTATGCATGTGGCATATAATTTCTAGAAGAAGTGTGTGTGTGTGGGGGGGGGGGGGATATGCTTGTAGGATGTGGTGTTCAAGCTATGTAGCTTATCCATATGACCCATTTTTTACTTGTGACTAATTATCAAGTTGCAATTACATGTGTTAGCCTTGATGTAGGGGGGTTGAGCTCATGGGTAAGGAAGACTTTTCACTCTTTTCACCATAGGTAAGGAAGATCTCACAATCCCTTGACCATGTTTTACTCATTGCTAACAATGAATTTACACACACACACACACACACACACACACACACAGTGTGTGTGCGCGCACGCTCGTGTGATGGGTATTAAACCCCAAAGCATTCACAATGCAATAAAATTTTCACATACCAAATAGTCTACATGTAAACAACAATATGAATGGCTCATGGGGATTGAACATGATGTGTTGAGAGAGACTCTACATGCCCTATGTTACTCTTCATTCATTAACTTTAAAATCTCTCATTACGATCCACTGATTCTCATTAACCCCAAATCACCATACAACATCCACATGCAAAATATAACATTACTCCAACATACATAAACATAGATCGCATACACAAGTATGCCCCAGTCATCTAATTTGATAGGTAGTCTCTGATTTCAAGAAATGGATTGTTGCCTGAAAATGTGAATTTGTATCACTTAACTTTTCTTGGGCAATCCAATCATTGATAATGATATGTCTATGCATGGTCGGGTGCTTGCTACTCTTACCATGTTGATGTGGTTAGCCACGTTCATTCCTATGGATTTATTTTTAAACATATTCTATTATCCAATTTGTTAAGTTGGTATGCATGCACATAGACATGCAATCTCAAAGTGCACTAAACTAAATATCTCTCTCTTTCTCTCTCTCTCTCAATTGGCCCCACAAAGAGGGCAAGCATGGCTATAGGCAACAAAGTAGCACAAGTTGGGGCAAGTAGTGGAAAATCTCTCTTGCTCTCTCTCACATTATCTCTCATGTGCATGTAAAGAGAGTGGTGAGGACACAAAATATTCAATAATTTGCCATAGAGATCTCACACTCAAAATGATGGTTGTGTTGTGTATCTCCAAGATAGCACATTACACCATCTTGGCAAGGCTCTACTAGTAGATGCGACAAGTTTCTTATTACAATTTATCTTGGTAGATTGTAAGTAAGAGAGGCTCGAATCTTTGGATAATAGGGGTCGTTTTGTGGGGGTTCAAACCCTTGTGCAAACCCCAACTTGCTTATCAAAACAAATGGAGACTAATAGTTTTATCAAGGTCCCCCCCCCCCCCCCCCAAATTCCATCTAGTAATTGAGTTTCTCTCAAGAAACAAACCCTCCTTCCTAGAAGGATGTCTAGAGCAACTTCAAATGGTTAGATATAAACCTATGGTCTACTGTGCCATAAACCCCTAAATGTAATTGACAATTACTGTTGAAAAAAGCCATACATATCTAAACTCTAGAAAAGAAGGAAAGAGACCATTGAAAACTAACCTTGGAACTCAAAGAACTAGACCTTGATCTAGAAGGTACTCATGGCCAACTAAAGAGATGCATTAACATTTTTAATTGAAACCAAAACGAGTAGTTAACCTAGTTAGTGTAATTGTGAGCATGAAGTACTCTGAGTGATAATAGTTTTCAAAATGACTTGATTGTGAAATAATTGTTTTCCCTATAATTGATTGTTTTGCTTGAATAAAGTATATTTAAGTCAAGTTGTAATATTTTCTTTGAACTTGCTTTTTGATAAGATATTAATGAGACAGTTCCAAATAGATGTTATCGAAGTTGGAAGGGCTAGCCCCTAAGTCTCCTACTAAGTTCCCCCATCCTAAACCAATTATCATGATAAGTGCTAGGAGCGGTTGTAACTTTATTCCTAGGAATTGTGGTGATTAGCAAGCTCTAGTGATAACCATGATATTGAAAAAGGGATAGATGTTAATCCTTTTCCACAAGGTCAGCTACAATAGCAAAAAGTAAGAAGCGATCAGCAATGTGCAATTTATTAAAAAAAACAATGGGTGTGCAAAGGTTAGGCTCAAAAAATTAGGAAAAATCAAAATTGACTATCCAAAAGTTTATTGACTACATCAAAGTGGTAAAAACCAAAGCTAACAGTGAAAGTGCACCTCAAAATACCTAAGAAACCCAAGTATTTATTACAAAATTATTCTTGAGTGCACAGCTCACTCCCTTGTAAATTGTAATTTAAGAATTATGCACAAATAAATTCACTACAAATGTGTGAGTCAATGTAAGAGATGGAACAATGTGCCAAAAACCTAAGGTTGCAAGTGATGAAAGGACCAGATATGGTGCAAAGTGTATGAAGCCTCCCAAATGTAAAACAACCCAACCATATTTTAAGGTGAGAAAAAAATGAAATGAAATCATTATTGTGGTTCCAACAAAAATGTGGATTATCCTTCTCCTTTTTCCATCTTCTTTATGCTTCGAATTATGAACTTCTAAAATTAATTAAAATGGCCACCATTGCCACTTGGATTGATTGAGAGGAGAGAGTAGCCATTGTCGCATTCATTTGAAGATTCGTTTGTTTACCTTGCTTCCTTCCATTGCTGCCTATGTGAGAGAGAGAGAGAGAGAGAGAGAGAGAGAGAGAGAGAGAGAGAGAGAGAGAGAGAGAGAGAGAGAGAGAGAGAGAGAGAGAGAGAGAGAGAGAGAGAGAGAGAGAGAGAGAGAGAGAGAGAGAGAGAGAGAGAGAGAGAGAGAGAGAGAGAGAGAGAGAGAGAGAGAGAGAGAGAGAGAGAGAGAGAGAGAGAGGTGTGAACATAGAGATAAAATAGAGAGGAAGAGAGAAGAAGAGCTTAGTTTGACTTGAAGAGACAAGGGAAGAAGATTGATTTCTTGCATATGAGGAACATGAGATTAAGAAGTGTGGAGCTATGAAGAGGAGCAATAATCAGAATCAGAGGAGCTTGAAGCTCATCAATGAAACAAGATGGTGAGTTTATAGCTCATCTATCTCATTCAATTTTTTTAATTGCCAATCCCAAAAGAAGAGTTGCACCTTCAACTAGCCGAGGTTAAAGAGAGGCCATGGCTAGGAAACCTAGAGTGTGAGAATGCTTAAGTGTGTGGATCAATATTTATTCATCCATCAAAGTCTAGGACAACCATAGTACAAAGCTATATTTTGGTTCCATTACCATCAATCACTCATGCTTGCATACCTCAAGATACATACTTGATAGCCTAGAGATTACTAGCAATATGGACTTGAGGACCTAGTGATGATTGATCACTTTGTGGGTAGCTAGAACCATTATGATCCTTTGTGGTTGAATGGAGATCATGACTTGCTCTAGCCTTCTTAAGACATTAACATTCAGCAATTCCTTCGAGACTTCCATCACTCCTCTTACCTTGAGGCATCATCATAAAGTCTAGAAGATCATTGTTTCTCACATGAGGTCCTCAAGACCAATTCTTTGTAATTGAGGCCTTCCAAGGAAATTGTCTAGTCATAAGGCTATTGAGGCATGTAGCTTACTCCTTCCCCCACATGACCATTGCCTCCATCTCCCCTACTAGAGGCACTTTACTCACCTTTTGTTTGAGGCCCTCTGGGCTACGGTTTTACTTTAGATATCATTTCCACTCTATTGGGGCCATAACCAACCTATTGCCTTCCCCTCGAGACAAATAGCTCCACTCACTTAGGGCACATGCCCTTATGCCCACTCAAGGCACCATCTTCTCTGCTCCCTCAAGGACGTTTCCTTCATCATCCCCACTCAATCACTAAAGTCATATCTTAAGGAAACCATTCAAGGACAACTTTTGTTATAATGAGTTAGCTGAGGCTTCAAGTTACATCTACAATCATCTCCCATGAGCCTCATGAGGATGCTTGCCTTGGCCGCCTCTCCTTGGACCAAAATTGCAAGCTTGCTCATGATCATCACATGCCCACCTTTCCATCACCCTTTTAGGTCATTGTCTCAAGGCATTGCTACCATGAAACCTTTAGAACCTACTCCTTGACATGAGGCACACCCGCTCCCCTAAGCCTCTTGAGGCCATGCCTCTTTTTGTAGCTCTTGAGCCCTTCAAACCACTAGGGCATCACACAACTAGCCCCCTTGAGGCCATCACCACTTGCCTCATAGTATTGCACTTCCCTCGTAGTACATCTTTATCTACCCTAGAGACAATCTTCTTGTGCTTAACATTTGGTTAAGGAGTCAACTATAGTCACATGTAGGCCACATGCGACGCATATCTCTTGATTCATTCAAGTTACTACTCAAGGGAATTATCTTAGTCTACACAACTACTTGAGTGAGTGCTTCATGTAGGCCACTTGTGAGGCCAACTTGGGGTGTAAGGCCATCTCATTCTCCCATCAAGCCGTAGCCTACTTGGGGCACTGAGATTCTTACCGCCTTTTCTCGGGTTTGAGAATTAATATTTGCATTTTTGGGTAGCCAACAAACCTACCATTAATCCTTAAACTGTGCTCTCTCAAGGTCACAATGCTACCAAGACTCTTGAGCTTTATGACCTTGCAAGCTCACTTGAGGTTATCAATCCTCTTAGGATCACACTACCACATCGAGCGTGTTTCATACATGGCAATAGCCACATTGATCTATTTTCCATGGCACTTTGAGTATTTTAATACATTCCTCGGAGTGCTTAGAAGCATGTCACCTTGAGTGCTCTCAAGGCACACGATTTGGTGGACCCATTTGAATATTCCCTCATGGACATGAATTAAACTTGGCTCATTATTGCATTGTTGTGCGATCACAAGCCCAATAAAGGAAAATATTAGGAAAAACCATCTACAAAAATATTTTAAGTGTATGGAAAATTATTTTCCTAGCTTCATAAGAAGATAAGCCCAGGATATAGACATGACTGGGAGTTTTTACAAATGTCCTACATGCCTAAAAGATGTAGAGTCCTAATTAAGCTCCAACCTTAGGATATATCCAAAGATTTAAGTGTGCCATATTTTAGGGAATTAAGGACCTCTTTACACATGACATTAGTATGCTTTTTGGGGAGGATTGAAGTGAAGCATTAGGGTGAAGGTTGAAAATCAACACAAATCGCATCATTTTCCTAGTTGATTTTAGATGTGGATAGGGCTACAAGCATGAAGACAAGGATTTCTCATGCTTTAGGCATGCTTTTTAAGGCATGTCAAAGGGTATACTAAGCTCTATGAAGGGAAAGAAAACCCTTGATGTTTATGGATTGTTGATGAAGCTTTTTCTTAATTGTATACATAGGGAAATAGGGCAACATTTTTGTTCATAGAGTTCTCTATGTGATCTAGCTTTGATCTATGTCTAAATATTGCTCTTAGCTATCCCAAAATAGGGTTTTTAGTGCACCATTTTGATATCACTTGCTTTAGGATTGTAATGTGATGCAAGATTGAAGTTTGAGGCTAAAGGAGAGTATTTTGGGAACCTAGAATAGGGATTTACACAGAGTATTTTGGGAACCTAGAATAGGGATTTACATGTCTGTATGAGTTGAATAGATTCTAAATTGTTCATATGAATATATGGGCATGTTTTTGATTCACAGATCCATTGTTTGATGTCTAACTCATGTATGGAAAATGATAATGCATGTGGGATGAATATATGTAGATTTATGTTGAGATCTAAGATTGTAGAGATATATGTTGGTGTACATGTGTGAACCCCAAGTCGAGATGGCGAAAAAATGAAGGAAAAAGTGGGAAAAAGATGGAAAAAGAGCAAAGACATACAGGCGGCCTCTAAAGCTAAGCTGGGGCAAAAAGCACAATTTTAAATGAAAGGCATCTCAAAAGCTCTAAAAACTCTTGTAAAAGAGCGTTAGGCTCCCTCCTATGCCATTTGTAAAAGAATAAACGGGTATAGGTTGAGGCCATGACGCAACAAGAGGGAATTAGAAAAAGGGACCTTACCACAATGGCCAGTCATGTAAAAAGGGATGGGCGTCCATGGGAATTTAGGGTTTTGCATATAAAGTTCAAAAAGTGAATGAGAGCTCATTCTTTGGTGTGTGGCTAACAAGAGTTCTCTTCTTCTTCTCTTTTTCTCTTCTCCTTGCTTGTGTGTGCTCTTGAGAGAGGGAGTGTGAGAGTGTGAGGGAGTGAGTGTGTGGGAGTGAGGGATCAAGAGGGTGAAGCTCTTCACCATCTCCTCTTCTCTTCTTCTCTTCTCTTCTCTTCTCTTTTCTCAAAAGCGTGGCTATGGTGGATGGAGCTTGGAGATGGAGGAGGCTTGAGGATGCTTGAGCTAGCATCTAGGATCACGGAGCTACCGCCGTGTGCGAGAGAGGAGGCAACTCATTTCGGCATCAAGGTAAGCTCACTACACTCATAGGATTGATGATGCGTCGGCTAGGTGAGAGATAGCCATTAGAGATCGCTTGAAATGCTTGAAACAATAAGCGGTCCGTGGGACTTGGCGGTTGAGCGTGAGCTCCCTCTACATTTTGGTTCCGTTGCCCGGACCAACGGATTCAAGCTTGAGCACTTGCACGCCTCATATCGAGCATCGAAGTAAGGGATTCATCCCCGAAACCGGAGCTTGAGATAGGTAAGAAGTTGGGTTTTTGATCTTCGAAGCAAGTAAGTATTTTGGGTTATTTTGTTTTGTTTGATGATTGAAAACATGGAGAAATCATTTCAATTTTTTGCTTTCAATTCTTGTTGCATTTAGCGTAGGTTAGGATTAGGAAATCGAATCAAAAAAGGGTAGGGTTTACCATTGCAAAACAAGGCAAAATAGGGCACAAATCATGCAAAAAATGGCAAAAAGATTGCTTGGGATGCTTAATGTCAGCAACAAGTGAGTGATTGGGAGAGTCCAAAACTTACCTAGGAAGGGGTTTAAGAGCCAAGAGGCCAAGGGAGAGCTCATTTGCAACCCTTGCACACAGAGAGAGAGAGAGAGAGAGAGAGAGAGAGAGAGAGAGCCCACGGAGAATCGATTTGATCTTGTCACTGGAGAGCCTACCGATCGCTTCAGGTATATCAATCACTTCCCCTTGCACCCTAGTTGTGATCTGGAAGGTTGTGTGTGAAATGATTAGCTAAATTGTCAGTTTCGATCATCAAAATCACCTCGGTGTTCCCTCATCGTGCACAAGTCGGCCTATCCGAGCGGTCGATTTCTGGGCTGAATCCCAGAATCGGCCCTCGGCCCTTTGTCTTTCGGCCGACTCGGCCCAAAACCCTACTCAGCCCGTTTGAGGTGACATCACTCGGCCCCACTTACAAACTCGGCCCTCGGCCAACCATTCCGCTCGGCCCTCAGCCCATCCAAGCGACCCAATTCGGCCCATGGCCCACGCAAAACTCGGCCCTTGAAAAAACGTGATTCGGCCCTCGGCTTGTATGCCTCAGCCGGTCTGAGTAGACTCCCTCGGCTTATCCAAGTGACCCCGTCCGAGTGGACCTTTTCGGCTGTCCGAGTCAGCACCTTGGCCCATCCGAGTCCACCCTGTCCGAGTCGTCCATTCGGCCCTCGGCCCGTGCGCCTCAGCCCATTCGAGTCATCCACTCGGCCCCTGCAATTCGGACAAGTTGGGCCGAGTGTGGAATTTTTAAAATTTTTTAAACCGCACCTACAACTAGCTCAAATTTCAAACCATCCATAACATAGAGGGTGTCGTGGCTAAGGAGGAAACAACCAAGAGAGCTGTCGAGTAGTGCAATCTCACAAAGTACCTTGAGAATTTTGCACAAGAGCCTAATCACACGAAGTGTGTGGAGTTCCTCAGGACGTATAACCCAGACTAGGAGTGCGGCATCGTGACGATGGGAAGGGGAGAAAAGACCAAGCAAGTGCATGTACACTTAAACCCAGCCTTGGTGGAGAAGGCGTTGGGGTTGGAGCCGAAGGTAGAGAAAAAGCATAAGAGAGATGTTTATGCCATGCTTAAGATGAAGAGGGAAGAAGTGTTGACCAATGACAACATTAGCATCCAGGACATTCCAAATGCGGAAGCCCGTCTACAAGCAAAGCTAGTGCATGCACTCTTCTCCAGCCCAGCGCTACAACTCCTTGATGCATCGAATCAGCGTGCCTGTGCTGGAGAATGTGGCAGCTCGCACCTTGGACGAAGTCGACTGGAATGGCTATGTACGTAAGACCATTGACCAGGCGGCAAAAGTGCTAGCTTTGGGCAATAATCTAGCAGGTGGGGATTCCTCGGCGTCCAAGACCATAGAAATAAAGAAGGTCTCATCCAAAGCCTCATCCATTGGCTACGGAAGCATTTTGATTGCCCTCATTCAGGAGGCGGTAAAACAGGCTCAGGATGCAGAGGAAGGAGAAGGAGAAACACCTGAGAGATCGCCCTCTCACCAGGACAAAGAGGTATCCAGTGTGACAGAATAGAGAGTGAAGAAGAATTGGAAGAACAGAAGGAATAGATGAGCAAAAAGACAACAAAGAAACCTGTTAAAAAGATGACACAAAAGAAGAAGCATGACAAAGGTCGAAAAAAAGAGAAAGAGGATTTAGAGAGGGTAAAGAGGAAATCCTTCAAGGAGGCCAAAGAGAGGGAGAAGAAGAAAAAATAGGAAGTAGATAGATTGGAAGAAGAGTATAGGAAAATAGAGAAAGAGAGGGAGAGAAGAGCTGCTGAAGAAGGGAAGGAGCTAAGAAGGAAGGAGGAGGAAGACTTGGCCGAAGCTACACGCCGGTCAATCGAACAACAAAGCATGGCAGATGACCTAGGGGCTATGAGCCCGCCCAGAGAGGAGGGGCCCGGTTCCAGCACGCAGGTGCTAGAAATCGTACCGCCGGCCGTCACTGAGGGCAAGTGCAAGGCTCCCATCCACCCTATTCCAACCCTCCTGGTGCCTCCCATCGAAGCAACAACCCTCGCCCCGAGTATCCCCAGCAGCGCAGATGTCTCAAACTTCGTGACGTGGATGCAGTACTTTATTAAAGAATAACTGGCCCAAGGGAAGAGCATTGAGACCACAACCACAAAAGGCCAACCACGGATGTTGAGTCAAGGCAGGATTCGAAGCGCCAGAAAGTGGAGGCCTCGACCACTCCCCTCCACACAACAATTACGACGAGTACGTCGCCGAGCTGCTCTCTCAATTGGAGAAGGCTAAGGAGGAAAGGAAGATAGCTGTGGCTGAGTTGGTGTCAGAAAAAGAGTCGGTGCTGCATTTTAGCTCGAAAAGACCCGAGTAATAGCCATGCAACAAAGGAAGATCTCTGATCTCAAACAAGAGTTGAAGGCTAAGGATGATAGGGAAGAGGGCTAGAGGCAGCAGCTGGAGGATGAAACACAAGAACTCGTGAAGATGCAAAGAGAATACAAGCTCCTGATCATGCAACATGAAGAGTTGACTACAAAAACCGATTAGATCGAAAAGCGTATGCCTGAGTTTACCACCAGGGATGAGGAAAGAAAGCAGGAGTTAGAGCAGCAGCAAAAAGAGATCGGAAACCATGACCGACAAGCTGGACCAAGGAAAGAAAGAATAGGAAACCATGAGCAAAGAGCTAAAGGACCAAGAGGAGAAACTCGTGTCCCTGGTCCAGAGGCAGGGTGAGAGCATGGAAGAGATGAAGAAGAGAGTTGAGGAATGGGTAGGGTAAAATGAAAGAAGGGTGAAGACACTAGTGCGACGCCTGGCTCTGGTAGAGAAAGAGAACATCCTTGCAGAGAGCAAAGCAGAAACCGCCCATTTAGCCTTTAATACCCAGCAAAAGTCCTTCCTAGATACACTGATGGACACCATCTGCCCAGAAGAAGGAGAGTCATTGGAGGTGGTTAAGAAAAAGCTCAGTATCGAACGAAGAGCTCTGCACGCAGGGCTGCAGATGCCACCCCAACCTGTGGAGGTTAAGCTAAGCCTGGATGATCAATGAAAGTACCTGTTACTGGCCGGCCTAACCCCCCAGGAAATTGATACGATAGGGTTTGAAGAGGGAACACAACAAGGAGACCGACAGGGGGATGAAGCTGAACTTCAATTTGATATGGGAAGGTTTAGAGAAGAGGTGATCTCACAGCCCCCCTCGCCGCATTTCCAAGAGCAACAACCGGTTGACACATCTGCGGAAAGACAAGCCGCGCTCAGGGAAAGAAGGAAAAAATTAGTAGAAGAAACTAGAAAGCAGCTAAGGGCCAAGCCAATCGTGTAGCCATTTGCACCCCTCCCACCATGCCCTGATGACATTCCCGCAGGATTCCACATTGAATTGGTAGTTTGGGAGCGACGGGAAAGAGAAAAAGAGCAATTCACTTTCAACTTTCTCATGCCCAATAGCCTATGGAGGGTCTTACCACTCAAGGTGATGGAGGAGGTTATTGGGATTGGTAGCCGACTAGGACAGAAGTGGCTCGAAGAAAGAGAGAAGAACCCCACTCTTTAGGGAATTGAAGAAGCCAAATTCTGGCAAAATAAAGTGTTTGAAGTGCCACATTCCGTGCATGGTTATAACTGCCAGCCCCTATGGAGGAGGTGGGTGTGCGACATCAGCATACTTGCCTGGATGGCTTTTTGCAACACCTTGCCCTATAAGAGGAACAACCCCATGTTTATGGCGTATCCTCATAGGGTAGGAGTGGATTTTGATGCCACCCTCCATGGACAATATGATTTTCCCATTATCTACAACTCTAATGTTGTCTCTTTTGAACGTGCCCTCATCTTCAACTCAGAAAGCTTGGATGACTCCATGACTCACTTCCTCGTCGACTTCTCCTCTTGCCCTGATCCAGCTTTCATAACTACATGTAATTATCTTAGGCTTCTTAAATTATTACTTAAGCAGAACCCGACTCCGCAAGAATGTGGCTTGCCTTCCCTCTTCTTTGATCCTAATGCCATCGACAGCTGTGCCATGGCGCGCCTGATGATGAGGGCTAGCCTCCTCCCTTCCTTTTTCCTAGCTCTCCTAGAAGACATGAATGACAGCTAGTTCACCAGATGTAATCATCCCTTCCTCTCCACCACTTCACTCCACGTTCGCATGAATATTAAAGGATACATGTAGAGTTGGCAATTTTTGAGCAAATCCATCTGACCCCCTTCTCCACCTAATTCAGATGATGAGAATTAGGCACTGGCTGTCATCTTACTAGTGTAATACTTATTCAAAAAAAAAAAGAAAAAAAGAAAGAAGAAGAAGAAGAAGCAAAAGAAGAAAAAGAAAAGCATGAAAGGAAAAGCAAGAGGAACATCACACAAGGACATGGAAAAAATGACTCACTTGAAGAAGCACTTAGCACCACATAAAACATGATCACTACACCTAGGGGTCCTCAAGTTAGGCATGCCCGGTGGCTTCGGTTGGCCGGCTCCGCTCCTAACCCCCTAGCCCTTTTGATCCCCCACTTCACACTTAGGACCCATCAAGGGCAGGACATACCTAGGGAGGTAACACTCGCCTATGGTTAGACCTGTCACCCTAAGCTACTTGCACCACACCTCCCTTTACACGAATGGGGTCCTCAAGTGTGGGACATCACCCAAGCTTGCCTGTGGTTAGATCCACCTTCCCATTCCACTAGCACGAGCACGATGCACCACACAATAAGGTAGAAACTCCCCTTAGGTAGGGCATCACACCTTCTCCTTTCAGGCATTACAAAAGGCAACAAACCACCAACTTCGGAGGCCCCCATCATCCACTTGGCATCCAATTGGCTTCTTCAACAAACATCATTACCAAGCTTCCACAAGCACCCGAGTCTACATGTCGCCCTACCCTCACTCAAACAAATTGCCAATTGCCTACCATTCCCCAATAGCAGTTAGAAGTGCTATGGGACTCTGGCACCCGTCTCGAAGGGGGGTGATGTTAACCCCAAGTCAAGATGGTGGAGAAAGTTGCGGAGAAATGAAGGAAAAAGTGGGAAAAAGATGGAAAAAGAGCAAAGACATGTAGGCGGCCTCTAAAGCTAAGCTGGGGCAAAAAACAAAATTTTAAATGAAAGGCGTCTCAAAAAGCTCTAAAAACTCTTGTAAAAGAGCGCCAGGCTCCCTCCTGTGCTATTTGTAAAAGAATAGACGGGTATAGGTTGAGGCCATGATGCAAGAAGAGGGAATTGGAAAAAGTGACCTTGCCACAATGGCCAGTCATGTAAAAAGGGATGGGCGTCCATGGGAATTTAGTGTTTTGTATATAAAGTTCAAAAAGTGAATGAGAGCTCATTCTTTGGTGTGTGGCTAACAAGAGTTCTCTTCTTCTTCTCTTTTTCTCTTCTCCTTGCTTGTGTGTGCTCTTGAGAGAGGGAGTGTGAGAGTGTGAGGGAGTGAGTGTGGCGGAGTGAGGGATCAAGAGGGTGAAGCTCTTCACCATCTCCTCTTCTCTTCTTCTCTTCTTCTCTTCTCTTTTCTTCTCTTTTCTCGCATGCGCGGCTATGGTGGATGGAGCTTGGAGATGGAGGAGGCTTGAGGATGCTTGAGCTAGCATCTAGGATCGTGGAGCTGCCGGCATGTGCGAAAGAGGAGGCAACTCATTTTGGCATCAAGGTAAGCTCACTACACTCATAGGATCGACGGTGCGTCGGCTAGGTGAGAGATAGCCATTAGAGCTCGCTTGAAATGATTGAAACAATAAGAGGTCCATGAGTCTTGGCGATTGAGCGTGAGCTCCCTCTACAACATGCTATATATGAGCTAGGCACAGACTTTTACACCATAGTCATAATCTACAATTGGGATTCTTACATATGTTAGATTTTTGTTGTTTCATAGTATCTTCTATGAATTTTCATCTCTTTGTGCTTTGAGCTCTTTTTCTTAAAAGTCTCTTTTGGCTATATATATAGTTGCTTCAAACTTTTGTCACACATTTTTGCAATATTTTATATATGTGCATAATATAGGTTCAACTGATGATGTGAGGCAATTACTTTAGACTTTTGCCATAACAACCTTTAGATTCCAAAAGATTGTATTGGTAATAAAATAATACTTTATGTATGGAATGAGAAACAAACTAGCTTGGTAATAGGGGAAGCCTAGTCAATTTCTTCTTTTCTAGGAAACTAGTGAGACAAAGAAGACTCCCAAACCACCACACCTTAGAAGCCACTTTAGTCTATGAGACCTCCTCCTTACATCCCATTAGAGAAGATTTGGACTTCAGTTTCGGCCTTGTAAGAAATTTCACCTTACCATAGAGAGAGATAATTAAAAAATTATTAAAAACAATAAAAGTTCTTTTAAAAAATACACAAATGAAAAATTTTCATGGAGTGGGTTGCAAAGCTTGGTTGCTTGCTATAGAGTCATTGCACAAGTTTGAACGTGGATATAATTAGTTTCATAATACAAGGAAATAAGCTTTAGAATCAGAAAATATTGAGTTATTTCTTCAATTGGTAGATCTTGCACTTCAGTTAAGTCTAGAAGAGCACTTAGAAGTGAAGGGAGTAAGCTTGGAGTGGAAGCACGTGATTGGGAGCAAGAGCTATGGTGGAAGGAGCAAGAGCAAGAGAGAGAAAGAGACATAAGATGTGGGAACTCCAACATTCACAATGTGACTGACCTTCCCTTTATTCAAATGTCACTGAAAGAATAAAGAATGAAGTGACAATCATAGGCACTTTCCACCTATAGTGTACATGTGTGTGTGTACTGTCACTCAGTGTAGTAATACATGGGTGGCTAGGCAACACACGTGGCTTTACCCCCAACAACTTGCCACTTAAAGACAAATGTGCCCCTAGTGAGGAGGAGAGAATGAGAAAAAGATGACAAAGTACAAATGTACATAAGTGCAATAGGATGAGGAAAGTCGTCATCTCATGCAATGCCCATCAACTTCCAAAGGAAGGCAAAACACTCCGTTGAGAGACTTTTTATGAGAAAATCTACAAGATTTTTATCAGTTGAGATCTTGACAAGGTCAACAAACTTGTCCTCAATGACCTCTTTGATAAAGTGGTAACACACATCAATGTGTTTTGTATTCACATGGAAGACCAGATTCTTGGCTAACTGAATAGCACTCATAGAATTCGAATGCACTATAGGGACCACATAAGCAATATCGAGGCTTGCTACCAGCCGGCCTAACTAGAGAGCCTCCTTGCAAGACTTAGTAGCTACAACATACTCAGTCTCCATAGTAGAGAGGGTGATGCATTTCTGCACCCTAGACATCCAAGAAACAATACCTCTCCAAAAGGTAAAGACATAGCCATATGTGGACTTCCTACTGTTTGTATGTCCTACATAATCAGAGTTAGTGTACCCCATAACTCCTATATCCTGGCTACCATAATATATGCATATATCTATTGTGTCCTTTAGGTACCTCATGATACCCCTTATAACATCCCAATGCCATCTACTAGGTGTAGCCATATAGTGTGTCACAACTCCCACTACAAATGCTATGTCAAGACAAGTGGGTGTATGTCCTATATAATCAGAGTTAGTGTACCCCACAACTCCTATATCCTGGCTAGCATAATATATGCATATATCTATTGTGTCCTTTAGGTACCTCATGATACCCCTTATAACATCCCAATGCCATCTACTAGGTGTAGCCATATAGTGTGTCACAACTCCCACTACAAATGCTATGTCAAGACAAGTGGGTACCATGGCATACATCAAAATATCCATCGTAAATGCATAAGGGATCTTGGCCATCTCAGTCTTCTCCTCATTAGATTGTGGACAATCAACCTAACTAATCTTCACATGAGAAGGTAGAGGATAACCAATAGGCTTACCATCATGCATATGAACACTCAAGGACTTTCTGGATATAATCCTTTTGTGTGACAGATAAAGTGTAGGCCACTCTATGGGCTATCCATAGGTGTCACTCATTCCTTGGTATGTGCCTTGTAGGCCTAGATATTATAAGTTAGGACCTATGGTACACTTAGTACTAGTTCCAGTTGGGACACCTAGTACATGTATGACACCCAGTTAGGGTTTCATCATGTTAGGTTAGGGTTTCATTATATTAGGTGTATCTTTTGTATTCTTCATAACTTCAGTAATACAACTTCAGCAGCACACTTTGATTCTTGCCTCCATCTCCTGTTGCTTCCGTTGTCCACTCCACCCAACAATGGTATCAGAGCGGGTTACCATCACTTCATTGCTTTAGATCTGACCCTCCCGCTTCCTCTTCTTGCTGGTCATCACTCCTAGGAGGCTTCCCATCGCCATTTTTTGGAGTTTCCAGCCATTGCTCGAAGTTTCGTCGCGGGAAAGTGCTTCAAATCTGATCTCCCATCCTTCTTGCTGCTTCTCCAACCTTGGGGGACTCCATTCAAGCTGATTCAGCCTTCATTTGGGCCAAAACCGCCTGTTTTCTGTCAAAACCACTTGCTGCATCAGAAAACCACTTCTTGCACACAATGGGTTTGACAAAGTGCAAACTTTTTGGCATAACTGTGTTCTAGAAGTCAGGACGCCCCTACTGGGTGCAAAAATCAGGTCAAAATCACTTTTCTGCTCCAAAACCACCTCCGGTTTTGCAAAAACCACTTCTAGTTTTAGGGTTTCGGAGACTGTTTTGGGTAAAATTTGGTACAGATCTGGTCGGCCTTCTCTTCTAGTTCCATTTGCCTTGGTCTTGCTGGATTTTGACATTCGTGGTCAAAACTACGACCATTTTGGTCAAAACTGCCCCAGTTTTGGTCAAAACAGCTTGTTTATTGAGTGGTTTTGTAGCTACAGCAGTAGTATTTGTTGTTGCAGACATACATCTATTGGTGGCGAGTTGGTCAAAACTGATTTACTGTGTGTTTGACCAGTGTTGACTTTTAGGGTTGACCGATCAACTGGTTGACTGAAATTCGTGCATTCAGTTTGAATTTTTCCTGCGGGGATTTGTCTTTTCAGGTACATTCAAATATTGCTGGCAGATTTCAGTTGGTCATACAGTTGGTTTATGCCTGGAAAGCCTTGAGGCTTGTGGAGTCAGTAATTGGTATTTATAGTTGAGAGCTTGAGGCTCCTAATCTTTGCTTTTGTCATTCTTGTGCATTTGTCTGCATAATGGTTGGTGGCAAAGATGAATTCTTTGGGGCCTTTGGTGCTAATGATAAGCTTGATGGGGTTAACTATATGTGGTCATTCATGATGAAGCATGTCTTGGTTTCCAAGAACTTGTGGAATCTAGTATCTGGCAATGAGCCTAGGCCCGTCAGGCAGGCTACACCTTCTTCCAGTGATGTTACATCCGCCGGTTCTTCTCGTGATGCCTTCATTCCTCCTACTCAGGAGATGATACAGTGGGATGGCCGTGATGCTAAAGCACATGCATTTATCGCTTTGTCTATCAGAAAAAGTATTATTCCTCATATCAGATCATGCACTACTGCTAAGGACTCTTGGGATAAGCTTGCTTCCTTGTATTAGGTACGCAATGAGGCTCGTGTTGCTTATCTTTGCAAGCAACTGAAGGATACTCATCTGAATGAGGGTGACAATATGGATGCATATCTTACAGCTATTCAAGATTTAAAGGAATAATTGGCTAATATTGATGAGGACATCCTTGACTCACATCTTGTATCAAGCACATTGGATGGGCTGCCTGACTCTTACCAAGGTTTCGCCACTACCTTGAGGTTGGTTGCCATGGGCAATGCCAATTATTATTCCTTTGATCAATTGGTTGCACTTTTACTACAGGAGGAGCAGAGCCGTGTGAATCGGAATGCTAGTATGCACTCAGATCAGGCATTTGCAGCCAATGATCGGAATAAGGGGAGATTTCAGAAATCTGTCCCCAAAAATATAGCAACTAATCAGCCTTCTACTTCATCCTCTCAAGGTGATCAAAAGAAGAAAAAGAGGTGCAATTATTGCAGGAAGCCGGGCCATGAAATTACTGAATGTAGGAAGAGGATTGCTTCTGAAAAGAAGAAGAAAGAAGCTGGACTTTCAATCAGGACTTTCAGTCACATCTACCTCTGGCACTAATGCAAATACACATGGGCATGCTAATGAGCAAGCTAATTATGCCAGGGATCAGAATTGGGGCTTCATTGTTCAATGCATTACAATCCTCCAGTGCATGATACAAGTTCACATGCTTGTATGGTAGTTTCAGCCTCTACATGGTTCTTTGACAGTGGTGCTTCTAAGCACATTACCTCTTGTAAAACTTTGTTTACTTCTCTTACTAATGCCCCAAAGGGGGGTTCCGTGACATGTGCCAACAATGCATCTTATATGGTTAAGTGTATTGGGCAGGTGGCTGTTACATCAGTTACAGGCAGTGTTGTCACTCTAGAGAATGTTTTGTATGTACCAAGCATACAAAAAAATCTGATTTCTATTTTAGCCATAGCTACATGTGGATTTCAGATTGTCTTTGATGGGCATAGGTGTGCAGTCTATGACTTGAGTCATGCCGATGCTATTGTATTGACTGGTACTCTTCAAGGGGGCTTGTACAGCTTGGATGCATATGATAGTTCAGCTCATGATGCTCATGCAGTTGATGCAGATGTTTTGCCTGATACTTACTTGTGGCATGAGAGGTTTGGGCATCTTAACTTTAATGCTATGGTAAGGTTGCCTAAAATGGTTGAAGATATGCCACAGATGCAGATTCCTCATAAGCATGTCTGTGAAGCTTGCTTGCTTGGCAAGATGCACCGCTTTGTCATACCTAAGGATGGTAGAGTTGGGGCATCGCGCAAGCTATTCTTGATTCACAGTAACGTGTGTGGTCCTATGCAGGCTACTTCAATTGGAAACTTTCTATTATTTTGTGACATTCATTGATGACTTTACCAGGTATACTTGGATCTTTGCATTGAAGTCCAAGTCAGAGGTGTTTACCTGCTTCAAGCATTTCATTGCCTTGGCTGAAAATGATTCAGGCTTGAAGATTGCACACTTGAGATTAGACAGAGGTGGTGAATATGTGTCAGAGGAATTTAATGCTTACATGAAATCCCATGGTATTCATCATGAGTGTACAGTGCCTTACACTCCTCAGCAGAAGGGAGTTGCTGAGAGAAAGAATAGGACAATTATGGAAATAGCCAGGTGTATGCTTAAGGGCAAGAATTTGCCCAATATGTTTTGGCTGGATGCAGTGATGTGTGCCAATTATGTGCTCAATAGGAGCCCCACCAAAGCATTGAAAACAATCACACCCTATGAGGCTTGGAAAGGACACAAGCCAACCATTTCTCACATGCGTACTTTTGGGTGTTTGGCCTATGCACATGTGCCTTCACAGAGGCGGACAAAGTTGGATGATAAGGCTATAAAATGTATATTTTTGGGATACAGTGTAGAGATAAAGGTTATAAACTTTATGAGCCTTCCACCAAGAGGGTAATTGTCAGTAGAGATGTCATCTTTGATGAGACATCTTCCATGCCCTTGCGGGATTGCAAAGTGCAGTCTACACTTGGTGTCTCATATATTTTTGATACTCTTGTGCCATTGCTTAGATCTGATGCCTCAGATGATGCACCACAAGGTTATGCTCCTCCACCTAATGCTCATTTACAGCCTACTACACAGTCCGGACAGCCACCTATTTTGACACAGATGCCACGTGCTATTGGGGACACTATGGAAGAGGCAGTAGAGTAAGAATTGGCTGATATTAGACAGCCTAAAAGAGCTCCTCGTTGGATCTTTGAAACTTTGAAGGACAACAAGTTAGATGCTCCTTTGCAGGCCCGTACGAAAGCTGCAGCCAAAAGAGATTTGGCAAAATCGGTTGCTCATGCATTGATTGCTATAGCATTTGATGAGGAGCCTGTTTGTCACAAAGATGCCTTCTCAAATGAATTGTGGATGAAAGCCATGCAGGATGAATTGGACTCCATTCATGCAAACAAAACATGGGAGTTATGTTACTTGCCTGCAGGCAAACATGCAGTAGGGACTAAGTGGGTATACAAGGTAAAAAGAAAAGATGATGGTTCAGTTGACAGATACAAAGCCCGTCTTGTGGGCCAAAGGCTATGCTCAAAAGGAGGGCATTGATTACGAAGAGACCTTCGCATCACCACCATTAGATGTGTTATTGCCTTGGCTACCCATAATAATTGGGAGGTACATCAGTTGGATATAAAGACAGCATTTCTCAATGGTCTTTTGGCAGAGGAAGTCTATGTTGCTCAACCTCCAAGCTTTGAGGTTGAAGGGTCTGAATGCAAGGTATGCCGGCTTAAGAAAGCCTTATATGGATTGAAACAGGCACCCAGGGCTTGGTATGAGAGGATACACACTCATTTGCTCAGCCTCAGCTTTCAGAATAGTCCTACAGAAGTGACTTTATATATCCACAAGAGGGGGGCAGATTTGCTGATTTTGATTCTCTATGTGGATGATATGATTCTCACTGGGCCACATCCCGAGAAAATTGCAGATTTCAAGCAGGAATTACATCAGTCTTTTTCCATGACTGATCTTGGCCAGTTGCACTACTATTTGGGCATTCAATTTGCTCGATCTGAGGGGGGAATTGTGATGTCACAATCGAAGTACATTGGGCAGCATTCTACATAGATTTCAGATGGAGGATTGTAAGCCTGTCTCCACCCCATTAGAGACTGGTTTTCATTTCTCTGATGAAGATGGCAGTGGTCCATGTGATGCTACCTCCTATCAGCAGGCAGTTGGTTGTTTGCTTTATCTATGTCATACTCGGCCAAACTTGCAGTATGTGGTTTCTCAGTTGAGCAGATACATGCACAGTCCCACTCATCACCATTGGCATGTAGTGAAACGTGTCTTCAGGTACATCAAAGGCACGCAATACTTGGGCCTTCTCTACAGGGCTGATACTTCACTTATCATGCATGGGTTCACTGATAGTGATTGGGCTGGTTGCCAGGATACACACAGATCCCACAGTGTCAATGTTTTATGCTTGGTTCTTCATGCATCTCATGGTTCAGCAAGAAGCAGGCTATAGTTGCCACATCTAGTTGTGAAGTTGAGTACAGAGCAGCTTTCACAGCTACAATAGAGTGTGTTTGGCTACGGAAATTACTTGCAGATCTTCTGGTTGGTCAGACAGCTCCTACCGTCATCCATACTGACAGTTAGAGTGCTTTGGCTATAGCATGAAATCCAGTGTTTCATGCTCGCACAAAGCACATTGAGGTTCATTATCATTATGTCAGAGAGAGATGGTCAGATGTTGACATCAAGTTGTCTTATGTTCCCACTAAGGACAACTTGGCAGATCTATTCACTAAGGCTCTTCCGCGGCCTAAGTTTGAAGCTTTTCGACAAGCTTTACACTTGGTCCCTTTTGTTACATGATCTGCCTTCTTTGTACAGTCATAGGTTGCTATATCCACATTGGATGAATTTGTGCAACCATGACTTAGTCTTTTAGGTATCTTGAGACGTTTCCAGGATACTTTAGCCCATACCGTCGAGGGGGGTTTGTAGGCCACTCTATGGGCTATCCATAGGTGTCACTCATTCCTTGGTGTGTGCCTTATAGGCCTAGATATTATTAGTTAAGACCTATGGTACACTTAGTACTAGTTCCAGTTGGGACACCTAGTACATGTATGACACCCAGTTAGGGTTTCATCATGCTAGGTTAGGGTTTCATTATATTAGGTGTATCTTTTGTATTCTTCATAACTTCAGTAATACAACTTCAGCAGCACGCTTTGCTTCTTGCCTCCGTCTCCTGTTGCTTCCGTTGTCCACTCCACCCAACATAAAGGACCTCCTTAGAGCGATCGCACATGATGTGCATCCCAAGAATATACGAGGCCTATCCCATATCCTTCATCTCAAAGCTCTTCTTAAGCAGAGTTTTCAAGGCATCCAACTCATCATGAGCACTCCTAGATAAGCATATCATCCATATAGATTATCAAAATCATAAGGCTACCATCATGAGCCTTCTTCTATATAAACACGGATCCATAGCACTATGCTAATATCCTTGTGAATGCATAAAAGCATCAAACTTATGATACCATTTTCTAGATACCTTCTTAAGGTCATAAATGCTCTTTCTCAACTTGCACACTAGGTGTTCCCTGCCTTTTTCTTCAAAGTCCTTAGGCTGCTACATATAAATCTCATCATGCAAGTCCCCATATAGAAAAGTTGTATTGACATCCATCTCATAAATGTCATGAGTAACAAAGCCTTGTGCCAAGTGTTAACCCTCAAACGAATGAAGGTCGAAAATCCGGAAAAGCTAAAGCAGAAGACAAAGACAAAGGCCAAGGCAAAGAGAAACAGAAGACAAAGACGCACAAGGAGAAGAGTCCTAAATAAGGGAGAAAGGCGCACAAGGAAAAGCGCAAGTCAAAACTTTTGCAAAAGAGCGCAAGCGCATCATGGTTTAATTCAAAGAGCGCCGGGCTCTCACCTGTGCAATTTGTAAATGTACACGGCGGTGGAAAGGAAGCTAGGAAGATAGAAGGACAATGGGAAAAAGGGGCCTAGGCTACGGTCGGCCATGTAAAAAAGGGGATGATCGCCCAAAAGGGATTTAGGGTTTTGTATATAAAGTTGAAAAGTGAATGAGAAGCTCATTCTTGTGTGTGGCCAAAAGTAGCTCTCCTCTTCTTCTTCTTCTTCTTGTTCTTGCTTGCTTGAGCTTGTGCTTGAGAGAGGGAGTTTGAGAGTGTGAGGGAGTGAGTGTGTGAGGGTGAGGGACCGTGCGGTGCAGAAGCTCTCCATCTTCTCCTCTCTTCTTCTCTTCTCTTCTCTTCTCTTGTCTTGCTCGCGGCAATGGAGCTTGGAGCTTGGAGTGGGAGGATCGAGCTTGCTTGAAGCTTGCACTCGGATCGTGGAGCTACCGGAGTGCGCGGGAGAGGAGGTAACTCGAACGGCACGGAGGTAAGATCACTACACCTGTAGATATGGATGGCGCATTGGTTATGTGAGAGGTAGCCATTAGTGCTCGGCTTGG
Source organism: Lygodium microphyllum (assembly GCF_053477565.2). Classification (NCBI taxonomy): domain Eukaryota; kingdom Viridiplantae; phylum Streptophyta; class Polypodiopsida; order Schizaeales; family Lygodiaceae; genus Lygodium; species Lygodium microphyllum. The sequence continues at coordinate 57,010,931 of NC_141141.1, read as the reverse complement.
AATGCTTGAAACAATAAGCGGTCCGTGGGTCTTGGCGGTTGAGTGAAAGCTCCCAAGAACATTGAGATGAAGGGCGCTGGAGAGCTGATGAATAAAGCATCGAGTCCACCCACCAATGAGCCCACTGATGCCTCTCCTAATAGCGGTGAAACCTCAGACACATTCGTGTGCTCTGAAAAATCAAAGCAGTCGTTGCCATCAAGGCTTCTTTCAACACTCAATCCACCGACAATAGAACTCACATCGACCAATCAAGAGTGGATACAACATTGTCACAACAGGGTGACAAACTTATACCAGTCACATCCGAGAAGAACCATGAGAAAATAGCAGTAAAACCTCAGGAAAAATGCACAATCCCTAACTCCTAGAACCTTGCATGAAATGGCAACCGAGCAAGCCCTCATTGAACATAGAAGTGTCGCAGAATGCTTAACTGAGTTGGATGCTAAGATCAAGGTGTTCGCACGCATTTACGTCCTTGCGGACATGGGCACAATCCCCAAGGAACAGCTTGGAGATTACTTGCCCTTCCCTTTATCTTGGAAAGAGTAGAAACACCTTGACGGGCACTATAGCAGGCTCCTACACGAACGCTTGCAACTCATCTCGGATGAGGAGGCTGACGAACTGCGCTTAACCGTCACGTTCAATGAAGTGCTCTGCCGACCGAATCTCGTAGACATAGAGCAAATAAAGCGTCTGTCAACAAGCCAGAGTCAATTTGAGCAACGTTGGTGTGAAAACCGCATTGCAATGGCCGAACTAGGAGCTCAGATCATGACAGTATTTGAGGAGCGATTGGCCAAATGGCAGTCTCAAAGAGACCCAACCTATGTGGCACCAACTTCCCTTCGAGTGTGTTGACTGCCATTCGGGGTACGGACTTGGCTGAACCTAGCCAAGAAAACTCTCTATTTGATAAGGTTCTCACTGAGGAGGAGTTACATGTTGCCAGTAGACTCGGACAAGGGTCCATGCTGCTCGATGTCGCAAAATATCTATCGGTACTAAGTAAGCTACCACGAGTGTTGGATGCGTGTGCCACGCTCCAGTACAACCCCGAGTTCTACAATTGGTTCTTATCCTTGTGAAGTGACATGGATTCATAAATATGTATATAAATTAACACTGATTTTTGTGTCACCGTGTATAAATAATATCAATACACACAAGCAATGATAGTCAAGCGCAGGGAGAAGAGTTGGGTCTGACAAGCTAAGCTTCTCAAGTCCTCCTCTCATCACGCATTTAAAAGCCGTGTGACCATCCCCACCTCCAAGTGAAGGGCATGCAACCCACATTACCGCCATAGGAAGCCTTGATCAACAACTCTGATGGTGTAGATAGGGTGTAGTCCTTTTCTATACACCTTCTTCCCTTTTCGATCTATCCTTCCAAGGTTGAGCCTTGCCTAAATTCATGACCACCAGCCGACATAACTCAGCATGAGCCAAGATCTGCTAATGGCAGGAGGCTAAATATACATCATGGGGGCCATCCCTCTACAACAAGCATTGCATATCCCACCCCGCCCCTTCTCGTCCTATGCGCTTGATAACCTGCACTATAATTCCTTACATATGAATGGTCTTATCATGTAACAAATCCTAATCCTTGATTTGCATTTTACAGGCCCCCCGTGAGGAAAACATGGAGAACCAAGGGCAGCTAGCTTGCAAGGACACTCTCCGCAGCCGACGGGAACATGCAGCACACACCCCTCCGCCGGTGCGCTACGTGCCCACTCTTAAAAGGTACGCCAAGAAACGCGGCCCCAAGCGATACCGCCCCGGACGAAGGCCGAAGAATCCGTGGGCCAGGGGAGCGGACGCTCTGGGAGGCACACAAAATGTGGCAACGCCAATTGCACAGACCCCAACGCACGCTCGGGCACCAGATGCTCACGAAGTGACAAGGTGGCTAGGGATAGGGCAGAATTTAATGAATTGTTTAAAAACATTCTGGAAACGGTAGCGGCCCGGGACTACACCATTCATGTCCCGGCTGACATGTTCCCTGTCCAACCTCACGGGAGCCCCGCACTAGCATCGCCCTGGTCGCCTAGCCAACTGGACTCACCCCACCTCGTACCTATTGACTAAACCCCTCTGATGTACAAGTAGCTCGACAAGTCAGCATGCCAGAACATTTTGTTTTTTGATGAGTAAAGGGGCAAGATCCCCACTTGTACACATTCTCGTTACCTCTCGTACTGTATGCGACCTTAACAAGCAAGGAAATAGGCATCCCAATAGACATCATAGAATTCTGAAAAATTATGTCTTAACATGATTGCATTTGTTTGATGTACTTAACACAAGCGAGCATATACTCTCACGAAGTGACAAGTGGATGCAGGATAATACAGGTTCTTGTGTGAAAGTGTTCAATGCCCGATCACCGCAAGACCATTGACCCCACAAAGAGCCGTGACAAAGCCACGCTCTCTTTCTGGGTCAAGCTCTATAGTTGGCTCACGGCAGTTGTTACCTCAATTGTATCAACATCACGTGTGTTGCAAGGAGGTTTGCAATATCTCAAGTGTATCTCCCCATCTCAACAACTGCTTCTCTAACAACGAGGCTAGGGCACAATCATCACTGTAATATCCATTTCCTGAGCCTTCGAAGCTTGACATTTTCCAACCCATTGAAAGGCTGATAGCCTCAACATATTGTAATGGTTGTACTCAGGCAAGTCCAAAAAAAAGAAAGAAAGAAAGAAAGAAAAAAAGCACAAGAAAAAGAAACAAAAAAGAAAAGAAAAGAAAAGAAAAGAAAAGAAAATAAACGAGCGAAAAGATAAGAAGCACCCACGATCACAGCGCAGCACCTAGGGGTCCTCAAATTAGGTACGTCCGGTGACCTTGGTCGACTGGCTCCGTCCCTAGTCCCCTGGCCCTTTAGCATCACCCACAATTGCTCAGGGCACATCAAGGGCAGGACATACCTAGGGAGCTTGTCTCGCCTATGGTTAGACCTGTCACCCTGACCCACTTTCACAATTCTCTCTTGCACTCTGCCTTAGTACCATTGCAATCAGTGGTGGTAAGCACCGCACGATTGGCCATGAAAAGTACACCGTCCTCATCAAGCGAGTCCAATAGCTTCCAGCTACCAAAAGTGTGGTGTCCCTGTATTCAATTACGCTACGTCGTGCAGTCACAATGCAAAGGATGTCTCATATACCTTCACGTGTACTTATTCTCCACATGGACAACTTTGCTTCATCCATGCATTGTTATGAGAAACTAGCCCGCGGTCTTCTAACTACGTAATATCTAAGTATGCACGAGCACTCACATAATATCTACACCGAAGTATATATACAGTTTGGGTCCTCAAGTGCAGGACAATACTCTCAGCTTGCTTAGAGTTCGACCTGTCTCCCAAACTAATCAAATATGTCTTGTGCACGATAAGAAGACTAGCACTACCCCTTAGGGAGAGACCACGCGAGAGGTTTTCAATTGCAGGTATTGAAGACTCCAACAAAAGTGTCGTTCGCTCTTCATCAACACCCAACTTTGAATGCTTATCCCGTACCATCCAACAAGCCCGCAAAGAATCGTCATGTGCAGAATCCCCAACAAACCAACACTTGTGCATCAATGCAATCCCCAACACAGAATAGCCCTACCACCAACTCCAACAACCTTCCACCAGCCACCTTGGCCACCAACAGGTCCCCAGGAGCTTCTGCCACACCACCACCAATACTCCTTCCCGGAAACCATAGGCGTCCTTGTCACCCACGTCTTCGGTGCATACTGCAGCCTGCTACCTACGACGCTGAGTGCCATGGGACTGGCACTCGTCTAGGAGGGGGGTAATGTTAACCCTCAAACGAATGAAGGTGGAAAATCCGGAAAAGCTAAAGCAGAAGAAAAAGACAAAGGCCAAGGCAAAGAGAAACAGAAGACAAAGACGCACAAGGAGAAGAGTCCTAAATAAGGGAGAAAGGCGCACAAGGAAAAGCGCAAGTCAAAACTTTTGCCAAAGAACGCAAGCACATCATGCTTTAATTCAAAGAGCACTGGGCTCTCACCTGTGCAATTTGTAAATATAGACGGGCGGTGGAAAGGAAGCTAGGAAGATAGAAGGACAATGGGAAAAAGGGGCCTAGGCTACGGCGGGCCATGTAAAAAAGGGGAAAAGGGGATGACTGCCCAAAAGGGATTTAGGGTTTTGTATATAAAGTTAAAAAGTGAATGAGAAGCTCATTCTTGTGTGTGGCCAAAAGTAGCTCTCCTCTTCTTCTTCTTCTTCTTGTTCTTGCTTGCTTGAGCTTGTGCTTGAGAGAGGGAGTTTGAGAGTGTGAGGGAGTGAGTGTGTGAGGGTGAGGGACCCTGGGGTGGAGAAGCTCTCCATCTTCTCCTCTCTTCTTCTCTTCTCTTCTCTTCTCTTGTCTTGCTCGCGGCAATGGAGCTTGGAGCTTGGAGCGGGAGGATCGAGCTTGCTTGAAGCTTGCACTTGGATCGTGGAGCTACCGGAGTGCGCGGGAGAGGAGGTAACTCGAACGGCATGGAGGTAAGCTCACTACACCCGTAGATATGGATGGCGCGTCGGTTATGTGAGAGGTAGCCATTAGTGCTCGGCTTGGAATGCTTGAAACAATAAGCGGTCCGTGGGTCTTGGCGGTTGAGTGAAAGCTCCCACACCAAGCATAGGGTTCCCATTTTCACCATAGGAAAAAAGACTTCATCTAGGTCAATATCATATTCTTGCTTAAAATCCTTAGCTACCAATCTAGCCATACAAGCAGGCTTGGGATGTCCAAGGATACTTTTCAACTTATATACCCATTTGTTGTAACATTTCCCGTGCATAAGAACCCCCCTTTTAAAATTTTAAAAAGTAGTTCAAAATTTTTTTTACCTCTCTCTCTCTCTCCCTGCCGATAGCATGTCGGGGAGAGAGAGAGAGAGAGAGGGAGTAAGAGTGGGAGAGGGGGCATGCACCCCCCAGGTGTAGGGGTGGCGGCCCGTCAAATGGCTATCCCCCCTCGGCCTTTAGCACCGCCCCCACCTACTCCACCTGATATGCAACGCCACCCCCTGCTCCGCTTGAAACGTCGCCAGGCTGTTAGGACCGCCGCCTCCTTCATCATCAATCATTTTCGTCTTTATCACCATTCTCAGCATGACGCTATTAGGGCCCACTGTCAGAAAACAAGAAATTAAAAAAGCTTCTTAAGAAGCTTCCACTAAAAGCCTCTTAGGAGTGCTTCACCTGTAGATCGTGTGGAGGACACAATTCGTGTGTTCCCTTGTGGGAAGGAAGGACTGCCAACTTGCAGAGACTTTCAGCACACCCTCCACCTGCGACTTATTCCCAAATCCCAATTGCGATGGCCCCAAAGCACCACACAAGAGGAGCACACGCAAGAGCAAGAGGAGCACGTGTAGGAGTCCCCACCCGAAGTGCATGAATCGATAATACCCCTCCTGCGGGTGTTCAGGTTCCATCAAATTCACCTTCTTCATTTCCGCATGATATGGGTGCATTATGTATAAATTCGCATAGGGAAGACTTAATCGCATGGGAAATTTACTATAATTGAGTGCTTTGTTTTAAAAAAAAAAGATCATAGGAATGTTCGAAAATTTTTTAAATTGCATGTCAAGGTACTTATAATTCTTGCACCATCATGATGAAAGGTTATTGCACTTTTGAATATATGGTTCATGTGTTAAAAGATGCACTTATGCAATAATGTCCTAGTTGCATCTCGCATATAGGTTAAATATATATTGCGATGCTCTTGTGCATTGGAAGGTTTGCATTGGGTACTATATGTTGGCAAGAATGAATTATGTTGTATACAATGCATTTGTGCAATAAAAATCCCTTGTGATGACTGTAAATAGGTTAATTCATAGAAGGATGTTTAATTAAGGAATAGATAATTGCTATGGAGAGGAATAAAAGAGTTATATTTTCGCATAAGCAACTACATTCTATTTCACATGACTTGCATGGGAAAAGAAAAGATTATGTTTTTATTTCAATATCATTGTAAATGTACATAGCATAACTTGCATGCATAAGTAAATGTATGAAAATAAAAAGGGTTATATTTTATTTGATGAAAAGCATATAGGATGCAATATGCATGAAGTGGTAGTTACATTCAATATGAAAAGATAGGCACTTGCAGAGTTAATCCAATGTTCTCATACTTAGATCATTCTATGTTGCGAGTAAGAGAGGATACTAGGCCTTAGGACACGAATACTAGTAAAATCGACAAATAAAGGATGTTAAGCGACCAAGCGAGTTGCTTGCAAACTGTCATTACGACCTTAGACTATGGAACAAGGACGCTTCCCTAGTCCAAGATAAATCGATAGGTTAAACTCTAGGTTGGATTATCGATCAAGGTCTACGCCTTGGATATTTGGAGAGGATAATTTCAAACAATCATCGAATTGTCTGATTGGACAATCTTACTAGGGACAAGTGGTCCATAAGGGAAAAGGACGTGATCTTAGGGTTCTCGTCTTAAAGATCAAAGGACCAAACGATAAAATCTCACAAGAAATCCTAGAGCCAAATCAATCTTCAACCTAGTGGGACTAGGGTTTTGGATTGGGGTCAATGGGACTCCAAAATCCTATACCTTAATCAAAGATTGCCATATGATAGGAGATGTAATTCCTCAAGATAGGTATTGCTACCTATCCCGTGTATCAAGTCTGCAAGGTCATATGCTATTGCAATTAAATCATAAGATGACACTACTACATCCTAGGCCAAGGAAGGCGAGTTCTAATTACAAGTCGGATTCGTTAAGAGTTGAGTAGTCGCCCTACTATAACTCTCTCTCTTGGGGACTGATTTGTCAAACTTAGGGCAATTGTGAGCTGCCAAGAAGCAAATTGACCAACCAAGGACGATGGGGTTGTCCAAGATCTATTTGATTATAGTACAAGGAAACCTAAGGTAATGATAAATGGGGTCGGTAGGGTATAAACCCTAACCCAAAGAAAAGGGGTAAACAAGCAACCTAGCTTGCCAAGCCCTTGGAATCTCGCCAAGTCACGAACGATCCAGGATCGAATGCTGGGAGTATTTGGGAAGAAGGAATCACACCTTAGCAGTTGGTCGTACGAACGACCACAGAAATGATCGTGATTGTACACTTAGGTACATTGTTTGAACTTCTTTGCTCAAGGAACTAATTCAAGGCCAAACACTTAATGCTTCAGGTTAATAGCTTGGAGGGAGAGGATGGTTTAGTTACCTCTGACTGCCTGCCTGGCCCTATCCAAGGGGGTTGTTAGCCGCGCCGAATACATGGACCGAACACGCCGCGAGAGGTCTCTTCATGGGTGCTGCTTGGAGCGGGAGGACGCTTGGGTGCCAGGGGAGGCTCTGGCTGTAAATTCCTTGCCTTCGGATCCCACACAAGAGGCCGACGTGACTCGAGATGGGATCTCAAGGCCCGTGTACTAGTCTAAAGGCGAAACTTGGAGTAGCAATCCTGATGATTGGTGTTGGGATAGCCTTCGGGCAAGATACTTGATGTATGCTAAGCCTATGATAAATAAAGATCAAATATTTGGGAAAGGAACTTGCTTGACATTGTTTTTTTTAAATGTTAGTGCCTAAGTTACATGAAGGAACTTGTGTTTAAATTGGGTAATTAAGGAAGTTAATTTTGCATGTCAAACATAATGTGGTAGGTGATTAGATAACTAAGCAACCCGAGGAAAGTGCGGTGGACGTGACTTGGGTCCATCCTACGAAAGGGTGGTCTCGGTTAGCTAGGAACTTTTCTCAAAAGACGTGATAACGAAACTGTGAAGACCTAGAGTCAGTAGAGTTAGAATCCTGATTTATGCTGTTTTAGGGGAGCGGAATGGGACTATGCCTTATGAGCAGAAAGGTTGAGCTTCGCATCCCTCTCATTTCCCATTCTCCATGAACCAAGTGCAACATAAATCCGCTTCGACTCTGTTGTTCCTACGCAAAGTGGTTCATCTGGAGCTCAATGCTAGCTACTTCCTAGAGACTTGGCTGATAGGAAAAAAACCCTGACTTCAGGTCGGTCCTAAGTGGGAACGGCCGGATACTTCCGCTTCGGGGCATACTCGGGAAGACCTAGACCGCAAACCTTGTGACATTCCTTGCGAGTGCCAGGTGGCGCTTCCTAGACTCTCTTTTCAATGGGCTGCTAAGACGTGTCCCACAGGTGGACAAGCAGACACGTTACACTTGCATGGCAATGCCTTCTTGCCACTAGGAAAAGCAATCAAATCCCACTTATGGTTAGTCTGTAAGGAGTAGAACTTTGACTACATAATTTGTCCCATGAGTGACTATCATCTTTGTGCATGGCTTCATAATAAGAGAGAGACTCACCTATATTTGTCACTATAACATAATCCATGGAGGGCATAAAGTGCTTAGGCTAAGGTCTACTAGATCTAGTAGAGCGAGGCGCATCTTACACAACAGCTGGAGCCTGGGCCACTAGAGAAAACTGTCTTGAATGTATATACAATAGCTATGGTATGCACTTTCAAAGCATGCTCCAATACATCCCAAACAATATCGAGAGTGGTGCTAAAACTTTGTCAAATGGTATAAGAGCTAGAAGAGTTGCCATTGCTTACAGTAGTGCTAGGGACAGAAGTTGCAATAATGGCACAAATCATGCGGAGTATGCTGATGTAGCTATTGGTCTTGCTGCTTGTAATGATTTCTTTTGAGCACTTACTGAGGCTCAAACAAGATTATCCAAGCTATAGAACAAGCCTCAAGTGGAGGGAGCAATTGGGGAAGAAGGAGGGAAGAAGCAAGAGCAAGATTCATACCTTTGGAAGAAGAGGGTTGAATTGCCATGAAACCTTCAAGCTTAAGTTTTATCTTAGGTTGAAGCAAACTAAAGGGAAAAAGCTCATCAATGCTAGTGCAATGGTTGTGATACAAGGGAGTGAGTTTAGAGTGGAAGCACGCAAGTAGAAGCAATAGCTATGGTGGAAGGAGCAAGAGGAAGAGAGAGAGAGAGACACACACATAAGATGTGGGAACTCCAATAGTCACAATGTGTGACTGGCCTTCTTTCAAAATAAAGAATGAAGTTATGGGGATGGGCACTCACCACATGTAGGATACAAGTTGTTTGTACTATTAGTGTAGTAATACATGGGTGGCTAGGTACAGACACCTTCATCCCCAACAAGAAGATAAAAGCACAAAGCATGGACCAAAGACAAATTGGTAGTATATAAAAGATACTATATCTATACTTGTAAAATGACAAAGAAGAAGAGCTAGGATGCATGTTGGTTCTATGCCTTCATCTTTAAGCAAAGAAATTGAGCTAGGAAGAAGAGCTAGGATGCATATTAGTGCTATGCCTTCATCTTCAAGCAAGGCAATTGAGCATGTTGGCAAACAACTAGTTTTTACTATAACTTTGAGGAAGGATGATTCCATGGATGAGTTGGTGAAAGGCACAAGAGACTTGCTAAAATTTGCAAAATTGGAAGAAAAAAGTGGTCTGTAGGATGAAGAATTCAAACTTGCATTTGTGTGATAGCATGGAGCATGAAAACACAGACTAAGAGATATGTGATGCTTTGATCTTCTTTAAAGATGGAAAAATGCATCTACGTAAGATAGGTTTGCCACTTAATTTGAATTTTGGAAGGCGCGGTATATAAAAACTGGTAGATGACATGGTTGTGAAAAATAGATATGCTACAATTCAAGCTACAACCTTTGGTTTGTAGGTTGAGAAGGACCCTAGTTATGAGACCATGCTTGGCAAGAAAATGGAACTCTTAGCATATGCAATGCATACTAGAGAGAAAGTACAAAATCTTAGAGATAAATTGAACAAAGTAAGTAGTTGTATTTGTAAAAAAACATGATGGGATGCTTTAGTTGATTCTTTCTCTATCTATACTTATCTTGCCAAAGTTTAGAATGCTAGGGCTACTATAGAGGAAAATAAGAAGCAGGATGATGGAAATCCAAGCATGACAAAGAAAGCACCAAAGGGAGTAGTAGATTTGAGTAGGATCAACCTTTACCTGGGTATTTTATGGATGGTATATCAAAAGTAAAGAAGCAAAATCATGGGAAACTAAAAGAATTGTAGCTAGGCCATAAATTGTAGTTTGATATTGAGATTGTCATTGATTTAAAGAAATTTCTAAAATAAAGGGTTTTAAATAGTAAATTGGAATCCACTTTGGGTGAGATTTTTGGCATTTCCAAGAGAGAATTTCATGAGAAGATCATGGATATCATAAAGAGAAAATGGTAGTTTGCTGTGGACAGCCCAACACATACAATTATTCAGGGGGAGGAGAAGAATAGCTAGGCTTGTAGGGTATACAAGCAATGCAAGAATGATAGTGAAAATGTTGAAAATGTCATTAATAATGGGAAAAACATAGTTATTGAGGTTGAAAATGCAATGGTTTATAGTCATACTTCATGGGACATTTGTCAAGTGCATTACAGTGAAGATGCGACTACATCTGCTATACCTAAAAGCCACTATACATGGAATCATTGGGCTAGAGCAACCATTGAGACATTAAAGAAAGTTGGGGATCTTGAGGTGCCTTGCATTATTTTAATTGATCATGTATTTGAAATCAATGTTATGTTCAAGAGTTTATATGAAAACAACGAATGGCTAGTGGGGATGTAGAGCATGGATGGAGGACGCGCATTACCAATAATGCTCCTAGGGACTTGTATGTAGATTGTCCAAATGTAAAGGTTACTATTGGGGATATCTAGGATGAACAACATTTCTTTGTTCAAGATTCTTCCTTATATCCTATACTCCTTATCTAGCCATGCATTACAACAATATACCTGAAAACTAAAGTTTTGAATCATGGTTTAATATTTGTAAGAATTAGAAGTTGTGATGGAAAGCAAGATGTGAAATTTCTTATTGTTTGTGTAGATGAAAGGGTTGAAATAAGGGTGTAAAAATATCCATTTTGAAGCACATTATTAAACTCTTACAAATTATGATACTATTTTTAAGCCATTTTGATAGTGCATTCTTCCCTCTGTCTTACTCTTGATTGTTGATGTTGTGACTTGGCCTTGAATCAAACATGGTGGATAAAATTTAACTAAAGTTCTCCCATTACTTCATTTAGATACATAAAATAGTTGAAGGTTAAAGGTGTTGGGACACAAAAAAGACTTCCTAGCATATTTTTATGTGAAAACGTGCTTACATAGAGCATATATGGCAATGCTATATGTTCTCCTTTTCCCAATGGGTGAGGATGGTTAACATGTAAAGTTTCCCTATAGTGATGTCAATATTCCTATTAACACACATGAATTTTCCAATAAAAATTACATTACCCAAATAAAATTTTGTGCATTTCGACTTTAGGTGCGTGAAGATACTGAGGTGTGCATATTACACGGTGGTTGACTATTGCAACAGTTTATTGCTGACACTTATTATAGTATAGAGCAGTAGTGCAGGTTGGCTTGGTGTCGTTAGAATCAATCAATGTTGTGATTCGAGGCCTATAAAGGCTTGGTAGACATGGTGGGAGCAAACAATAATGGGCCAATGCAAATTGCTGGTGCCTCTATTTTGGCAGGATGATAGTTTTGCCATTGTCATTTACAAGTGGGCCAAGGCATATGTACCAATTGTATTAGGACACCATGGCTGTAATAATGTGATGCAAGTGGAAACCTAATTTTTTTATAACAATGATATGTAATCCAAAGTGGTTAGAGATAACAGATTCTTTGTTGCCTTAGTAGAGTGCTTATGACTTATAAGATTTGATTGCTCACGTGTTTCACAAAAAACACGCTGATTTGATGCACATGTTGTTGCAAAGAGAGACATCTTTGAAAAGGTCGTGGGCTATGTTACTGTGATTGAATTCCAAAAGAGGGGACTACCACATTCTCATACTTTGCTATTTTTAGAGCATTCATTCAAACCTTTTAAATCATGTCACTATGACAGAATGATTTGTGTTGAGTTGTCTAGATAGAGTTAAGTTTCCAACCTTAATTGAGACAATTTCAAAATGAAGCATTTATGGCCCTTGTGGGAAATTGAACCCTAAGAGTCCTTGCATGGAAAATGGTAAATGCACTAAAAGCCACCCTAAAAAATTAGTGGGCATGACAATGGTTGATAGTCCAGGCTATCCCATCTATGAAAGGCGAGATGATGGAAATATGGTGATCGTAAAGAGGAATATCATTGATAATCGATGGGTTGTTCCATATAATCCTTTCTTGAGTAAGAATTATAATGCACACATCAATGTGGAGGTGTACTCGACACTGGTGGCGACTGTTAAGTATTTGTATAAGTACGTGTACAAGAAGGAGCATGACCGTGCAACCATCAAATTTTCTACTGGTGTAGATTTAATAGAAAATGGTGACAATGTTCATGAGGTGGACAAGATCCAAAGTTATTTGGATGCATGATATGTTTCTGCCTCTAAGGCATGTTGGAAAATCTATGATTATCATTGCACGGCGAAAAGCTTGACATCAACAGTTGTAGGTGCACTTGCCCGATGAGAAATATGTGGTGTTTCAAGATGCAGATAGTATATTAGATGTTGTGCAAAATGAAGGCCTCCAAAAGACTACTCTTACTGAATGGTTTATGTGCAATCATGTTTATCCAGATGTTAGAACTATCTACTATCAAGACTTCATGGTGTACTGGGTGTGGAACACATGGCATAGGGTGTGGACAACGAGGAAGGGTGGGAATACATGTGATCGGATGTATTTTCTGGCACCTACCCATTGTGACCTTTACTATTTGTAGATGCTTTTAATAGGGTGTAGAGGGTGTGCTTCTTTTGAAAATCTATGTATTGTTGACAATGTGGTCTATGATACTTTTTGGGATACTTGCATTGCAAGGGGTGTATTGGAGAGTGATGATGAGTATGTTATGTGCTTGGAAGAAGCTGTCTTTGTGCAAACTGGTGCTCCACTTCGTACCTTTTTGCTACAATTTTGGTCTTTTGTGAGCTAGCTTGGCCTAACCAATTATGGAAAGATTTTTGGTGCCAATGATAGAGGATATCCTACATAGATTGCAATTACAACACCTGCATGTCTCTCCCAATGTTCTGCAGTATGAGGCATCTAACATGGCTTTGTTACATCTCTAGAACCTTTTACACCGTACAAAGCAACTAGAACCTCATTAGCCAAACTCTTAATTGCATGCTAATCCCCTTTTGCAAGATGAGTATGCATAAAACATGTTTGAACAACCTATGGATTTTGAATTTATGGAGTAATGTTGAATGATGGACAAACAATTGCTTTTGGTGTAATTACAAATGCTATTGATGAAAATGTTGGGGGTGTATTCTTTTTGGATGGCTTGGTGGATTTGGAAAGACTTTTCTATATAAGTGCTTACTTGCAAAGGTGCGCAATGGTGGTCATGTATCATTGACTATAGCATCATGCATCATTGCTGCCTTGCTCATGTCAGCTGGTTGTACAACTCACTCATGGTTTAAAATCCTAGTAGACTTAAATAGTTGGCGATCCACTTGTAACATTCCTGTTCAAAGTGACCTTGCTCAGTTGTTGAGATAGTTGAGCCTTATTTTGTGGGATGAGGCACCTTTAGCCCATTGATATGACTTTGAACCAGTTGATAGAACTCTAAGAGACATTATGAGCTATGATAAGCCATTTGGTGGAAAGGTTATTTTATTTAGAGGGGATTTTAGTCAGGTTTTGCTAGTTGTGGTAAAGGGAACATGTGAGGATATTGTTAATGCTGCACTTTGTTTCTCTAATTTGTGGCATTATATGAGGGTGTTAAGGCTATCTGGGAATATGCAAGTGTCGATGGCTAGTAATGTGGTGGACAAATGGGTTCATTTGTTGGATTCAAGGGAAAAGAGATGGAGTGGGCATTATCAAAAATTGTGATAAGTTATGTGTTTCACCTAGCATGGTGTTAAATGGACACTCTATCAAAGCCTTGATCAAGAGTGTCTATGGTGATATGTCCAGTGTGGGTGATTATACAACGTATTTCAGTAAGAGAGCTATACTTATGTCACAAAATATAGAGGTGGCTACTTTGAATGTGCATGCATTGCAGTTGATGCCAGGGGAAGTTAGATAGTATTATAGTGTAGACTCGATTGCAAAGACAAATGACTCATTCTTATACTCCATTGAGTATTTAAATACGTTGGATCTTGGAGGTGGATCATTTCCTCCTCATCTATTTTTGCTAAAAGTAAATACACCTATTATTCTTCTTAAAAACCTAAACCTAGGAAGGGATTTGTGTAATGGTATGCGGTTGATCTATAAGGCCTTTAATAGAAAGGTAATCCCTTCCTAGGTTTAGGTTTCTAAGAATAATAATAGGTTTAGGGATTTTCAAGGGTGAGATCTTTGCATGGTGTGAAAGTCCTATTGGGTGACAAGGATGGGGACATGACCACAAATATTGTGTACAAGGATGCACTTTGAAAGGTGCAGTGATGTGCATCGCTATTGTCAACTGTGTAGAGTCAATGGTTTGGCATATGTGTGAATTTCTCTTCATGCTATGTTTGGTTAGCATGTACTCTTTTGGAAGTGTATTATTTTTCATGTTTCAGTATTTATTCAACTCTTGTAGATGCCTACCCTAGAGTGGGAATATTGCCAAGCTTTTGACTATCAAAAGGAGCACAGTACATGTTGTGTGTGGTAACAAGTGATGATATTATAAGAAGGATGCTTGCAAGAGTTATTGAGCGTTTACATGATGATGTCAACATAGACATTAAGCTCTCGATTTTTATTAAGTTGTACATTGTGGATACACACAATGTTTTTGGGTGCATATGTACGAGGTTGACCAAGGGAAGAGGTTTTGGTGCTCTCACACTAATAAGATACCGAGACATTGATTTAAGTATGGGTTCAAGGATTTGGATTGTTTGTTACACTACATCAATGTCAGTTGATGCCTATTGAATGGTTCACGAGTGTTCAACCAAGTATATTATTTTGGGAATAATATGGTCTTTGTTAGTTATTCTACGTGCTTATGTTGAGTTTTTTTTAAATGTAGGTACTACAAAGAGAGGTAGGACTATCGCATCCCCCATGCGATTACCAACAGGAACTTTGGAATCAGCCCCTGCTCCACTTCCATGTTTTACTCAAGGATAGCGATTTTAAGAATGATCCCTCAAAGAGGAGGAAGCTTCATTTCTATTAGGAAACTCTGAAGTGGCACCTTTTTTTGTTGGCATCAACCATTTATATGTGTTGCTTGGAAACAGTTGGGCATATGTGGACAGAAGATATGATGTCTTAAACTTGACCTTTGTGGCTTGCTAATGGAAAGTAGGATGTCTTATAGCTTCCCTTCATGGCATGATTGGTAGAAAGAGACTAATGATAATGGCATTGGGCTCTACTTCACCTATGAATGCCTTGCTTGGAGATGAAAATGATTCATGCTTAAAGAAAGTCCTTTTGCGGTGCTTGGTCTTTGTTTCAATTGTGATCTATTTTTTAGTATAACATTGTTGTTTCTAAGTGTCCTACAAAGCAAGTAGGTGATTTCTTGCCTTTGTGTAAGAGTGAACATTTATAAGTGTAATGCATGGAAGAGATTATTTGTATTTCTGGCATACTACGTTGCAAATTTTATAATCTTCTTTTTTTTAATGAGAGAGAAAGAAAGAGAGAGAGAGGGAGGGAGGAATTTCTAAATATTACACAACACAAGCATGTGTTTTCTTATGGTAATGTATATGCGATATTGTATTTATTTCTAGCATTCTCTACTAGAGATTTCATAGATGTTTGTTGAGAGAGAGAGAGAGAGAGAGAGAGAGAGAGAGAGAGAGAGAGAGAGAGAGAGAGAGAGAGAGAGAGAGAGAGAGAGAGAGAGAGAGAGAGAGAGAGAGAGAGAGAGAGAGAGAGAGAGGGGGAGGATATAAGGAGATGAGAGAGACTACAGTAAAACAAAAGACAAAGGGAGAGAGGGGAGAGAAATAAGGTTTATAGAGAGAATTGGGGGTGGGGGAGGGGAGGAAAAGATGGAGGGAAAAAATATATAGACACAGAGAATTTGGGGGGAGAGGGAGAAATGAAACAACTTGGAAATGAAGATGGGAAAGAGGGGAGAGAAAGAGGGGAAATGGATTATTGAGTGAACCACATGGCAACTTTGCTCGCAATCGCTGCTTTGCAACATCTTCATGTAGAGCTGCTACAAAGCGGTCTAGCATTCTATGTGCGTGAAGTGTGTGTGAAACACTAGTAATTGATTATTGGAAATAAGTGATCTATGCATTGTGAACTCCAAATATCAAAGAGGAAACATTTTTCTTAGACTTCTGACCAAAAATATAAGCTAATGCAACATGAATAGAGATAGATGAAATGGATGAGTTTCTTGAATTGGAAGAGTTGGATGAGTGTTACTCCTGTTCTCTTAGCATATGATCTAAATATGTATTTTAGCCAATGGTGAATGTTAAGAAGGATGACTTTGTGTCAAAAAACACATTTCAATCAAAATATGCATTTTAGCCAATGGTGGATACTAAAAATAAGGTAGTTATTATATTAGTTATAGAAAAATTTTCAATCTCTATCCAATGAGCATAACAAAAAATACATTTTACTAAAGCATGTTCGAAATTAACAACATTTTGAAAGTCATGAAATTTGTTTTGATTTGAGCTTCCCAAATTCATTGAAAGTTTCCAAACTCCCTAATATGGAGTTTATATGTTTAGTTGATGAGAAGGGAAATAATCGTTGTGGTTGAATTTCATAGTTCAAAATAGCATGATTTGTTATTATCGGTCAAATTAAAATTTGGGATTTTCATCGCAATTTAAATGAGAAAATAAACAAGAATTTGTTATTATTGGTCAAACAAGAATTTGGGATTTTTTAGATGAGAAGATAAACATGACAATATGTGTGTCTACTTCGCAAATTCTTCACAAAGCTAGACACTTTGTTAAATACTTTTTTTCCCAATTCTCTAGATGTGCTATTGACCATCATAATAAATGTGCAAATAAGTATGTTCTATCACATATTTACAAACATATCTATAAATGCTCTTCATATAGGTTATGTGTTCTCATAAACACACATATAAATCCACCTTGCACGTGTGCATGCACACACGCACACGCATGCATGCATGCACACGCACATGCACACATGCACATGCACACGCACACGCACACGCACGCGCGCGCGCGCGCACACACACACACACACACACACACACACACACACACACACACACACACACACACAAAGCTTCCAAGAGGAGAAGTTGCTGTGAAACTTTGATTAAAGTTTACAAGTAAGGTAAAGTCTTGATGTGCTATGAACCTATGTCCTTACTATGTACATGTGCACAAACAACGCCATTGCCATAAAGTTTTGCGAGCTCTATTATATAGGATAAACTTATAGGATAAACAAGAGTTTTACCATGTGTTTAACCATATCAAGGTCGGTAGAGCATGTTTTTGTAGATAACCTTATAAACATACAAGTTGTCTCACAAATGTTCTCATTACATATAAGCTTATAAATATACAAATTGTCTCAAAGATATTCTTGTTTAATTAAACATGTAGTTTAACAGGTTTGTTGACTTGCTACCTTCCTGCAGTAAATGACACATTGGCATGAGATTTAGCGAGTTCTTTGTACAAGGTAGGAACTTTTACCACGTGTTTAAATGCACTAGGGTTTTCTCCTCAAACATGGTTGTAAGCAAGCTTGTCAACACCAAATTTATCGTAGGTATTGTTATTTGTTTAAACATGTGTTTTAACAGGTTTTCTAATGTGCTAGCTTGATTGTTTTTATGTAGTAAAATATGATTTTTTCCATGTAGATAAACATGTTGTAGAGTTGTTTAACAAGGCTCTAAATGGGCTAATAAATATACTAGATAGGTATTTTTAATTTATTGTATGGTTACAGTTTCCTAGGAATTCATGTTTGTTTGATTTTGTCATTCCTTGTTTTTCTTAGCCTTTAGTATGGAGCAGATTCTCAATTAATAGTTTAATGATTAAAAAAATTATTTTATTTGCAATATGACATAATGCAATCACAATTGTTATATACAATTAAGCTTTGTTTTTAATTGCAAACGATATGTGAGTACATGTGCTCTATGTTGAGATGGCAAGCTCAACACGTGCGGACATTGATGATAGACCGCCTAGCTAGATGAGTTCGCACATCTACACTTAGCACGTTGGTGGTCATTATGATACTCACATGGCCAGTGACTTATCACTTATTATATTTAGTTTGTTACACCTACCTATAGCTGGCAAAGATATAACGCCA
Source organism: Lygodium microphyllum (assembly GCF_053477565.2). NCBI lineage: Eukaryota > Viridiplantae > Streptophyta > Polypodiopsida > Schizaeales > Lygodiaceae > Lygodium > Lygodium microphyllum. Next base: position 56,992,563 of record NC_141141.1, on the reverse strand, counting down.
GTCGATTAGTGTAGTCGGTTATGCATTGTTTGACTTAGAAGGTCACTTTCCTTTATGTTGTATCTTATCTATACTTTGTGTGTATTGTATAGTATGTAAAGAAGAAGAAAAAATCAACAAGAAAACGTTTTGGCCTCCATCTCTCTTCTTGTGTGTTCTTGAGTGAGCTTCCTCTTGTGTATACAGTGTGTGTTTAGCGTAGCACCTCAAGCAAGTCCCCACACCACGCAATTCTTGACATGGTATCAAAGCCACGCCATTGAGAGAGGCTGATTTTGAAGGCTGAAGTGAAGGAGAAGAAGCAAGGTTCGAGCAAGCAAGCAACAGGTAAGAAGCTCTCCCATTCTTCCACTCTCTCTCTTGGATAGTGCCTGTGGAGAAATCGGAAGCAGGGCAGAGCGAAAATCTCAAATTGCTGTAAGATTTGGTATGCGAGCAGAGCACTGTATATTCTGCAGATAAGCCCTTATATCTACAGCCCTTTAGGGCTTGCCCGCAGTTATTTTGGGCATCTAAGGCTGTTTCAGGCCCCGTTTTAGAGCTGCAAGGTTGCGGACAACAGTTTCAGGGTACACTGTGATTTTGGTTGTTTTGAGTGGGTGCACATGTTACAGATTTTGAATCTGTAATTTTTGAGGTGTTTGCAGGAAGTAAACATAAGGTTTATCTGCAAACAGGTTGTAGATTACATGTACTATTGAGCAATCAATGAGAAAGGTTGCTTGGTGTATTGCTGTGCACGTGTTGTGAAAGATTGCAGAAGACTAGCTTGCTGTGTTGTATCCTTGTTTGTGATAATGGCAGAGAACAGTGGAAATCCCATTATTGAGAAGCTTGATAAGAACAACTACCCTTCATGGAAGTTCCGTGTGACGAACTTCCTCATTGGAAAGGGCCTTTATGAGTTTGTTTCAGGTGTAGAAAAGGAGCCAGAGATGGGTTTCTCTCCGACTGCTGATGAATTAAAAGCATGGAAAGAATGGAATGTGAAAGACAAAAAGGTGATGTATTGGTTATTTGCAATCATTGATAATACGATGTTGGGGCATATCAGGAATGCAAAAACTTCACATGCATCTTGGACAATTTTTGAAAATATGTTTTCAGTAAATACAAAGGCACGAAAGATTCAACTCAAGCAAGAGTTGAATGCCTTGAAGAAAGGAAAAATGTATGTCAATGAGTATGTGTTAAAGGTGAGGAGCATTGCAGATGCTTTAGCCGCGATTGATGCAATGCCTGATGATGATGATTTGGTTTCATCCACTTTGAGTGGCCTTAACAATGAGAAGGCATGGAAATCATTTGTTACTTCAGTATATATACGGAAGCCATTTTCAGATTTTGATGAGTTGATCTCTCTCATGATTACTGAAGAGATCAATATGCAGGGTGACTCATTTGAAAAAAATGGTGAACATGTTCAAGCATTTTACTCAAGTTCAGGAAGAGGACATGGGTAGATCCTCTTCGAGAGGCCGTGATATGGGACGTGCTGGCGATAACCAGTAAAATAGGTTCAATCAACAATTTAGTGAAATGCAGGTTTCAGGAGGCCGAGGAAACTTTAGAGGCAGGGGGAGCTCTAGAGTGAGGAAGAGGAGGATGGCAAAATAGAGGTTCTGGAAATTCCGCTATTGTTTGCCATTATTGTGGCAAAACATGCCATATTGCAGCCCATTGCTATGCAAAGAAGGATGATATTCACAGTGGTAAATTGCAGCAAGGAAACTATGCATCGTCTTCACGACAGAATGAAAACAAAAATGAGCATCTGCTTGTTATGCAGCATATGATGAATGCAGTTACAGGAAAGGGGACACATGATGATGTATGTATGTCGATTTAGGTGCATCTAATCATATGACCAGCCATGTTGAATGGTTTGGAGAGATGCATGACCTACAAAATCTAGGTTATGTGCAGATGGGTGATTATTCATGCCACCCAATTTCACACATTGAAAAGGTTCCCTTGTCCCTGTATGATGGCCAGATAAAGAGTTTGACAGATGTATTACACGTGCCATCAATCTAGTTTTCTGTTGGCCAAATGGTAGAGCAGGGATTGCAGGTCCGATTCAATGCAAAAGGTTGTTTTGTAGAAGACTTTAATTATAAGTGCAAGTTAGTCGCAAAAGGAAGTAGAGTTGGCCGAATGTTCACTTTAGATGCTAGAATTCCTGCAATGGATGCTGCTATGTATGCTAAAGGAAAAGGAGTAGTTGCATACCTTCTTTTAGAGTTGCAGAATTGCATAAAGTCTATGAAGCCTGCCAGTTTGGTAAGCAGGCAAGACAACCCTTCTCACATGACAGAGAAGTGAGTAGAAAAATACTTGATATAGTGCATATTGATATTTGGGGGCCTACACAGAATGTATCTCTTGGTGGCAGCAAATACCTTGTCACATTTATTGATGACTGTTCAAGGAAGTTATGGGTATACTTCATGAAGGAAAAGAGTGATGTGTTCGAGCACTTCAAATCTTTTAAGGCAGCTGTTGAAACAAAAACAGGCTTAAAAGTGAAGTACGTGAGATCAGATGGAGGGGGAGAGTACCTCTCTAATGAGTTTACTAGCTTCTTAAGGACTCATGGGATGAAGAGGCAATTTACTTGCAGGTATACCCCACAACAAAATGGGTTTGCAGAAAGAAAAAATAGGCATATTGCAGAAGTTGCATGGGCATTAATGGCTGAAAAGAATATGCCCAAACATTTTTGGTCTAAGGCTGTCCATACTACTATCTACATTATGAACAGAACTCCCACAGCTACAGTTCATAGGATGACTCCTGAAGAGTGCTTTATTGGCGAGAATCCCAATGTATCGCACTTGAAGGTATTTGGATGTGTTGCATATGTTCATGTGCCAGATGAGCTACGGAAGAAGCTTGATCCAAAGGCTGAAAAATGTATTTTTATTGGGTACTCTTTAGAGCAAAAAGGGTATCGCTATTATAACCCTGTCACAAGTGAGTTCAGAGTGAGCAGGGATGTTATCTTCGATGAGATGAGCAGCTGGTATGCACCTGTGCTGGTGATGTATTAGACAATGATAATGATCAGGATAGCTATGTGCAGAAAGAAACACAAGAATCACGGAGTCTTAGTGGACCAGAAACATCATCTAGTATTATACCTACAGTGAGCCCTTGGTCTGGGAGACTAAGGACTAGCCCCACATCTTCAGGTGGATCTATAAGTGTTGCAGGTACAAAGGAAAGAAGAAAGTACTGGATGGTAATGATGCATCTACCAGTCATTTGGGATTTGACGGAGATTCCAGTGGTTTAGAGAGTTTGGATGATGAGCTTGGTATTCCTTCAGTCAAGACACCAGGTGTATAAAGAGCCCAAAGTAATGTAAAGGCTCCATTGAGTGATCCGGTGGTACGCAGATCTAGCAGGGTCAGATAACCTGTTAAAAGATTTGGTTTTGAAGGTTATGCAGCTCACCATTATGCTTATATGGTGAAACTAGTTGAGGATGTTGAGCACACTTGTTTTGAGGATGTTGTTGGTCATACTCATTGGGATGCAACAATGGATGAGGAGATGGCTACATTAGAAGCCAATAAGACTTGAGATTTGGTACCCTTACCTAAGGGTAAAAAAGCTATTGGCTGTAAGTGGGTTTACAAAGTCAAGCATAATGCAGATGGTTCAGTTAGCAAGTATAAAGCTAGGCTGGTTGTATGGCATAGATTATGAAGAGACATTTAGTCCAGTTGCTAGGATGGCAACTATTAGATATGTGATTGCTGTGGCAGCAGCCAAAGGTTGGAGTTTGCAGGAAATGGATGTTAAGATTGCCTTCTTGCATGGTGAATTGCAAGAAGAAGTGTATATGGAGCAGCTAGCAGGTTATGAGGATTTAGAGCATCCCACATATGTGTGCAGGTTAAAGAAGGCACTCTATGGGCTGAAGCAAGCACCTAGAGCATGGTCTGACAAGATATCCCACATATGTGTGCATGTTAAAGAAGGCACTCTATGGGCTGAAGCAAGCACCTAGAGCATGGTCTAACAAGATTGGAGAGTATCTTGTCAATATTGGATTTTGTATTTCTGATGCTAATCACTCACTTTATGTGAGAAAGGGAGATGCAAGTTTGGTCATCATAGTCATCTATGTGGATGACTTGATTATTACAGGTGACAGTGACAATGGGATTGCTGAAGTTAAGGACTTCTTGAAGAATAAGTTTGAGATAAAAGATTTGGATGAGCTGAGATACTTTCTTGGTATTGAGGTGATCAGATGTGATGATGGTATATGGCTATCCCGAAGGCAGTATGGCTTGGATATATTATCCAAGTATGGTATGATAGCATGTAAGCCTATTTCAGTACCATTGGAGCAAAATGTGAAGTTGAGTGCTGACGTTGGGGATGAGATAGAAGACCCTACTATGTTTAGGAGGATAGTAGGGAGTTTGATTTACATGACTATCACAAGGCCAGACTTGAGCTATGTTGTTGGCCTTGTCAGTCAGTTTATGCAGATGCCTAGAAAGCCTCATTTGGATGCAGTTAGACGTATATTGAGGTATGTGAAGTCCACTTTACATTATGGACTTTTTTATGAGGCAGGTAAGGGCATACAGGTCTTTGGATACATAGATGCAGATTGGGCTGGTAGTATGTCAGATAGAATATCTACAAGTGGATTCATGTTTTCCCTTGGTAGTGCAGCAATTACATGGAGTAGCAAAAAGCAACGTACAATTGCTTTATCGAGTACAGAGGCTAAGTATAGAGATGCTACTATGGCAGCATGTGAGGTGGTATGGCTGCAAAAGTTATTAGGTGATTTGGACGTGCAGGGAGATGGTCTAGTTGTCATTCATTGTGACAACATGAGCAGCATACAACTAGCTAGGAATCCAGTGTTCCATGCTAGGACAAAACACATTGAGGTGCATTGCTACTTTGTGAGAGAGAAGGTACTTGCAGGAGAGATTGACTTGGTATATGTCAACACACAAGATCAGATAGCTGACATTTTCACAAAGGCATTGGGTGCAGAGAAGCTTCGAAAGTTCCGAATCTTACTTGGAGTTGCAAAGTTAGAATTGAGCTTGAGGGGGAGTGTTGAGATGACAAGCTCAACACGTGCGAACATTGATGATGGACTGCTTGGCTAGATGAGTCCGCACGTCTACACTTAGCACGTTGGTGGTCATTATGATACTCACATGGCCACACTGAATTATCACTTATTATATTTAGTTTGTTACACCTACCTACAGCTGGCAAAGATATAACACCAGTCGATTAGTGTAGTCGGTTATGCACTGTTTGACTTAGAAGGTCACTTTCCTTTATGTTGTATCTTATCTATACTTTGTGTGTATTGTATAGTATGTGAAGAAGAAGAAAAAATAAGCAAGAAAACATTTTAGCCTTCATCTCTCTTCTTGTGTGTTCTTGAACGAGCTTCCTCTTGTGTATACAGTGTGTGTTTGGCACAGCACCTCAAGCAAGTCCCCCACCACGCGATTCTTGACACTCTAGATAATCACTATGTGCAACCAACCTTTACTTTTCCATCAAGGAGTGTGATGCACAAAGAATGCAATATTGTTTTAACACTATGCTCTTTTTGGTATTGGTTATTCTTGAACTCTCATTAACAATGCAACGTCTATATGGAACATAGTTACCCTAATCTTGAGGCATGTGTTGTTATACCTAAGGGTCATACAGTTGATGCACCTCACCCTAGATGACGTTTAGCTTTGAGATGTGTTACTCTAGATTATGTGCTAAAAGAGTGGGTTGATTTGCTTGATCCTAAGGAAAAATCCTAAGGGTTGGACTTTAAGTCAAGGGAACCTCAAGTTGACTTGATTGACAAAGTTATGGGTAACCCCTAATATGTGTGTCCTTTGGTGAGTCCACTTTTAATGTGATGATAACATAGGTATTTGTCATGGTAGTGCTTCTAAGGATCTAATGTGTGTGGGTCTTGTTTTGTTTACGATTGAGTATTGGCCACTCCATGTTGGAAATTAAAGTTTTAGCTAGTCCTCGAGTAAACCCTAAAACAATGAGTATGCATGATATGGAGGACTCCTAGGGTGTCTTGTGATGAAAATGTTAGGGTGTATATGTTAGGGGTCTCAAGTTCCTCCCTAGTGGCCTAGGGTTCAACCATCGAAGCTACTAAGTGTATTAATGAGCTAGCGTAAGATCTCCTCAATTCTACAATAGAGCCATCTAAGGTGCTCACATGAGGCCATGATATAGTAGCTTGATTTTTAAAGAGTACATTCGCAAGAGATGCAACCCCTCAAAGTATTATTACCAATAATACTTTGAGGATGCTTAAACAATGGAATGCATGGTTTCTCTCCACAAGCCACTGATGGTATAATTTCCCTAGGCAAGTAAGGTACTTTTGGTTAATGAGCAAGGTAATCCACTTGATAAAAGGCTGTCTAAAAGACATTGATCCTAGGAAGACCATCAATCTCAAGTGATTCCTATGCTAATTTAGAGGTCTTCTTATAATGGTCTTTTCAATGTATGGAAGAAAATCATTTTTATTGCAAACAAATTTTTAGTACATGTGCTCAAGGTTTGATTTGGTTCTTATTCCTTGTTCATATTAATTTGATTTTTTCAAATCCTTGTTGGTAACCCTAAGCACTAATAACTACTCACCTTTGTCTTGTGTTACCGTGTTTCTGACCATGTTTCCGCAGCACAAAGGAGCGGAAAATGAAAAGAAGAGAAAATAGCAAAAAAGGCACAGGATAAAAGCAGAAAAAGATAAAAACAGAAAAAGGCGCCTTGACCGGCAACCAATCCCTGAAAAATTCAAATGTTCGAACACGACCCGCAAGAAGCTTCGGTGTCGGGCCAAGGCAACAAAAGAGGAAAAAGGCACACCATTAAAATGCGGAAGCGCCCTCGAATCTGTGTAAAAGAGTGCCAGGCTCGCTCCTGTGCAAAGTGTAGGCATTAGTTGGGAATAGGATAAATTAGAATGGTGGGAAATGGGAAAAAGGGCCTAGGCTACGGCCGGCCATGTAAAAGAGGAATGATCGCCCAAAAAGGATTTAGGGCTTTGTATATAAAGTTGAAAAGAGAATGAGAAGCTCATTCTTTGGTGTGGCAAAAAGAGTCTTCTTCTTCCTCTCCTCTTCTCTCCTTCTTGCTTGTGTGTGCTCTTGAGAGAGGGAGTGTGAGAGTGTGAGAGAGTGAGGGATCAAGAGGGTGAAGCTCTTCACCATCTCCTCTTCTCTTATTTCCTTCTCTTCTCTTCTCTTCTCTTGCGCATGCGGCTATGGAGGATGGAGCTTGGAGTTGGAGGAGGCTTGAGGATGCTTGAGCTAGCATCAAGAATCGTGGAGCTACCGGAGTGCAAGAGAGAGAAGGGTACTCGATCGGGCATCAAGGTAAGCTCACAACACTCGTAGGATCGATGGCGCGTCGGCTAGGTGAGAGATAGCCATTAGAGCTCCTTGGAACGCTTGAAACAATAAGCGGTCCGTGGATCTTGGCGGTTGAGCGAAAGCTCCCACATTTTGGTTCCGTTGCCGGGACCAACGGATTCAAGCTTGAGCACTTGCGCATCTCATATCGAGCATCGAAGTAGGGTATTCATTCCCGAAACGGAGCTTGAGATAGGTAGGAAGTTGGGTGTTTTCGATCTTCAAAACAGGTAAGTATTTTGGGATATTTTGGTTTTTTGATGATTGGAAAACATGGAGAAATTAGTTCAGTGTTTTGCTTTCGATTTATGTTGTGTTTAGAGTAGGTTAACAGTAGGAAATCACACCCGAGAGGTAGAGGGTTGTTGCTGTAAAACAGGGAGAAAATCAGGGAAAACAGGGGGAAAATGAAGGAAATGTGCATTTGAATGTGTAGGAATCACTAGGAGAGTGATCTGTAGTGTGCAGGGAATGACCAGCAGGGTATAAGTTCTAGAAGGGCAAGGGAATCCTCATTTGCAACTAGTTGAGAGAGAGAGAGAGAGAGAGAGAGAGAGAGAGCTTGGGTGACCGTTCGATCGATTAGGGCACGGAGTGACATTGCATTCGACGATCCCCAGGTACATAGATCTCTCCCTCACCACTCCAACCTCATTAGTAGTGAATTTTGTGGTCTATAGTAATAGATATCTGGAGATTTTGGACGAATCCGTGCTCGAAATTTTGTTGAGCCGGCGGAATCGGACACCCGACTCAGTGTCCGATTCCCAGAATCGGACCACCCCGTCCGATTCGGACGCTCGGATACTCGGACACTCGGACGCTCTGACTCGGACCAACCGTGTCCGATCAGACGAATTAGGACACGTCAGCAATCGGACCACCGATTCGGTCCGAGTCCCAGAATCAGACTCGCCCATAATCGGACCACCAGAATCAGACACTCGGACCAGCCCGTCCGATTTTAGAAATCGGACCATCCTGTCCGATTGGACCACTCATACGAATTGAACCACCCAAAATCGGACCAAGTCCAGAATCGGACCACCCTTGTCCGATTCATTGGACACTCGTTCGATTTTGAAAATCAGACACTCGGACTCTGAGACTTGAACTACTCAACTCTGACCCACCTGGTCCGATTCTTAGAGTCGGACCACTGGTAAATCGGACGTCCGATTCCCAGATTCGGACAAAAAAAAAGGGGGAAAACATCAAAACTTGACCCCCACGAGCGACTGGAAGCGCAACCCGCTCCAGGACGACATAGCGAATGCCTTGTAGCCAGTTCCCGACGTAGGAGTCAAGACCAAGGGACAATACTGGAGCACTCTCCAGCGACCTACCCCTAGTGAACGGTGAGAAGCAGCGCAGACCCTAGAATCCACTAGAACAGCCAGGACTTGAGTAACAAAGCCTGTTAGGCCCGAAACGAGCGAGCGTGAGTAAGACGCCGGGAAATTGCTTGCAGCACTCACATCGAATTTCCACACTTGAAGTACACTTAGGAAAGCTGAAAGCTTGATTGGGCACAAGTGCACGAGGAACAACACACTCTCACCGAGTGACCATAAATTGAGAATTGTATTCAGTAATTAAAGGAACTCACTCAGATAAATCGCTCAAAGAACCCACCAATAGGAGAGGACCCAAGACGTAGACAAACACGCGAAGCGCAGGGTAGAACCAAGCAATGAGCGCCAACGACAAGGATCTGTCACGACTAGTCAACCTGATCGACAGTGCAGCGAGGTGCAAGAATTCGACCATGACGGAAGAAAGCTCAGACCATCGGTCTACCGAGGAGCTCGATGTGAGTGTATTCCCAGACGCTATACAGGAGATGGTGAGCAGTAACGATGCGCACGCCCGGTACGAGCACCGTGGCAAGACGGCAAATGCAATCATTGCAGACCTAGAGGAGCAGAGAAGGCTAGGCCGTAAGGCATTGCAAGGCATAGCTGATTATAATAGGGATCAACAAGCTAGGAGCCAAAGGCAAAGCATGGAGCTGCATGACATGCAGCGAGGTGTTGAACTTGGTTGGCTGGAACCGAACAGACCATGAGAGAGCACTAGAGGGAGACCTGACACGCTGAGCGAGCTCCTCATGAAACAGCTGCTTGATAACACCGCAGTAGAGCAGAGTGCCACTGCACTAGCGACGTCTCTGCTTGTAGGATTAGGGGCAAACCAGGGCTCAAAGAGCCAGGCCAAAATACCGATTGTTGCCAAGCAACTCGACAAGTACCAATCGCATGATGATCCGTACAGCTTCGTTGAGCAGTTTGAGCAAGTCTACGAAGCCAACGGCCTCAATGACCAGACTCAACATTCGCAAGCATTCGGACTTTGTTTAAGCGATAAGGGTAGGACGTGGTATACGAGCCTGGATGCCGTGGAACGAGCCAACTTCAATAATCTCAAGGATCTCTTCGTCAAGAGGTTCGCCGAGCCCAGATACTCCGACAACCTACTAGTACACTTGATGAATGTCAAACAGAAGGAGAAGGAGGACATCCGCGACTACGTGACCCATGTGAGAAGTCTCTTTAAGAGAATCCCTTAAGGTGAGCGACTGACTGACAGAGCAGTTTCAAATGTATTCATCAGTGGAATTAGAGACGAGGAGTTATATAAGGCATTGGCAGGCAATTCAAGCTTGTAGCGAGACGTGGTGGCTAGAGTTTTTGAGGAAGCCATCAGAGTTGATGACCAGCTGAAAGAGCAAAGCTCTAGGAGCTCAACTCTAGAAGAGACTAACCCGCGAAGCTTAGAGCGAACGTCAGCCTCTAGTGAGTGGTCAAACCCATCATCCCAAGATAAGGGGAAGACCACCGAGATAGGCTGAGGTCAAGATGAAATTAGCCAAGATACAAGACATGTTGAGACGACCAACGCGCCCGCACATCTAGTGTGTGTACTGTGGCGGAAACCACTTGCCAGCAGAGTGTCAAGACCCTAGGTCAAGACCTTGCGCTAACTGCGGTAGGTTCGGCCATGATGCCGCACATTGCAGACTGCCACGAAGACTTCCATACTCGCAACCCTACGGCCAGCCTTATCTAGCTAACAGGCCGCAGCCATTCTTCGGAAGGGGAGCCCCATTAGCTCTACCCACGCCTAACGATATGAAACGAGCTATCCCTAGAATGGACATAAATCCTACCGGCATTCCTAGACTGCCTGGTCCTTATGTAACCCACCCACCGAGCGATGCTCCAGTACACTACGTGGAGGAGCCTACTGACGAAGAAACCTACATATATCCTTACGTCTCGCATGACGACGAGGGCAACGTGGTCCTCATGGATTATCGACCCGTGCCTGTGATGGCGTTAGGATGAGGACGGGGTAGAGGCCTAGGAGGGTAGCCACATGATCCGGTCACTTGTTGGACTTGCAGACACCCCGGTCATGTCTCATCACGCTGCCCTGAAAGAGAGCAGCAAAACAGGGACAAAGCTGACCAAAGGTGTGCAGAGTGCGGAATCACCCATCTTTTCATAGACTGCCCAAAGCGGAAGTCGTCCTCCGGCTCAGCTAATTTGCCATCCGTCCCATTGGGGTTGTTTGGTGTTGAAAACCCCGATGGGGAGGCCACACCTATTCCCTTGCGAGTTATGACCCGAGCCCAAACGAAGCAGGCCGGCATCTCTCTGCCAGGACCTAGCAATCTTGACGCATTCTCAGTAGGAAAGAAAAGCCGTAGGCAGAAAAAGAGGAAATCGGAAGCTAAGGTCGCATTAAAGACCGCGACAGTGCTACGACCTTATCTAATGGGAAGAAAGTCTCAGACGCAGAGGCAGAGACTTCAGCCCCTAAAACAGCCGAAAAAGGAAGCGCTAAGATAGGGAAATATCCGCATCCAAAGTGGCAATTAGAGGCCATAGAAAAGGTGAAGGAATGGGTGAGGGAGGCTCAACAGCATCTCAAAGATGCTGAACCCATCATAGAGGACAAGATCGATGATCTCTCCAGCATGAGCACACCAACGTCACAACCCCAACCTAAGTTGGCCGAAGCCACTTCGCCACAAGCAGTGCCGCTGAGACTAAGCCTAGACGCAATAGAGCCGCAGATCAGCCGCCGCGGCCATTGGCCTGGATAGTCTAGGCTAAGAGAAGGGCGAGTATCCGACGACCTCTTGATTACGCTACTAACCATGCCTGTAACACTTAGCCTGGGGGATCTGCTTAAGCAGCACCCTGACCTATGGCAAGACCTTATGCAGTGGGTCGAGAGATCGCAAGAGCAGGCCACGGCAGACCCTCAAGACCAGGATGTAGAAACACAATTGCCAAGTCTAACATTGTACTCCATGCCTAAATCCTTGCACGTCAACGCCTGTTGGGAGGGCTCTGAGATGCACGCAGCCCTGTTGATCCTAGCCCTGGTTGACACAACAAGGAAGGGAATTGTGGACACGGGAGCCGGGGTTAGTGTGCTTAGCCATGCAGTGCTGCAGAATTGGGAAAACCTACCCGTCGAAGCTGCTCGATTTAATGTCACGCTGGCAAACGGTATGAGAGTGAAGCCATTCGGGGTCTTGAAGAATTGGCCAGTGAAGATCGTAGGTGTCTAGTTCTCTGTCGACTTTATAGTCATGAAGGGAGTGGACTATGATATCCTATTAGGCCAACCCTGAATGTGCAATGCTAGAGCCCAAGGGGTAACAGCTTGATCTTTCTTGGCAATAGAACTGACGCCGTAAGAATAGAGATGGACACTTGGAAGACCTCACTAGTCGACCTAGACGCCATCTCTGCTATGCTCAAAGGGAACACTCAGGTCAGGGAACCCTATGGGCCCTTGACTAAGTATATCCCATGCCCAGAGGATGAGTGGGATTGGATGCACGTTCTCGCTACAATTGACCTGCCATTCTCAGACCATGAGGCATATGAGCAGGCCATCAAAACAATTGGCAAGACAAACGAAGCACTCTCTACACCAGTCTACATGATGGCAGCAAGCCTCCATGGAAGGCCTAAGCCTATTACCTTCCAAGTGCCATCCAACAAAAGGGAACTCCAGGGGGTACTGGAATACCTAGCAGACTAGCTAGCGGGCAACCCGGTTGCCAACTTCAAACTGCTCCGAGATCTCTTAGAGGATCCTAAGTGGAAATGGACCAGAGTGCACGAGCTGAACCTCATGTATAACTGGGCCCTGATTCCAGACCAATGACACGGGGCATTCCAAGCCCTAGGAGACGATGGGCAGTTGAATGACAAGGATTCCTGCGGTGAATACGAAGACTGCCAATCCTTCAGTGATGAGAGTGAGGGTGAAGTGGATACCATAGAATACGACACTGATGGATGAGAAATTGAGCAGATACGAGCTGACGCCAAGCCATAGAAAAGGCAGGCCCTTAGACTGGAGCAAGGAGTCATGCGCATGGAATGTGATCGTGCGTGGTTGGAATGTATGGGGGCCATAGACCTTGAGCAAGCAGGCCTAGCCCAATCAGGAACGACATCAATACTTAGAACCAAATCGCCATCCGAATTGCTGCCACCAGGGGAGACCACCTCTTCTAGCGAAGATGGAGGGTTTGACTCTGAATCGGAAGTTACTTCGGACAGCGACCCAGAGAACCCTAGGCCGCCCATGACTAAACGCACCAAGGGGGACTTACCCGTCCACCTGAGACGCAGACGGTCAAAGCAGGATAGGGCAAAGCACCCCAAAGATACATGATCAGAAGAGCAGCGAAAGCCGCAGGACCTCCCTAAACGCTTCACTAAATTCAAAAAAGGGGATAGGGTAGTGGTTCTGCTAGGTGCCAAGTGTCAAGGGCAGACAAGCGAACCAATCGAAGGACAAGGAGGTAAACCTAGCCCTCGAAGGGGAGATACCCCGACCAGTGTTCATTGCCGATGACTTGACTGGTAAAGAAGAGTTGAGTCTTATCGCTCTCTTGCGGGAGTACATAGACGTATTTGGCTAGTCCTTAGAAGAGCTACGGGGGGTAGATCCGAGTGTTGTGACTCACAACATACCCATGACGTCAGATGCAACGCTGGTCAAGCAGGGACTGTACCCCATGAATCCAAAACATGCCCATGCTATCAAAGAGGAAATTGACAAGCTAATGAGAGCTGGATTCATTTACGAAATTGAGCACACAGACTGGGTATCACCCATAGTCATTGTGATGAAGAAGAATGACAAAATTCAAGTGTGCGTCAATTACAAAAAGGTGAACGCTGCTACAAAGAGAGACAACTATCCCTTGCCGTACACCGAGCACATGGTTGAGAGGGTGGCAGGCAAGGAAGCCTATAGTTTTCTAGATGGCTTCTCAGGGTACAACCAGGTGCAACTGCATCCTGCAGACAGAGGCACAAGACCGCCTTTGCCACTGAGTGGGGCATCTTTGCATACGTAGTCATGCCCTTCGGGTTGACCAATGCCGCTGCCACTTTCCAACGCCTCATGTGCGCCATCTTCAAAGACATGCTTAGCAAGGAGTTAGAGGTCTTTGTCGACAATCTGTGTGTCCATTCGACCTGAATCGAACACCTAGACAAACTCCCCGTAGTCTTTGAACAGTGCCGCTTATATCGTCTCTCCCTGAACCCCTTGAAATGTCAGTTTTGGGTGAAGCACGGATGCATCTTAGGACACGTGGTGTCGAAGAATGGCATTGCCACTGACTTCTCGAAGGTCAGGGTTATCGTTGACCTTCCACCCCCAATTAATTACAAGGGAGTTCAATGCTTCTTAGGTCACACAGGATACTATCGACGGTTTGTACTGAACTACGCATTGATTGCCATGCCATTGTACAAGCTGCTAATTGTCTTCGAGTGGACCGAGGCATGCCAACGAGCATACGAAGAATTGAAAAAGGCTCTAACAACGGCACCAATTCTACGAGCCCCAGACTGGACCATTACCTTTCACATACACATCGATGCTTCTAAGTTTGTCGTGGGGGTAGTGTTGTGCCAACCTGGTGAGCATAACCTAGATTACCCAGTGAGTTTTGCTAGCACGCAACTCATTGAGACCGAGATGAATTATTCGACAATGGAAAGGGAGGGATTAGCCATGGTGTTCGTCGTGAAGAAGTTCCGGCATTACCTGTTGGCCACCCCTTTCACCTTCTTCGTGGACCATTAAGCCTTGCTCTATTTAGTGAACAAACCTTGTGCTACAGGACGTATAGCTCGATGGCTCCTCCTACTCCTAGAGTTTGATTTCTCCGTGGTGGTACGAAAGGGAAAATAGCATTACATGGCTGATCATATGTCCCAAATACCCACATGAGAAGCCGCTGGACAGGGCATCATTGACGAGTTACCTGACGCCCACTTATTCCACCTGTCCAGTGAAGGAGAACTATTTAGGGCCGATCTAACACCATACTGGGTAGACGACATAGTCCAAGTGCTCGAGCACGGACTACCGGAGCGACCAATAGAAAAGGCACGGCTTAGGTGCTTGATCCTGAAAATCCAGCCCTACCAGCTGAATGCAGGCCAACTCTATAGACTGGGGCAAGACGGATTGCTACGTAGGTGCGTATGTGAGCATGAGATGCATGATGTGCTCTCAGAGGCGCACAACGGCATTGCAAGAGGACACTTTAGCAGAGACACGACAGCACGGAAGGTGGTGCAGTCCCAGCTATGGTGGCCCACACTTTTCCATGACGCTAAGCAATTCGTCAAGCATTGTGACGAGTGCCAACGGACAAAAGTCCCGATTCTTAAGGATCAAATGGAGTTAACCCCTGTTATTACTCGCCAATCCTTCGAAAAATGGGGAATTGACTTCATAGGACCCATAAGCCCCGCGGTGCAATACTCACAAGCCAAGTACATTGTGGTGGCCATGGATTACCTCATGAAATGGGCAGAGGCGAGAGCCACACGAAAAAACGATGCTAGGACGACTGCCAAGTTCTTATGGGAGCAAGTGATCTCGCGCTTCGGTTGCCCCATCGAACTGGTTAGCGACCAAGACACATACTTCATTAACGAAGTGATAGCCCATCTCCTATCCGCCTTTATTATCATCCATCACAAATCCTCACCATACTACCCTCAGGCTAATGGCCAAGTGGAATCAACTAACAAAATTCTCATCAACGTCCTGACTAAAGCAGTCTCAGCCTCATGGAGCGACTGGGACAACAAGTTGATGGCAGCCTTGTGGGCCTACTGCACAGCTTATAAAATGGCCGTCCGTCTCTCCCATTAGAATTCTTCGTCCCTAGCCTGAGAATAGCACTCCAAGAATGATGGGAAGGGAAGGAAGCATGGACGCAATGCTTGATCGAGCTGGAACTCCTATCAGAGACTCGTCTTCTAGCCACCCACGCACTTATCTGCGAGAAAGCCCGATGCAAGAGCTGGTTTGACAAACATGTCAAGCAACGGGAGTTTGAGCAGGGTGACTTAGTGCTCCTCTACTCAGTTAAATGACATAAGCAAAAGATGAAATTCAGAGGTCTCGAACCCTTCAAGGTTCGGGCAATCAGCCAAACTGGTAATGTCGAGCTTGAGACACTGGACGGTGAAGGAATATGCTTCTTCAATGGCAGCCGTGTCAAGAAGTACTACCCTCCCACTCATCCTTTGCATGAGCCACCAATGTTAGAACCGCCTATCAAAATACGAGTAGCCACAATTACTGAAATCTACGAGAATGAGGAGGAAGCTGTAGAACCCGCCTACCTCCGTGCCATGGTCACTGCCAAGCAAACGTGCTCCTTCAACGCCTTGATTGATGAGGGAGCAGATTTCAATGTCTTAATGCACAAGCATTGGATCCAACTTGGCAAACCACTACTTCTTCCCACAACTACCAAATTAAGCCCATACGGGGCTCAATCTTATGCACTTCTCGGCAAATGCAGAGTCACCGTTTCTATCGAGTCTGAAACTGTCCCAATGCTGTTTTACGTATTGCTGAGTACCCCGGACGCAGGCACGGAGTCACTGCTCGAGCAAATCTTCAAAAAGTAGACTCACTGCAATGTTGATTATGAGTCGCAGTGCATCCACCTAGTAATCGGCAACGTGTGCATTGTCATAACTTTCAGCAAGGGCCGCGTAACATCGTCACTGTCCGCAGGGCCACCGATAGAAACATCCGTAGGCAAGACTAAGGAGGGGGTAATGGGCGTCTGCCACTCCTAGATTCCCATAAACCACAGGCCGCAGCAACCAAAGCAAGGGCCCAATAGCCTCGCTTCCAATGGGTGCCTAAACAGCCTTGAGAACCGCCTAGGTCTAGACGTGCCTGTCTGCATAAGACCTACAACTCTAAATCTAGGAAAACAAAACGCAATCACTGGAAGCGCCGTGTGATTAAGCAAATATGGGTCCCTAAAACCCTCCTACATGCGCAAGGCTACTATGAGGGGAATGCCTCGCTGTGGATCCCTAAGGCCCCTATTGCCAAAGGCACTAGTCCTATGCCGACCTCAAGTCACCTCAAGTCTGATCAGCCCATGTCCCCCAATACCTCAAGACCATAGGCCGTAGTGCTCTCCAGAGCCCGAGCCATTCGACTCCTCTACGCGTCGGCCCAAGAGAGTCGCACAAACCTATCGGCCCAAACAACGGCCACCACCACAAGTGGCATCATTCGACCAAGTCAACTCGACTCTCCGCAGCCTAGCTGACTGTAGCAGCCTAGCTGTTGTGACCGAACCTAACCCACCCCTCTTGCCAATAGCCAGGTTGCCGACTCAAAGGGACTCCCAGCTGCCGCAACTCTGTACAGTCAGAACCTCTAGTCCTAGCAAACCTCAACCACCCGTTGGCCTTACGCCCTCCTATGAACGAAAGTCATTTTTAACGCTAGCCGTCGACCTTGCAGAGGACACTGGAGGTGATGTGGTGGACTACATCAAACAGCTCGATGCCACCTTTGTAGCGCTGGCCCTCAGGTATGACCGCTTGGACATGGGTCTATTAGCAAAACCATTTGCAACAGAAGTGCGCAATATGCCTTGCTCTTGGGAGACTTTTGAATTCGCCTTTGCGCAGGTTTCTCGATCTGCCGCGCTGAGTTGCTCGCTAGCAAGGTCTCCAAAGAGCAAGCCATTAAGCAACGCCTCATCACATCATATGACCCATGGACAACGTCTGCTATCACCGACCAAGAGATTGCAAGGTTATCCCACCTTGCTAATACTGGATCACCCTTCTTGAGGCAGTGGTACGCTCTTAGGTTGCAATGGGAGGTTGACAGATGTCGCATAATGACCAACGCTGAACAACGCCGAGCCATCAAAATGGCCGAGTATGATCCCACCTACATCGTGCCTACCTCGTATAGAGTGTTAACCACTCTTCGGGGTCGACCCATGGATGAGCATATCACAGGGCATCCCTATCTTGACCGCCTCTTAACAGAGGAAGAGCTCCACATCGCAAGTCGGGTCGACTCCGGTGATTTCCTCACAGATGTCCTCACATACATCACACATGTAGGAATTCAACCCTTTGATCTGGACCGCGCTGCCTACACAAATAGAAATGAACATCTTGGCCTCGCAACCTCCAATCCTGGGACGGATTCTTCTTTTCCAAAGGGGGGAAGGGGTAGTAAGGTGGAATGTGGAGGAACGTAAAAAATAAACGAAATAGAATCTAAAAAGTAAACCAAGTGTGAAACGCTTAAATTTGAAATGCAAAGAAGTAAACCAAGTGTGAAACGCTTAAATTTGAAATGCAAAGGTAAAAGGTGGTGGTAGAAGTCTGAAAGGCAAAGTTAAGGCTATGTTCAATAAAATCTACTTTGATTTTGTTCTTCCAGCAAATTAGTTGCCAAAAGTACTAAAAATGAAAATGGCTAAACGTGCAGGTGGCGACTATGGCAAGCCAGGACAAAGCGGGCAAACTTCCCTTCTCGGAGGAGGAACAAGTAAAGTACGGCCTCACGGTGGAAACAAGAGCTTTCAACCAGTTAAAGTTCCGCCACGTCTTTAACCTTGAAGACGTAGCCATCGAAGAGCTGGTGGTACGCCAAATCATAGAGCAATGCCACCTACAGAAGTACCTGGATGGAGTGGGCCGGAGGGTAGATTACACCCTATGTGTGCTGATTTCTTGCGTACCTTCAAACAGAAACAGGGGCACCGTCACAGTGCGTGACAATGAAGCTACCAGACAGGTGCAGATCGAGCTAACCCCCGAGTTGGTGGAAAGGACACTAGGGCTGCCGAATAAGGTGGAAAGGAAGCCAAAAAGAGACATCTACGCCATGTTGGGGATGGATAAGGTAAAGGTTCACACCAATGACGGAATTAGCCTGGCGGACATCCCCAACCAAGAAATTCAGCTGCAAGCAAAGATGGTGCACGCCTTGTTCTCAAGCCAGAGGTACAATAGCATAATGACCCGAATCAATGTACCTCTGCTTGACAACATTATGGCGCAATTGCTGGATGAGGTGAACCTTAATGGGTTCGTGAGAAAGACAATTGAGACCTCGGCAAAGGCCCTGGCAACAGGAGGAAGAGCCACGGCAGGGGAGTCCCCGTCGTCCCAATCGACCCGCAAGGCATCATCCTCCAGGGCCTCCACCATAGGGTTTGGAGGTGTCCTTACGGCAATCATCCAAGAAGAGCTAGGGCAGGGACAAGCAGGAGAAGACAAAGAGGGAGGTGCTGAGGAAAGTGGCGAGTCACCCTCACAGTCCCCGCCTCACATAGAAGAGCAGCAGAGGTCGTCTGATGAAACGGAGACGGATGCAGACGAAGAGGGAGAATCCCAGGCTACACCACAAAGGCATGCAGAACAACGAACCAAAGCCCTGCATGGAAAAAGAGAAGAGGAGCCGAGGAGGAGCTGAGAAGGAAGGAAGAGGAAGAATTAGAGCTAGCAACCCGTCGCTCCATTGAGGAGCAGCACAGAAGAGACGAGGAAGGCGTAGAGGGTCCGCACCAACCTGAGGCACCCGATCCCAGTACCAGTGTGCCAGAAATCGCACCCCTGCCCCTTGCAGAAGGAAGAGGAAAGGATTCGATGATGCCAACTCTCCCCCTCTTCATACCATCCATGTCAGCCACTCCTATCATGATGACAGCCCTTGCCACCGCCACCCAAGGGTTCACCCCAAAAGTCGACGAGAGCAACGTGGTCACTTGGCTACAATTTTTGGTGGAGCGGAAGCTGGCAAGGGAAGCGGCTGTGATCACCCCAGCATCAGGAGCCAAAAGGGCAGCCACGGCTGAACTGGAGCCAAGGCCGGAACTGAAAAGGCAGAAAATAGAAGATTTTGTCACCATTATGACCATGCTCCATCTCCCACCTCCAGTAGGCCAATATGACGAATATGTTAAGGAGCTGCTCTCGCAGTTGGAAAGGGCCAGGGAAGAAAGGAGGACAGGCGTGGAGGAGCTGGCAGCGGAACGAGAATCACAAGCCACCCTCCAGCTGGAGAGAACAAAGCAGATAATAGAATATCAAAGGAAAATCGCTGTGCTCAGGGAGGAAGCCAGCACTAAGGAGGCAGAAGAATTAAAAGCTCTGAAGGAACGTGACGCTGCCTGGGAAGGAAGGAGAAAAATCTTGATGGAGTGTCTCAACGGGGAGAGGGAAACAAATGCCCACCTTCGGTGCAAGAATGATCGGCTATCTGTAGTTAACTTGGAAGCACAAAGCCAGCTTGACAAGATCAGACAGGAGGCTGCAGAGCTGGATCAGTTAAGGGCAGAACAGGTGCCAAGGATGCAGGTGAAGCTGGACCAGCTCAATGCACAGATCGCAGATGAGTGCCAGGAGCAGTCCCGCCTGCACCCTGAGCTCGAGGCCCAACAGCAACAGCTCATGGCAATGACCCTCCATCAGGGGGAGAGCCTGGAAGATATGGAAAAAATGGCAAAAGAATGGGCCGATCACAATGAGCATAGACTACGGGACTTAGCATGCCGGCTAGCCAAGGCCGAAGGAGACAGGGTGCTGGCTGAGAATCAGGCAGAGGCGGCCCAACTCTCCATGATAGCCCAACAGCACACCTTCCTCAATACACTGCTCCACTCCACCAGACTGGAAGGAGATGAAGCCAATGATCAGAAGGCAAAGGAAACTAACCATTGCACGCATAGCGCTCACAGTAGGCTTACACGTGCTGCTGCAGCTAGGAGGCCCGCCGCAGAGCCTAGAGGAACAGAGAAGATATCTTGCACAGGTAGGCCTGACGGCGCAGGAAATAGATGACCTCGGTCTCATAGAGGCAGAAGCATAAGAAGACGAGCAAGTAGAAGGGGGTGAACCGGAGTTCGATCTGGGACCTTAGGACGAGGAATACATCCCACCACCCCCCCAGTCACAACAAGCGGAAGTGCAGCCCCCTGATACATCTGCCGAAAGAAGAGCGGCCCAAACCAACCGGAGGAAAGAGATGGTGGAGAAGGCAAGGAGAAAGCTGAATACCAGACTCGTTCCAAGACAGCCTGCCCCTCTCCTACCACGCACTCAAGATCCCCCTGCTGAATTCCGTGCCGAATTGATAATTTGGGAACAGTAGGAGTATTACCGCGACCCCTTCGACTTGCGCTTTGAGTTTTCCACTACCTTGAATAGGGTATTGCCCAGTCAACTTGTAGAGGACGTCATTGCTATGGGGGCAAGGCTTAAAGCCAAGTGGTTAGCGGAGTGTGAGGCTCACCCAACTGCTTGGGGAGTCGAGGACCACAAATTTTGGCAAGATAAAGTCCTCCAGGTGCCTAGATCAATGGAAGGCTATAATTGCCAACCCACCTGGAGGAGACACATTTTTTATGTCAACCTTGACGCGTGGATGGCATTTTGCAACACCCTCCCTTCGGAGAGAAACGACCCTACTTTTATGCCCTATCCTCGAAGGGTAGGGGTAGACTTCAATCCGACTTCAATCTATCCATCCACGGCAGGTTCGATTTCCCATTATCTATAATACCAATAGCACCTCCCATAGGGACACCCTTCTCTTCACCCTCCCCAATTTGTATAGCTCTATAGATAGATTTCTTAGCGAGTTCACCTCTTGTCCCGACCCCGCATTCATCACCACTTGTAATTATCTTAGGCTAATTAGGATCCTAGTCCACCAAGAGCCCGCACCCCAAGAATGCCACCTCCCACCCCTCTATTTTGACCCCAACGTCATAGACAGCGGCACCATGACTCGCCTCATGATGCGTGCTTCTCTTTTGCCATCTTTTTGTGTTGCACTACTCGAAG
This sequence comes from Lygodium microphyllum, assembly GCF_053477565.2. Taxonomy (NCBI): domain Eukaryota; kingdom Viridiplantae; phylum Streptophyta; class Polypodiopsida; order Schizaeales; family Lygodiaceae; genus Lygodium; species Lygodium microphyllum. The sequence continues at coordinate 56,970,923 of NC_141141.1, read as the reverse complement.
ATATGAGCGACAGCAGATTCACCCAGTGCAACCACCCCTTCCTTTCTACCACCACCCTCAAAACCCGCCTCAACCTCAAAGGCTACTTGTTGAGTCGAAAATTCCTTAACAAGGCCCCCCGCCCTCCACCATCCCCTACCCGCCATTCAGATGACGAGGAGTAAACTCCTGTCATGCCCTTGTATCGCTTGTCTCCATGTATATGCCTCCTTATGCTATTATATTTTATGAAAAAAAAAAGAGAAAAAGAAAAAGAAAAGAAAAGAAGAAGACAAAGAAAGACGCACCACAATCACCGCACCTAGGATTCTCCCTAGCCCCCCTTGTCAAGATTGTGGGAGAGAAGGAAGGAGTCTCACTTGTAGCTTTCTTGCTTGCACAATGGGGGAATACACACAAAGGTGGAGGCTGAAAATCGTTTTCCTCTTCTTAGTTGTGTAAGCCAAAAAGAAGTCAAGTACATAGAAATAGAAGAACCCTATATATGGGTCTCAAACCAAACTCAACTAACTAAGGTGGCATACTAACTGACCCACGAACTAGAGTAGATAAGGATAGCTGTCATCTAGCTATTATTCATGGGCGGTGTACCAACTGCATCTGCAAGACAAGTCGGTGACATAAATGCACAACGGTCACCCTGGCATATCACGAGTGGAGCTCGATATCTCAACACTCCCCCTCGAGCTCAATCCCAATTCCTGCACACCAAGCAGGTCTTTGAACTTGCGCAGCTTCTCTACCCCAATGCCTTCATGAATATGTCAGCTACCTGATCCTCTGTGCTGACATAAACTAGATCAATAAGGCCTAGTAAAACCCTCTCCCGCACATAGTGATAATGCACCTCAATGTGCTTTGTTCTAGCATGATAGACTAGGTTATTTGCCAAGTGTATACTACTCATGTTGTCACAATAAATGACAACTGGCCCATCTGTAGACTGATACATATCATAAAGTAGCTTATGCAACCAAGCTACCTCACATGTAGCCATTGCTGCACCCCTGTACTCAGCCTCTGTGCTCGACAAGGCAACTGTAGGTTGTTTCTTGCTGCTCCAAGTGACTGCAGCACTCCCAAAAGAGAACACATATCCACTGGTAGATCGTCTATCAGAAATACTACTAGCCCAATTAGCATCAGTGTATCCATGCAACTGTATCTGAACCCCAATCTCATAAAATAGTCCATACTGCAATGTGGACTTCACATACCTGAGTATGCGTCTAGCCGCATCCAAATGTGGTTCCTTGGAGCGTGCATAAACTGACTTACCAATCCAATAGCATAGCTCAAATCTGGTCTGGTAATAGTCATATAAATCAAACTTCCTACTATGCATCTGTACATAATAGGGTCTTCCAGAAGCTCAGTTGCATCTGCGCTCAGCTTCACATTCTGCTCTAAAGGAACTGAAATAGGCTTACAGCCTGTCATCCCATATTTGGACAGCATGTCCAATCCATACTGCCTCTGCAAGAGCTGTATCCCACTTGGTGATCTAATCACCTCAATGCCCAAGAAATAACATAGCTCTCCCAAATCCTTCATCTCAAACTTCTGCTTCAATAGCATTTTCACATGAAGGATATCTTTATCATTGTCACCTGTCATAATCAAATCATCAACATAAATGACAAGTAGCATAATACCTTTCTCTGTTTTTCTCACATAAAGTGAAAAATTTGCCTTGGAAATCTGAAAGCCAATAGTGACAAGATACTGTCCTATCTTTTCAGACCATGCTCTAGGTGCTTGCTTCAAGCCATACAAGGCTTTCTTCAACTTGCAAACAAACTCAGGATGGACAACATGCACATAACCTGGTGGCTGCTCCATATAGACCTCTTCTTGCAAATCACCATGCAAGAAGGCATTCTTTACATCCATCTGATGTAAAGACCATCCCTTTGATGCAGCCATAGCAATGACTGCTCTTACGGTTGCCATCCTTGCAACCGGACTGAATGCTTATTCATAATCAATGCCATATGTTTGTGCATATCCCTTGACTACTAATCTTGCCTTATACCTATTCACAGAACCATCTGCATTGTGTTTCACCTTATAAACCCACTTACAACCAATTGCATTCTTATCTTTAGACAAAGGTACCCATTCCCATGTAGCATTTGCTTCCAAGGCATCCATTTCTTCATCCATGGCTTTCTCCCATTTTTCTTTTCCCATGGCTTGCTCAAAAGAAGTGGGTTCTGGTTCCTGTATCACATTGACCATATATGCATAGTGAATGGCTGTAAATCCATCATATTTCAGCCTATCCACAGGATACCTAGCTCTGGTAGACCTACGCAAAGTAGGTTCACTCCCAGATGCTCTCAAAACATCCTTGGTCTTCCTTACTCCAGGTGTAACAATAGAAGGAATACCCAACTCATCATCAATGCTCTGTTCTGAGCCACTGGATTCACCATCCACATAAGAGTGACTTGCATTCACATCAAACATGGGCTGATCTACCTTCTCTTTTCCTTTTTGTGATACATGCATACCACTATTTGCATTGCTTTGAGAAGATTCTCCTGATCTCAATCTGCCTGTCCATGGCAAAGAATGTGAACCACTGCTAGAGGACGCTCTAGGTCCACTAATATCTTGTGACTGCTGCTGTGAATTCTGTGCAGCATTACCATTTTGTGCATCTACATTATCAATCACATTTATTGGTTTATACTAGCTACTCATCTCATAAAAAACAACATCTCTGCTCACTGTAAACTTACGAGTAGAAGGGTTATAGCATCTATACCCTTTTTGCTGCAGAGAATAACCAATAAAGATGCACTTCTCAGCTTTTGGATCCAACTTGGATCTCAACTCATCTGGCACATGAACATAGGTAATGCAGCCAAAAATTTTCAAACGAGAAATATCTGGTTTCCTACCAGTATACCTCTTCTCTGGAGTCATGCCATGTATTGCTGCAGTGGGAGTCCTGTTCATTATGTAGACTACTGTAGCAACTGCCTCAGCCCAATAAAAATCTGGCAAGTCTTTTTCGTTGAGCATGGCACGAGATACCTCTCCAATATGCCTGTTTTTTCTTTCTGCAATTCCATTTTGTTGTGGGGTATGACTGCATGAATATTGCTGCTTTATGCCATGCTCCTACAGGAACCTTGCAAACTCATTTGAGAGGTACTCTCCCCCTCCATCTGACCTTAGGCATTTTATCTGCAGGCCTGTTTCTTTTTCAACCATAGCTTTAAGAGTTTTGAAATGCCCAAAAACTTCACTTTTCTTTTTCATAAAATACACCCAAACTTTTCAGCTATAGTCATCAATAAAAGTGACAAAATAATGACAGCCTCCAAGAGATGTAGCTTTAGTAGTCCACACATCAGAGTGGATTAATTCCAATGGCTTCTTACTCTCTTGAATATGTCTAGGAAATGGTTTCCTTGCCTGTTTTCCAAACTGACAGGCTTCACATACCTTATGCATTTCTACAACCTTGAATTTAGGCAATCCTGCAACAATATTTTGGGCTTGTATTGATTTAAGTCACTGTACATTAACATGACCAATGCGTTTATGCCAGATATCAATATCTGCAACTACACAGGTCCCATGTGCAAACATTGCTGCACTCAATTCAGGCATGTCTGCATCCAACGTAAACATTCTACCCTTCTTCTTTCCTTTTGCTATTAAGCGACCTTTATTTTTCATATCCTCAACAAAGCATCCATGAGAATTAAATCTGACCTGCAAGCCCTGCTCAACCATTTGACCAACAGAAACTAGGTTCTTGGTGATATTCGGGACATGAAATACATCCGACAGGTATTTCTTTTTCCCATCCTGCATAGACAAAGGAAATTTTTCAATCTGCACAATAAGATGTGCAGTATCATCACCAGTCTCCACAAATCCTGGTTTTTCCATTTTTCTTGCATCCTGCATCCATTTTGCATGACCTGTCATGTGGTTTGATGCACCTGAGTCAACATACCACACATCGTTGCTTTCTTCTACACTTGTCACAGAATTGGTCATGTGCTGCACCATAAACAAATGCTCATTTCTATCATCACCCTGTCTACTAGAAGATGCATAATTTCCTTATTGCAATTTTCCATTCATGATGTCATTCTGCTTTTTATAGCAGTCTTTAGCCATATGTCCCATTTTACCACAGTAGTAGCATTCAACAATGATGTTTGCATTTTGGCCTCTTTGCCATCCACCACGACCTCTTTGGCTCCCCCTGCCTCTAGAGTTACCACGTCCTCCTCCATAGGACTGGTTTTCTTGAGTTTGCTGCATATTCTGATTTCTACCACGGCCTCCAGATCGGCCTCCTCTACCTCTACCTCTTCCAGCATTTGAGTAGAAGACAGCTTCTTTTGAAGTTCCTCCTGAAGAAGATGCACCACCATTTCTCTGCTCCTCAGAAATTAGAAGAGCAATCAGCTCCTCAAAATCAGGAAATCTTTCACAGACGGAAATGGATGTTCGGAACTTTGCATAATCCTTTCCTAGACCATTCAAGGTCACAGAAACTAAATTATCATCTTCCACTGGCGACCCAATGGAAGCAAGTACATCTGCAATCTTCTTCACCTTCATGTGGTAGTCATTGATGCTCATGCTCTCTCTTTGCACATTGTGCAACTCTTGCTTGAGCTGCATTTTCCTGGCTTGCCTATTTGTGCTATACATTTTTGACAAAGTATCCCATGCCTCCTTTGGCGTACTTGCATCTTGAATATGCACAATCATAGAGTCTGAAATGCTGATAAACAGCCAGTACATAACTTTCCTGGCTCTCTCATGCCATGCTTTAAATGCCTGCATTTGCTGTTGATTGGGAACATCAGAAAGAACTGGTTCTTCTTCATTTCCTGCAACGAATTCCCAATATCCTTTTCATGTAAGGAAATTCGTCATTCTGAACTTCCATGCTTGGAAGTTGTTCTTGTCAAGCTTTTCAGTGACAATCTGTGAAAGAGAATCAGACGCCATTACAGAACACTGCAAAACATTCTATCACTGCAAAGAACACAGCTTCAGCCTCACAAGGGCAAATCTCCAAAACTGACGAAAGTGGTATTTGACCACACAGACACTTCCTAGTGATGATTTTGCATCAACAGGCAAAAAGGATGATTCTGTAACTCCCAATGTCTCTGCGCACAGGCATACGATGCAATTTCTACAGTAACTTTTCACTGACCTATAGAACAGTGGTCACACAGCATAAAACAGGGCCTTTTCTTGAGTGCGTGCAGAAAACTTCCGCCTCTAAAACAGGCCCCGAAATGGCCTCAAATAAAAAAAACAGAGCAACTAAGGGCTAACGCCCTCACCCGCAGCATATACTGCCCTCTTGCTATACCGCGAAGGGCGTCTCAATCTGAGACAATGCACTCTTGACCTTTCCGGCTGTGCTACCTTCTGCAGAGACTTGCTCCCAAAACAGAAAAATGAAAGCAATACTGGTTCTCTTACCAGAACACCACAAGTGGAGCTCGATATCTCAACACCCCCCTCCCCCACTTCACACTTAGGGCACATCAAGGGCAGGACTTTCAGACATGTCACCCTAAGACTTGCACTGCACCTCCAACAAAGCACAAACTGGGTCCTCAAGTGTGGGACGTTACCAAGGGCTTGCCCAAGGTCAGACCCATCTCGCAGTTCCACTGCCACGTGCACCACATACTACACAGCGAGACAGATACACCCCTTAGGGAGTGCACAACTTTTCTTGCAGGTTATGTTCGCACTTCAAGACATGGCTACCCGCGGAAGAGGATTGCCCACGGCTTCCCTTAATGATCAACACTTCTTTTCTTGTACTGGCATCCGGCCATCTGCCTGCTGATGCCCACCCTGATTGAATCAAGTCAAGGCAGAGCTACCATTGGCATAGATCTTGGAACCTCATCGTCCAATGATCCATGCCCAACGCCCCAAGATCTACGGATCGCTTATTGATTCCACCAGCCTGAAGACCTTCCACTCAAAACTGAAGACCTTCAAATCAAAGACAAGGATCTTCAATCGAAGCCACGGGTTTTCAAGCCAAACAGCGTCGAGGGGTTTCTTCAGAATAAATCCCTCCAATACCATCATCCTAAGGGATTGCTTATTGCTTCAAGCGTTTCTCATACTCAAAAGACGACCGGCTACATAACCAGTACCACAACCATGTGACAGACGCCGAGTATCTCCACCGAGCCTAAAGCACGCCGGCATCTCTCATGGTCATCATCCCTAACCACCCACCTACCTCTTCCACCTAACAGCCGACCTAACTTGCCACTATGTCCCACCGCAGTGCCATGGGACTGGCACTTGGCTAGGAAGGGGGTAATGTTACCGCGTTTCCAACCGTGTTTTCGCAGCACAAAGGAGCGGAAAATGGAAAGAAGAGAAAATAGCAAAAAAGGTGCAGGATAAAAGTAGAAAAAGGCGCCTTGACCGGCAACCAATCCCTGAAAAATTCAAATGTTCGGACACGACCCGCAAGAAGCTTCGGTGTTGGGCCAAGGCAACGAAAGAGGAAAAAGGCGCACCATTAAAATGCGGAAGCACCCTTGAATCTGTGTAAAAGAGTGCCAGGCTCGCTCCTGTTCAAAGTGTAGGCATTAGTTGGGAATAGGATAAATTAGAATGGTGGGAAATGGGAAAAAGGGCTTAGGCTACGGCCGGCCATGTAAAAGAGGAATGACTGCCCAAAAAGGATTTAGGGCTTTGTATATAAAGTTGAAAAGAGAATGAGAAGCTCATTCTTTGGTGTGGCAAAAAGAGTCTTCTTCTTCCTCTCCTCTTCTCTCCTTCTTGCTTGTGTGTGCTCTTGAGAGAGGGAGTGTGAGAGTGTGAGAGAGTGAGTGTGTGTGAGAGTGAGGGATCAAGAGGGTGAAGCTCTTCACCATCTCCTCTTCTCTTCTTCCCTTCTCTTCTCTTCTTTTCTCTTGCGCGCGCGGCTATGGAGGATGGAGCTTCGAGTTGGAGGAGGCTTGAGGATGCTTGAGCTAGCATCAAGAATCGTGGAGCTACCGGAGTGCAAGAGAGAGAAGGGTACTCAATCGGGCATCAAGGTAAGCTCACAACACTTGTAGGATCGACGGCGCGTCGGCTAGGTGAGAGATAGCCATTAGAGCTCGCTTGGAATGCTTGAAATAATAAGCGGTCCGTGGGTCTTGGCGGTTGAGCGAAAGCTCCCACATTTTGGTTCCGTTGCCAAGACAGACGGATTCAAGCTTGAGCACTTGCGCGCCTCATATCGAGCATCGAAGTAGGGTATTCATCCCCAAAACGGAGCTTGAGATAGGTAGGAAGTTGGATATTTTCGATCTTCAAAACAAGTAAGTATTTTGGGGTATTCTGAATGTTTGATGATTGGAAAACATGGAGAAATTAGTTCAGTGTTTTGCTTTCGATTTATGTTGTGTTTAGAGTAGGTTAACAGTAGGAAATCACACCCGAGAGGCAGAGGGTTGTTGTTGTAAAACAGGGAGAAAATCGGGGAAAACAGGGGGAAAATGAAGGAAATACACATTTGAATATGTAGGAATCACTAGGAGAGTGATTTGTAGTGTCCAGGGAATGACCAGCAGGGTATAAGTTCTGGAAGGGCAAGGGAATCCTCATTTGCAACCAGTTGAGAGTGAGAGTGAGAGTGAGAGAGAGAGAGAGAGAGAGAGCTTGGGTGACCGTTCGATCGATCAGGGCACAGAGTGACATTGCATTCGGTGATCCCCAGGTACATAGATCTCTCCCTCACCACTCCAACCTCATTACTGGTGAATTTTGTGGTCTATAGTAATAGATATATGGAGATTTTGGACGAATCCGTGCTCGAAAGTTTGTCGGGCCGGCGGAATCGGACACCCGACTCAGTGTCCGATTCCCAAAATCGGACCACCCCATCCGATTCGAACGCTCAAATACTCGGACACTCGGACGCTCGGACTTGGACCAACCCTGTCCGATCGAACGAATTAGGACACGTCAACAATCGGACCACCGGTCCGGTCCGAGTCCCAGAATCAGACGCGCCCATAATCGGACCACCAGAATCGGACACTCGGACCAGCCCGGTCTGATTTTAGAAATCGGACCATCCTGTCCGATCGGACCACTCGGACGAATCGGACCACCCAAAATCAGACCAGTCCAGAATCCGACCACCCTTGTCCGATTTATTGGACACTCGCTCGTCCGATTTTGAAAATCGGACACTCGGACTCTGAGACTCGGACTACTCAACTCTGACCCACCTGGTCCGATTCTTAGAATCGGACCACTGGTAAATCGGACTTCCGATTCCCAGATTTGGACAAAAAAAAAAGGGGGAAAACATCAAAACTTGACCCCCACGAGCAACTGGAAGCGCAACTCGCTCCAGGACGACATGGCGAACGCCTTGTTAGGCAGTTCCCGACGTAGGAGTCAAGACCAAGGGACAATACTGGAGCACTCCCCAGCGACCTACTCCTAGTGAACGGTGAGAAGCAACGCAGACCCTAGAACCCACTAGAACGGCCAGGACTTGAGTAACAAAGCCTATCAGGCCCGAAACGAGCGAGCGTGAGTAAGACGCCGGGAAATTGCTTGCAGCACTCACATCGAATTTCCGCACTTGAAGTACAGGAAAGCTGAAAGCCTGATTGGGCACAAGTGTACGAGGAACAACACACTCACCGAGTGACCATAAATTGAGAATTGTATTCAGTATTTAAAGGAACTCACTCAGATAAATCGCTCAAAGAACCCACCAATAGGAGAGGATCCAAGACGTAGACAAACACGCGAAGCGCAGGGTAGAACCAAGCAAGGAGCACCAACGACAAGGATCTGTCACACAACTAGTCAACCTGATCGACAGCACAGCGAGGCTCAAGAATTCGACCATGACGGAAGAAAGCTCAGACCATCGGTCTACCGAGGAGCTTGATGTGAGTGTATTCCCAGACGCTATACAGCAGATGGTGAGCAGTTATGATGCACACGCCCGGTACGAGCACCGTGGCAGGACGGCAGATGCAATCATTGCAGACCTAGAGGAGGAGAGAAGGCTAGCCCGTAAGGCATTGCAAGGCATAGCTGATTATAATCGGGATCAACAAGCTAGGAGCCAAAGGCAAAGCATGGAGCTGCATGAGGTGCAGTGAGGTGCTGAACTTGGCTGGCCGAAATCGAACAGACCATGAGAGAGTACTAGAGGGAGACCTGACACTGAGCGAGCTCCTCATGAAACGGCTGCTCGATAACACCGCAGTAGAGCAGAGTGCCACTGCACTAGCGACATCTCTGCTTGTAGGATTAGGGGCAAACCAGGGCTCAAAGAGCCAGGCCAAAATACCGATTGTTGCCAAGCAACTCGACAAGTACCAATCACATGACGATCCGTACAGCTTCATTGAGCAGTTTGAGCAAGTTTGCGAAGCCAACTGCCTCAACGACCAGACTCAACGTTCGCAAGCATTCGGACTTTGCTTAAGCGATAAGGGTAGGACGTGGTATACGAGCTTGGATGCCGTGGAACGAGCCAACTTCAATAATCCCAAGGATCTCTTCGTCCAGAGGTTCGCCGAGCCCGGATACTCTGACAACCTGCTAGTACTCTTGATGAATGTCAAACAGAAGGAGAAGGAGGACATCCATGACTACGTGACCCATGTGAGAAGTCTCTTTAAGAGAATCCCTTTAGACGAGCGACCGACTGATAGAGCAGTTTCAATTGTATTCATCAGCGGAATTAGAGATGAGGAGTTATATAAGGCATTGACATGCAATTCAAGCTTGCAGTGGGACGTGGTGGCCAGAGTTTTTGAGGAAGCCATCAGAGTCGATGACCAACTGAAAGAGCAAAGCTCTAGGAGCTCAACTCTGGAAGAGACTAACCCGCGAAGCTTAGAGCGAACGTCAGCCTCTAGTGAGCGGTCAAACCCATCATCCCAAGATAAGGGGAAGACCACCGAGACAGACCATGGCTTGGCTGAGGTCAAGATGGAATTAGCCAAGATACAAGACATGTTGAGACGACCAACTCGCCCGCACATCCAGTGCGTGTACTATGGCGGAAACCGCTTGCCAACAGAGTGTCAAGACCCTAGGTCAAGACCTTGCGTTAACTGCGGTAGGTTCGGCCACGATGCCGCACATTGCAGACTGCCACGAAGACTTCCATACTCGCAACCCTACGACTAGCCTTATCTAGCTAACAGGCCGCAACCATTCTTCGGAAGGGGAGCCCCATTAGCTCTACCCGCGCCTAACGATATGAAATCAGCTATCCCTAGAATGGACATAAATCCTACCGGCATTCCTAGACAGCCTCGTCCTTATGTGACCCACCCACCGAGCGATGCTCCAGTACACTACGTGGAGGAGCCTAGTGACGAAGAGACCTACATATACCCTTACGTCTCGCATGACGACGAGGGCAACGCAGTCCTCATGGATTATCGACCCGTGCTGGTGATGGCGTTAGGATGAGGACGGGGTAGAGGCCTAGGAGGGCAGCCACAGGATCCGGTCACTTGTTGGACTTGCGGACACCCCGGTCATGTCTCATCACGCTGCCCTGAAAGAGAGCAGCAAAACAGGGACAAAGCTGACCAAAGGTGCGCAGAGTGCGGAATCACCCATCTTTTCATAGACTGCCCAAAGCGGAAGTCGTCCTCCAGCTCAGCTAATTTGCCATCCGTCCCATTGGGGCTGTTTGGTGCTGAAAACCCCGATGGGGAGGCCACACCTATTCCCTTGTGAGTTATGACATGAGCCCAAACGAAGCAGGCCGGCATCTCTCTGCCAAGACCTAGCAATCTTGACGCAGCCTCAGTAGGAAAGAAAAACCGTAGGCGAAAAAAGAGGAGATCGGAAGCTAAGGTCACATTAAACAACCTTACCTAATGGGAAGAAAGTCTCAGACGCAGAGGCAGAGACTTCAGCCCCTAAAACAGCCGAAAAAGGAAGCGCTAAGATAGGGAAATATCCGCATCCAAAGCGGCAATTAGAGGCCATAGAAAAGGTGAAGGAATGGGTGAGGGAGGCAACAGCATCTCAAAGATGCTGAACCCATCATAGAGGACGAGATCGATGATCTCTCCAGCATGAGCACGCCAACGTCACGACCCCAACCTAACTTGGCCGAAGCCACTGCGCCACAAGCAGTGCCACTGAAACCAAGCCTAGATGCAACAGAGCCGCAGATCAGCTGCGGCCATTGGCCTGGACAGTCTAGGCTAAGAGAAGGGCGAGTATTCGACGACCTCTTGACTACGCTACTAACCACGCCTGTAACACTTAGCCTGGGGGATCTGCTTTGTTCTCTCACTCTAGGATTTTATTATGCCTATTTTTGGGTTTGTTGGCTTAGTCACTTGCTTGGTCTTGTTTGTATTTTTCCGTTAATTACTATTAGTATTTGAAATTAGCTCTAAATTGCACTTGGAATGGTTCTAGGCACAACCTATTCCCTTTGGCTATATAATTGTATACTCATCTAATTGTTATATGATGTAATGATTATTTATTAATACTAACTATTTGAATGTGTGTAAAAATTATTGTAGCCTGTTGTTGTGATGCATATGAATTACTCTTGATAAATAGACTCTTATCGTTATAGTTGAGAGAATTTTGTATGTACATATTGGACTCATATATTTATTATGTGATGTAACTACATGAATTAACTTAAATTTGTTTTTTATAAAGGATTGCAATAGGAAGAATGTGAAGCTCAAACATTTATAGGATTCTCTTCCACAATGATGTCCATATCTTCATGATTCATAACTTGGGGTACACTTGGAACCTTAACATTGATAAGCATATAGTATACAAAGAATCATATATTTTGGCTCTGTCATACCAACACATCTTCAAATGCTTGCAAATAGTGATGGGAGATCAAGCATGCTTTGCTTTTTTGAAGCCTATCATTGGAAGGATTTAAGCCAATGGTGGCTCTTAGCTACAATAATAAATTAGATTGTTAAGTTCTTACCCTCTTTCTTGGATATCAAGATACATGCACATGTCAATGATTGGCCAAATCCCTTGGAGCCTGAACTTGAGGAAAAGGATAAGTTTGAGGAGTTTACCCCTACACTAAGGGAACTTGATCTTAAATACCTATACAACTAAGACGTATAGTTGGCATCTTATGTGGAGGTATAGAAGAAAAATCTTACTTCCAGTATGATTTGGTTCTTAAATGCAGTTTAAAAATATTTAAGGTAGCATATTCATTAACATGATCTGTTGTACATTTTAAATAATACAAGTCACTTTTACTCATTTGTATCATGTGCATTTTATTGTTTCAATATATGTTAATGTGTGTAGTCCTTTCTTAATATGTGAACACAATTTGTAAAATTGACACTCAAGAATATGCAAGAAGGGTAGGAAAAAAACCTACTAGTTAGACTTGTGGCTCTCGCCTAGTTCTACAACTGGCATATCCTCTCTCTTTTTTTGCTTGCACAATGAGTGTGTTTAAATCGCATGAGAAAGCACATAAAAAGTACAAGGAAAACAAGTGAAAACAAGTGTTTATAGTATTGTGAAAATTACAACTCATGCATTTTAAATTAACACTAAAAATCATGATTATATAATGTGATGTACGTGTAAATTTGGATGTGGATCTCTTAATGCTAGATTAATAAACAACTTAAATGCACCCATAAGTTTTTTTTTCCAATTCAAAAAATGCTTATATATGGTCATATGTGGGTCCCATTTATTTGTAGTGAATGAAATATTATTTGTATTTTCACTTATACATTATGTATTATAAACTAACTTATGTGTGTTTGTTTGTAAATGCATTTTTGTTTTCTTAGTGCTATGTTATAGATATCAATGGTTTCATTATCCCAAAATTCTAACTAGGAAGAGAAGATGGAATAAATACAAGCTTATTTTAGGTGCATCCCCAATCTTAAGGAGGTATTTGACTATATATGAAGCATTAGATCATTTGAATCACATAGTGCAACATAGCTGTAAGGGTCTATAACTTGATCTTCTAGATCATAGCCATCCATAGGGACTGTGTGTTCTTGTTCTCAACCATCTTGATTGTGTATAGTCACATGGTCTTCATCATCCACTCAAGCATTTGGATTATGGGCCACATTATAGAGTCCTTTGAGAGATCCTTTTGTCACACAAACTCCTATGGTATGTCTATCCAATAGTCGAGGATGTCAAGGAGCATGGAGAGAGGAGAAAATGGAGGAGTTGGAGGATCCTCAAGGATACAAGAGAAACCAAAATTTTTAGAGCTAGTAGAGCCCCTAGCAAAGATAAAACATAGTGTGGCATAGATGAGTAAGGTGGTCTTAAGAAGGATGCATGTCGAAGAAAGATATGTTGATACCTTCATGGTATCGTACATGCCACATATGAAGATTGTTTCTTGTTCTTGAAGCAATAAAAACCAAAATTTTTAATAGAAATAATATATGATATGCATAAGAGATTCCCAAATCTAGGCAAAAGATTTATTGATAAATGGGCTATAAGTAGGGTGTCAACCATTATAGGTAATAAAATATTGTTATTGATGTGGCATATATATATCAATAGGTAAAGGATATAGTAAGGGATTCCTCCAATGGGACATCCTACTACTACTTATAAGGGAGAGTAGAAGGAAGAAAGCAAAGAGTGGGCAATGGAAGGGATTATCAATCTACAACATAAAGAGACACTATGCATTCAAATGGAACATTATGGGTCATCACATTTTGGATGAGGAGAATGAACATCATGAAAGACAAATTTTGTAAGTATAAACACTTCAATTCATTAAGATCATCTCTTTGTTAAATTATCATATCTTTTAATACATATATGTGTCTTCAAATCATATTCCTTATGATTCAAGGAAAATTTTGGCTCTCAAATATCTATATACACCCTTGTATTATGTGATAATGCAAGAAGGTGCATTTAGACATTCTAAATTTCTTAAATATACTTGGCATATACATATATATCATGAATATAGCTACATTTTTATGTATAGCTTATTTTTAGTGGATTCAATTCATATGAGCAATAACTACTTTGTAGTTAGAAGGAGGTTGGGGGGAAGGGGGGGGGGAGGCACCAAGGTGCTATTGGTTGGTTCCATAACTCTACAATAATTTTGGAACCAATGCCTCCTTAGTTTTCTTAAAAATTTTCCAAATTCCATTAATATCACGTGAAATAATGCATCAAAATTGCAATTGGAGCATATTTAAATCCATGTATAAATTTTCGTGAAAATTGAAATTGTAGATGCATGTAAAATTCTGCTTGATATTCCTGAAATATATGTAAACTAGATACTAGTCTTCTAATATGTTTTTGAATAGTGTTTTAGACATGCCCATAAGTTTTTTATTAGCTCAATAGATACACCAATATGGCCGTCTATGGGTCTAATCCCTTATAGTGTCTATTTTCCAGCATCATATCGAAGTGATTCTCAAACATGTTATCACTTTTTCTTTCTCTATTCTAATCTAGCACTTAATTTTTCAAAAGCAATATTACTAGATAATGAACACTTGGAAGGCAAAAACTTGTACTTCTATTTTTCTGTCTTGTATGTGCACACCACAGAAAGATCCTCTTGCAAGAGAAAAACCTTGAGATGGCATACATACACTAAGACAATATTGATGAGTCAATCTCATACACTAAGAGAAAAAAACATATCCCATTGTTAGTAACTCCTTGAGATATATAAATGCTTAAAGAAAATATAAAGCTTACCTAAAAAAGCAATAACAAGTCCTTGTACTCATCTAGCAATTTTGAACATGAATCCTATTCCATGTTGATATCTAAAAAGGAAGTTCAATCATTTGCCACACAAAAAATAGGAGGACTTGGCATATAGTTAGTTTCTTAGGGCTTATGGAAAAGGGTTTTCACTTCATGTATCCATGTTTAAAATTAAAGGCAATTGATAACCAATCATACTAGAATGTTATATAGCCATACTATATTTTTTTTAATAAGTGTACCCTTTGTGATGATACTATAATTCAAGTGGACTCAGAATTTTAAATTTAAAAAAATCTCCTATACTTCATGAGACTTTATAATTTGAAATTTAAAAAGATCTCCTTACAAATAGACAAGGTCTGATTTTAAATTTTGCACAAATTCACATGATAGTAAAAGCTAAGTTCTTCAAGAGTACTATATGATACTACCACATTAGGAATCAAAGATGTATACCTGAATGGTAGTACTTCATTAGAAATGAAAGAGGCTATATGTGATTAAAAAAACTCAGAGTTTTCATGAACATGAGATGGTACTTGCTGCATTAGACATTCCTTATCAAATATGGAGATATAGGAAAATGCGATATTCCTTATCAAATATGGAAACATAGGAAAATGCGATATTCCTTATTAGAAATGGAGATATGCCATAGATATGGAAGGTGAGAAGCTTTTGAGTAGGATTAAATAAATAAATATTAAAACCACACATAGTTTGACCTTCCTTTTTTTGTCCCAAAAAGAAAAAGCTTTCACTGCTTTATTAAAGAAAACAAGTACTCATTGTGCACAACACAAGAAGTTTTCTTTAAAAATGCAGTGCCTTTCAACATATTTTATTGATGTGTGGGACATGGCCCACAACCCCAAATTAGGGGATTTCATCCCATAGGGACCATACACAACAGTGGGAGATGATTCAAGGTGGCGACATTAGTCTACACATTTACTCATACCTCTCAGGGGGGGTAATCCACCAAGTCCCCTTATTCACATAGATTCTATCCAGCCTGATTGCCCTCTAAGTACCTCTTATGTGTTTGTTATGCCATGTGTGCATGTGCTTCTTGCTACCTTCAAAGGCCATAATAACATCAATCAGTTCATGGACCACTTCAAGTTTGTGCCAACTTTCCATCTCTTGTAGGATCATCAATCCTCCCACATGCAAGTGGTCAGCATCTAGGAGGGTCATATTCTAGTTTCCAAGGAGGATGGCATTGTGTTCTTGGGGCCATGTAGCCATCTCTTGCCATAAGAGTACTCTGTCAGCAGACAATGCAGAGCAACCGAGGAGTTTGGGCCATACATAGAGGCAATCAGTATTTGGTGGAGGCTTGTATCAATGCTAATTGCAACCAAACTACCATCGCCTCTACTCCACATAACCTTTGGGTAGAGGTGATCTCTAACCACAATCAATGTGCCCCTCTTCTGCCTCAATTGCATAGATCACCAAATATTTTGTACCAAACATATTTACCTCTTGAATAGCCAACAGGTTCGACTTCCTCAATTTGAGGTCTTTTGCATGCATCCTTCTTGGCTTTAGAGTGCCTAACCCCCACTTCACTCACATATATGAATTTTATCGCTCTCACCATCATTCTCGTCAAGAACATCACAGAAGTTTTTGTCCCAACAGTTTATGCTCAAGTTTTTTGAGTGATACCTTCTTCCTCTTCTTGCATGTGTCTTTGTTTTCATGTGCCACTTGGGTCTTCTTATGCTCCTTCTCATGGATTGTGGCATCCTATTGTTTGTTGTTCT
This sequence comes from Lygodium microphyllum, assembly GCF_053477565.2. Taxonomy (NCBI): domain Eukaryota; kingdom Viridiplantae; phylum Streptophyta; class Polypodiopsida; order Schizaeales; family Lygodiaceae; genus Lygodium; species Lygodium microphyllum. Next base: position 56,954,370 of record NC_141141.1, on the reverse strand, counting down.
CCTCCTTCTTCTCTCCAATCGGGCTCTTCTATTGCATGACCTACACATCTAGTTTTTTCCCATCATCTACTGGGGTAGACTCCTTAGGGGCTTCCCTACATGGGTAATCTCTAGCAAAATGTCCCCCTTATTTGCAAAGAAAGTAAGAATCTAGGAAATTAGAGAATCTAACTTCAACTAAAAGTTCAATGTCATTTGGGTCAAAGAGCCTAAGAGCTTCAGGGATTTACTACTTCCTATCCCATAGAATGCACACCTTCTTGTCTACTCATTATTGTAGAATCTCATTAGGGCTAGCAATGAACATAGAGTAGTTTGCCGAGAGTCTTAGCCAAGACCATAAGCTCTCCATATATCCATGGTGAGAGGCTTGGGAAGCTAACCTAGACAGGACACTCTAATTGCAAGACCTCTTCTAGATTAAATTCTACATGCCATGGCATTGACTAGATTAGATTCCCTTTGAAGCCAATAGTAGCTGATACAAGGACAAAGTCCCTTTCATCCTCAAGGCAACAAGTGCTAGAAAGAAACCTTGGCTTGCAAAGTGGTATTGAACTAATGTAACCCAAGCCCCACATGTGGTCTAGGACCACTTACTAAACTCCTTTGTAGTGCATTGTTATACACAACATTTCTAGTGATATTTGTAGCCTTCTTCTAGTAAAGTTTTCACATCAGATGATTTACCCTTGAAAATCCAACATATAATTGACCATGACTGAACACTGGTCATTTTAAGTAAAGTCCAGCACAACAAATAAAGTTTTCCATTGTGCCTTGTTAATTGTCATGGCAAATGTTAGTTGAAAAGGAAACTATCTTCATTTCATAGTAAATGAAAAGTGCAAATTGATAAGAATGAAAGTAATTCTAGGAATAAAAACCCTTTCCCCTATATTTTTCCTACATATTATTTCAAAATCTATCACCTTTCTGTTAAAAGCATTGCATATTAATATTGTGCCATTACACAAATCCTTTCATGGATTCAAGTTTCTAAGATTACTTTTGATGATATCAACCTAGGACTACTTTGGGGGTTACTTGTTGAATTATCCTTCTTGGTTTGCCAATGCTTAGTTTGGGTGATGAGTCACGTGGCTTTAGGTCACCTTTCAAGCCTCTCTTGGGCACACAAGATCATTGAATGTCATATTTATCTAACATCCCTTGCATTTACACAGGGAGGTTAGCCAATAACTTGTTGCATTTAGCTTAAGGGCCTAGGTGGCCCATCCCTTGGTCTAGGACTTGTATATTATGTGAGATTTGTAGTGATCAAGGGAATGCTTCTCAGCACTACATTTTTTAATATTGTGCTACCTTGATATGTTTAATTAGGCCAAAAGGGTCATTCCATTCCCTTTCATGGGCGTGTGTACTTTTGACCTATGTGCTATTGTTGAGCTTTGTTGTTCAACTTGTCATATTCGCAAGGAGATGCCCAAGAGTTATGATGTGGATTCTTTTGATATTAGATGTCTTTATCACTTTACCCTTACTTTGATTATCTTTTTTTTTTTGAGGCAAGCTTAGTATGGGATTATTTTTATGGGTTACATGGAGGCCAAGATTTAGGCTAGGGATTGAGTGGTCCCTTAGAGAAATGCATCAGTTGCTTTCCCTCTTTCTTGAGGGTGCTCATAATTTGAACATAAGTAGGTTTGAGTTCCTAGCTAGGTTCTTATCATGATGAAGTCCCATAGTGGGTGAGGGGTAGGGGGTTAAGTGATTGTCTATGGGCTAAGAATTACTTAAGGGTACCATCATGAATTTTAAAAAAGAAAAAAAGCTAGAAGATACTTATTGCCTTGTGAGTGCTTGCTAGATTCTTGGATTTGAGTCGGCAGGCTTAGGGCCACCAATTCCCTATTCTCCTTGAGATGAGATCTAGGCATTTTTTTTTTTTAAAGAAAGAAGAAAAAGAAATCTTATCTACTTCCTTGTGAGATCCTAGTAGGTTTCTAGGTGTGAGACAACCCTAGGGTTGATACCTTGCCTCCTTGGGGCATATAATAGTTACTAAAATGGTCGATGAGCCATCATCGCTAATAAAAATGATAATGAATAATGATGGAATAAAATTGAAAAATAAAACTTCTTTAGTATTTTATGCTTTTCACTAGAGGGTCCTAAGTGATGGAGATCTTGCATAGGGTTCCTCTTGGCATAAGTGTGCCTTATGTGGGGACGCTATGATTCCTAGGTGCTCCTTTGGATACTATGGGATATTCTTTGGGTTGAATTAGGTTCACTTGACAATGAGGGTAGTTATGGACTGCTATCCCCTTGGGGGTCATCCATTCTTGGCCTTTATCTTGGCTATTGGATCCATGTGTATGGGATTGAGCATCTTGTATTTTTCAACTTTCATAGTTATATCTCTTCTTGTTAGTTTTCTTTCATCTCATATTTTTCTTTGATGGGATACACTCATGGATTCAACAAGCTAAGCACCCTACCATGTGGTGCCAATGAGAGGAGATTTTAAAGAGAAAATTTAGAGTTATTTTGTAGGATACATGAGTAGTTTTTGAAGATTTGAAACCCAAAAATGAAGATTCAAGAATTAAAGCAGACCCATTTGCAAGGCATCCAAGGTGCAATTCATGGTTCATTTCAAAGGCAAAAGCAGAGTGAAGTGCAAAAATAGTGTTGTAGGAAGTGAAGCAATGAGAGTAAACTTGTATCCTGCATCAAATAATGAAGTTAGAGCCAAAATTCATAGCGAAACACTTTGGTTTGTATAGAAATGTGATGTGGACAACAAAATGGTCGCATTTTAGTCCAATTTTGAGTGTACATGGCCAATTTTGAAGAGGTGAAAGCCTAGTATGCTTAGGGGCATGAGAAAAAACATGGAGAGAAGATGAGGATAGCAATCATGCAAAAATAGGGTACCAATATGTTAATGTTTTCTTGATTCTTGCTTACCCTCTTCACTATCCGGTGCATCAAACATTCAAAATCGAGTCTCTTCTTCATCATCTATGTGCCTATGTATTCTATTTTTTATGAAATGAAGGATTAAGTAATCAATAAATTTAGTCTTTCTCTCTCCACCATAGCCACTAAAATTGATTCATATGAGAGAGGGGATGGGTCTGTTTGAAGAAAGGGGGTCATAACTATGCATGAATGGAGAATATTTGAGTATTTAAAGGCTGGAGGAGTGACGATAGCCATCCAATAGAGCATCAATATGGTGGTCCAATTGTTTGGGTCGAATATGAGTCTTTATGATGGTTTTGGTCTCTAATCTTGATAGAATGCTATAAATTTTCTATTTTTTCTCATGAAAGGAGGTTTAAATTAAAAAAATGCTCTAAAAATACGTAATAAGTAGCAAAAATATCAAAAATTAGAAAAAAATCATATAATAGTTATAACAATGTATTTAATCAAAAAATTCATTATCTTGATCAGAATACATATTTACACACATCATTAAGTGCATCTAATGTGCTTGTAGTACAAGAATATCCTTGATACACTCATATATGTGAGGTGAAAGCATCTGAGTGGACCATTTACTAAGCTAGTTAGTTAAGTCATTTAAAAAGTGGGGTGATAGGTTTTTTTAAAAAAAATTGAAAAATTAATAGTAGTCCAATGGTTCATGGGGAAAGTGAGAATTTATAATGCTCCTATGGGTTGAATTTGAGTCTTTATGATGGTTTTCATTCTTGATCTTGATTAGCTACTATATTTTCTTTCTTTTTTCTCATGAAAGTAGGCCAAAAAAAGCCCTAAAATGTGTAACAAGTAACAAAAATTAGAAAAAAAAATTACAATGGTTATAACGATGTTTTTAATGAAATAATTCATCATCTTATTCAGAATATATAAATATATTCATCATTAAGTACATTTAATGTGGGCTTGTAGTACGAGAGTAGCCCTAGTAGTTAGTCAAGTCATTTAAAAATTTGGGTGACCAGTAAAAGTTTTGTAATAAATAAATAAATATTTTAAAGGATAGCTTTTTAAATTCTTCTTATCAAGATCATTCCAAATATATATGATATTATAGGATATGCCATGGTATACACATTAAAGCGCAAGCTAGTAAGCAGCTAGCCTAGATTGTCGTGGACAACCTATCCTATGGCATTTCATGTGGCAAAGATAAACATTAGGCATGATAAAATGAGGTGTTTTTAGTTTTCTTTGTGTTATCAAAACATAGCAATGCTGCATTGTGACATATTTTTTCACACATGGAAATGTATGTTTTATGGAAGATATTTTAGCATATACACACTAATGTCTAGAGATTATTTGAGCACAATCCATCCACCCATGCATTAAAGAATTATTCTTGCATATACTGGCGCATAGCAATTATTTTCTCTTAGGCTAAGTGTGTACAAGGAGATCCAAGCCATAGAAAGATTCATGGATATTGAGTGAATCAAGTGAGAATGTCAGAGAGAGAACCAGGGAGAGAAAAAGAGGAGAGAGAAGATTGCAGAAGAGAGAGAAATACTGCAGGAAGAGAGAGAAGAAGAGTGACGAGGAGAGAGAAATACTAGATTTAGAGAGAGAAAGACAGGAAAGAAGGGGAAGCCATAGAAGCTGTGAGCAAGAAGGGAGAGAAAGTCTGTAATTGTATTAATGTGTCAAAAAGATGTGTAAAATTACATATCCTCTCCTTTTATACCAATGTCAGTGTGACATGGCATAATATCAATATTATTTACACTAATTCCTTATTCTCAGCTTCTTACAATCCATCCCCACTCAAAATGAAGTTTTTGTCCTCAAAAACAAATATCGGACTTATTGGTATAGCCAAGTAGGGGGCTGCAGAGTACTACTATGTACAGCATTACAAGTGGTAAAAAGAAAAGATTACCTAATATTCAATAGTAGTACTAATCTATACAGAGGGTCAAAATCAGCCTGTAGCCACCCGGATCAAAAGGGAAAGTTGTATCATTGCCATGCATTGGATCAACTTTCATAAGATCGAAGTCAAATACAGCTGGAAGCATGATCATCATGATGGTACTCACTAACTTTTCCATAAGCCTCTCAGGCATCACCATGCTCTGTATAACTGAAGCATATGAGACTGAAGTCACCATTGCATGATGATCATCCAAATCCACATGTTGTCCATGATCTGCCTTCTTGAACTGAGCTTCTTGTTGTGGACTCATACAAAAATGGTCTTTAACAAGATCTTCTCCATTCTTTGCATCATAATATTCAAATACCAAGAATATTTTGGCAGTCTTTGCCCTGCGTGTGGCTTGGTGATTACAAGATAGTGGCTTAGCACATCGATAGCATAAGCCCGCAGCATGCAATTCCCGTATCGTATCACTAGTAAGGTGTCTAACGCGTTTAGCCTTAGATAGCAATTTACACACCTGCTCATCACCATTGGTCAGCTCTATAATAGTTTTGACATGCTGCTCATAGTCATCTTGCTGCTCATGTACAACAGATGGCTGTCCATGCTCATCATGTACAACAGATGGCTGTCCATGCTCATCATATACAACAAATGGCTGTCCATGCTCATCACCATAATGCTCATGATGTCCATACTGCATATGGTGATAATAGCCCTGCTGCACATCAGAGGGACAGTTTGGTTGAGCATATGCATTTTCTTCCACTGATGTTTGCTGGTCACATACATAAGCATGCTGCCTTTGATCATTGATCCCACAGCATTAGTCATGATCACTTACTTGCTGTTGATCAAAGCTAGAGGTGTACTGATAAGCATAACCATTTCTGTCACATCCATAAGAACTGGGCTAGTCAACCAAGAGAGCTTCACAGGTATAATCATAACTATTTTGCTGAAGAGATGGATGCTCATAAACATAAGCATGTTGACCATAATAGCCATTTTGCTGCCAAGGCTCAATGGAATGATACTCATCAGCATAAGCATAAGCATTTGATTCAAGTGTACCATCAGCATATACATGTTGGCCATAAGCAGAAGCATGTGATTCAGGTCTTGCTGTTTTTTCCATAACCGCCTTCATAAGAGAAATACACTGATCAGTCAAAACTCCAAGTTTGTCAATTCTAGCCTGTGTTTGAAGCCAACCTTGTTCACTAGAGCTGGAGCTATTGATCTCAGCTGCCATTGCAGTCAAGTTGAAGAGATATGTTGTTCCTTGAAAAATATAAGTCCAAATAAGGTGTATGATAGCTTGAATCGAAGGTTAGGATGTCTAGTATCAAGTAGAAATCCTGGTTTGAATTTAGGAGTAGCAATACCCCTCTCTGTTTAAGAATTTCCAGAACTGTCCACAGTGAACTGCTAGTGAACTGCCGGTACTAAATAGGCTCTAGCTTGAGAAATATGTGTCCAAATGAGACGTTTGATGGCTCCACTCAAAGCTTATGATGTCTAGTATCAATTCCAGTTGTTCCTTTGTCGTTAGAATGATGCTACTAATTTCTGTAGCAACTTTCCCAAATCTGTCCCTGTTAGGACTGCACCCTGTTTTTGGCCCTATTCCAAGTGTTTTGAGTACTTCTTATCCAACTTGAGTCAATACCCAATACCTATACACTCAAATGAGTAGGAGAGAGCATTCCATGAATATGGCATTACAAGATTGCATCCCCAAAGCCTATATATCCTCAGATGGTGGTTGGTTCATGGATGTTTTCCATGTTACAGATCAACTTGGACACAAACTTACAGATGAAAGTTTAATTGAGTATATGCAACAAGCTTTGGGAGCAAAAAGAGCTGTTGCAAGTTCAAAGGTAAGAACATGTTTGGGACATACTGTGGGTGTTCAATCAATTGCTGAACACACAACCATAAAGTTGATTGGCATTGATTGACCAGGACTATTGTCAGATATCTCTGCTGTTCTCACAAGCCTCAAGTGCAATGTTGTTGCTACTGAGGTTTGGACTCACAATGCAAGGGTAGCATGTGTAGTGTATGTAACTGACGAAGTTACTGGATCTCAAGAGCCATTGTCCCTGCAACAGCTGTAGCAACAGCCAAGACTCAATGTTTTTCCAAATTTGAAAGTAGATATCAGAGAGTCCACTTAGCTCTTCTGAAATATCCAAGTTGCTTCCAACATCTGGGGTAAATGATTTGTAATGCTTGAAAAACTCAGTATAACTGTCCTTATGACATCAACTGCTCCAGGTGCACAAAGTATAAGAAATACATCTCTTCATTTTATCGATGTAAAGCGTGTTACATCTCCCATTCTTTGACCATTTCTGAGTTGTTGATGAGACTCCTAATGCCTTTAGATGCCTGGGTCAGATGGTGATTGGCTCAACACTTGTTGTTTCCACAAGAGAGCTAAAACATGTTGATCAGAATTCTACAGGTTCTACAGGTTCAGTGATCTGAAGTGTAGTCAAGCTGTACAGACATCATTATAATTGCAACGAGCAGAGGCCTGCAATAGCTGCAATATCCAAGACGGCAAGCCAAGGATGCTGCAGAAGCATCTAGAGAATCAGTGCGGAGAGCAAAACTTGAATCTGAGTGTAGAAGCATCCAGAGAATCAGTGCAGAGAGCAAGACTTGAATCTGAGTGTAGAAGCATCCAGAGAATCTGTGCGGAGAGCAAGACTTGAATCTGAGCAATTTAAGGCTGCCACCACCACTGCATTGAGTAGACTACAAGCAGCTTTAAAAGAGTCTGAAGTAGCTTGTGCATCAGAAGCAATGGCCCTTGTTGAAATCAAAGCCCTTACTGAGTAAGAAGCAGTCGGATGTTTCCTCTGAGTAAGAAGTAGTCGGATGTTTCCTCTTCTAAGGCTCCATTACCCTCTGAAAAGCCACGATGAAGCCTCACAAAATATGCTTGTATGTGGCCCATAAAATCTGCCTATATGTGATCCAAACCAGGCTATTGAAGAGGAAGGAATCAATAGCTCCTCACGATTGTGCAGCTTGCAGAGTTTCATGCTGCCTGATGCTCATACCTCTATCAATTTGTGGCTTGGAAGGTGCAAGATGCCCAGATTTTGGAAGAAGATCTTATACGAGTCGCTTGTCAATTGGAGCTTTCCATGTTACAGAAGTGCACCTAGATTTCTGATGACACTGATAATGCTGGAGCCGATGCAAGTCATGACAGCCAGGCCATTCAAAAACAGGTGTTGGAAGATTAGCAGCTTTTAAGAGAACGAGTGCTGCATCTCATTGGGTCTGCAGGTGTAGCAAGAATGGAAGAAGCATTATCTAAAGCTCGAACCCAGTTTTCAGAAGCATGTGAGAGAGGAAGTCCTCCTCCTTCCCCATTTGCATCTCCGCAAAACTCCAAGTCCTGTGCCCCTAATCATTTAGGTTTACTGTCAAGGACTGGTTACCAGATAGCCAATTATTGAAGCAACCAGACAGCATGAGTACAGGTTTGCGTCATTCTAATCTTGGCATTGTTCAAGATCCTGACTCATCTTCAGAAGCAAAGAAGCACACAGTGGATCCCTTTCTAAATACCAAGTCCGTATGCTTCAAGTATGTGGGAGGTGTTGCTTACCAACCTTCTGAGACATCTAACCGAAGTTCAGACAAAGGTGAAACCCCTGTTTTTTATCCTGACCTTGTAGAGTCATTTGAAAAGGCCATCAAGCAACTGTCTGAAGAGGAATGGAATGCAGTGAAAAGCATGGAAGATAGCCCGAGGAATTTTATATGCATGGTGAATTCGTTACAAAGAAGCTGCTCCAACACTTCACCACCACATAGATCTCCAACGAAGGTAGATGCTGCACAAGTTGGTTCAGATCGAAGCAAGGTTGCAGAGGCATGCGGTGAGTGCGAGTGCTTCTTCAAGGTTTCCAGTGAGGATAATCACATTAAGCAGCTTCCGGAAGAGAGGAAGTCCTCCTCCTTCCCCATTTGCATCTCCGCAGAAGTCCAAGTTCTGTGCCCCTGCTCCTTTAGCTGCCACAGATACATTCCATCTTGAACCTAAAGAAGCAACCTGTGGTGCTAATTTGGCAAAGTCACTATTGAGTACATTTGATCAGTCCATGGAAATCAGAACGAGTTTTGCTCAGTGCACTCTGTTCACTCCTTCATTAGGAACTGGCCATGTTTCGAACGCAGCCCCAGCCTCCTGGATGAGCGTCTGGATTGCTCCATTGGACTGTTGGCAGACTCCAGACTTAAGCGTGAAAGGTAGCTGCCGTACAATGAGCCTAAGTATATAGCCACCTACAGTGATCATTGCTATGGAACATCGGGGCAAAGGTACCTTCAAGATGATAGCAGGAGATCATCAGATGAAGGGAAGAGGAAGAGCCAGGCCAACAATGGCTGCGTACAGGAAACATAAGAGGTTGGGGCAAGATTGTGAACCTTCCACTGAGAGAGAGGAAAAGGGATAATACGAATCAAGAAGAAGCTTTCCTTGAAAAGTAGCTGTAGTCAAAGTTCCCTCTAAGTCCTATGAGTCTCCAACTTGGTCATGGTGAAATTTCCAAGAAAGGTTGTTTTCTCCATGGTCTTTCAGTGTTGTACCTATCTTGCTTCTTGGAAATGTCCACTGGCCTTCAATGCTGCATGTTTTCTTCTTGAAAATGTCCATCAGTCACTCCAATGCTGCCTGCCATGTCTGTACCTGTGTTCCTCCATTTTGCATGAAATTTGATGAAGTCCAGCCATTTAAGCCTTTATCCACCATATCTGACCTTGGATATCTCCAGATGTAGTCTCTTACTAACTGTAGATGTCCTGCAGCACTCCACTAGTCACTGTCTTGTACCATTTTTGTCTGAAATTGATTTTGAAATAGGAAAATGGGACTGAAAATGGAAGAAAATAATGGATCAAAGACTCAAGCTCTGATACCACTTGTCAGAGAGAGAACCAGGGAGAGAGAAAGAGGAGAGAGAAGACTGCAAAAGAGAGAGAAAGACTGCAGGAAGAGAGAAGAAGAGTGACGAGGAGAGAGAAAGACTAGATTTAGAGAGAGAAAGACAGGAAAGAAGGGGAAGCCATAGAAGCTGTGAGCAAGAAGGGAGAGAAAGTCTGTAATTGTATTAATGTGTCAAAAAGATGTGTAAAATTACATATCCTCTCCTTTTATACCAATGTCAGTGTGACATGGCATAATATCAATATTATTTACACTAATTCCTTATTCTCAGCTTCTTACAGAGGAAGAACGGAGTAAGTGATGCATTACATGTTAATCATTGGACACAGTAGGAACCAATCCTAATTAGAAAGGATGCTCGAAATAGAAGCCATGATATTCAATCGAGAGGATCCTATGTTTATGTCAGAGGAGTGTTTGGAAACTTCTTACTTGGAGTTTGGGATGAGGTAGTTAGGGACCACACTAAAATGTAATGTTTTAATGTAGTGCAAGACTACAAGTCACTTATGGTCATAGGGCCATAAGGGGTTGGGTTATGAAGCCTAAGAGTGAGCTTGAGTTGTGAGAGAGACATGATCAAGTTCATTTTAGGTCCTAACACAAGCAACCCATATGGTGAAGGTTGACTCACATATGTGAGAGCATGAATATATAATACCTCAATTCCATTTTAACTTTCTCACATTGGTACTTGCCTATGCAGAGAACTTCACTTACATGTTCTTCATTGCTTCCTTGGTTCCTTGCTCACCAATTTCCTCCCTTGCTTCCTTCTTGACCACTTTCTCTTTTTCTCTGCTACCTTCCTCGTGCTTATATACCTTCATCACTCCATTGTTTTTTCATGAAGATCCTCCAAATTTTGTGAAGGTTTACTAGCATCTATAAATGCAACAGGTGAATCTTCTTGCCTTCCAAGATTCTGTTTAGATTCTTTCTATTCCTTGATGTTTGTACATAGTTTCCACTTAGATTCACTCAGATCCTATGGCATGTAGAATCACAATTCCATGTTGCTAGATTTCCTTCTTGCATGTCGCAGGGTTTGGGTTCATAGCCAATAAATTTCCCAAGGTGCTAGACATAAGAGCACAAAGCACACCAAATAGGGGGTAAACAAGGAAGATAGAAATCAATAAGAGACTAATAAGGACTAGACAAATCAATAAAAGGAAAACTTTAATAAGAAAGAAGATTGTCAAGACACTTATTGGAGAGAAACATAGGTATTAAGAATTTGTGGGTATTAAGTGAGGCAAAATACATATCTAATTATATCAAGCATCATGTTGCCTTGTCCCATTTGACTTGCAACATGTAGCTCTTCCTCCAAAAGGAGTTTGTAACATAAAGGATCTATTTAGATAAGCTTAGAAAGGTTGACATTATGAACAATCATGAGGACTCTCAAGGATGTAGGGACTACATATGTTAGATCATGCATTGAAGTCTAGAGTGTCTTTCTTTTCTCAACAATAGTCATTAGGTAGTTTTCATATATTATAGCTAGGCCCTAACTAGAATACCAATTTTCATTCAAATGCACTATGTCCATCTCCTTTCTATGCTAATGCTACAACTTCTATCTTGCTTGCCTTACAATGCATATTGTGGAATCCATGAATCAAATTATATTACTCCTTATCCTTGGTCATTTGCTTCATGACTTCTCACATGACTATAGGATAGCACAAATGCATTTATGCTTACTCTACCCATGTCAAAGGCCTTTCTAAGACCTTCTCATGCTTTGTAATTTGATTCCAATATCAGGCATGACTAAGCAAGGGATATCAATGTTACATCCAGTTCCTTGGGGCTCCTAGTAATTGATTTATCTTTTGATTGTTACATATTTTTAAATTTTTTCTTGATAATCACTTGATGGGCTTACGCTTCAAATGATGTAGAGCTTCTAGCCAAGAAGAGCAAGACTTGTGAATCATGGCATTCAATATTCTCTCAATCCTAGAGTTCATATTCTTTTGTGAGTTAGATGCAAGAGAGGCTTGTTCCTCAACAAAAGTGATAAGTTTGGTCATAGTCAAGGGCTATGACTATGTGGATTCCATCTTGAAATTGGAAATAGTAACTTCTAAATTAGTGCATTGGTCAATCTTGGTAGTCAAAGATGTATGTATTCTTGGATTCTCAAACTAATTGGAAGTAGTCTTGATCTTAGAATTTCTTGATTTATTCTTGGCAATAGTCTCAAAGGGAGGTCCTTGATATTTGGATGCTTTCTTAGTCATCCCTTGTGGATCCTTTTCTTGGAATGGGTAGCTACAATTGTATTTGTTTCAATGTAGGTGAAAAGGTTCTTTATTTTTAGGAGGCTTTGGCCTTTTGGAAGGATCAATAACTTCCTTAGGTTGTTCCTTGTCAATACATGCTAGCCCTATCATACCCTTAAAGTCTCTCTTTCATATGGAGAAACATCACATGGATGTGACTACTTTATATCCTCCTCTTGAATTGATGACTTCTCAAACACCATAGGTTCCTTATGTAGATTAGCAACTACCTTAAGTTATTACTCTTCCAAACATAGGTTCCTTGTGTAGATTAGCAACTACCTTAAGTGATTACTCTTCCAAATTTGTGGGCTCAAGTATCACAAGAACTAGATTTTTGGTTTTCACAACTTATTTGTTTTTATCTCCTTAAGCATATTGGTCCTTAACCTACATCTGCATTTGGGTTTCTTTCTCTTTCTCTTTGATTTTGATGTGATTTGGTCTATGGTCAAGAAAGGAGCTCTGGACGAGCAATTTTGGCAACCATATACAACGATTTCCTACATAATATGCTTGAGCATGCAATAATTCTTAGAAAACCCATAATTTCTTTGTGGTTACTCTCTATTAATGCTTCTACCCATATTCCCTAGGTCTCAACTTCCTTTTATATGCAATCCTTTTTCTCAAATCTTTAATGGTTTTTTTATGGTTTCTAGCACCTTGAGTCTTTACTATGGATCTAGGAAGATTCAAGATTCCCTCTTGTCCTCATGTGCTTTGAGTAGTTCCTTTAGAACTCTCTAGCCATCCTCACTAGGATTTTGTTTTGACTTAGAGACTAGTGTCTTGTCTTTCCCCTTGAGGACAAACAAGGTTGCCTTTACTAAAAGTAATAATTAACCTTATGCTTGGAAAGCTCAACTATATTCATTGTGTGACATAGTCTACTTTGCATTGAGTTGCACACTTGAAAGGTCTTCCAAGAAGGAATTTCTTGCTCATATCTTCTTGATTTAGAAGCACATTGAAAATAATGGACATGCTTTCAATCTCTATAGTCAAGAGAATTTCACATTTAACTAAGAGGGAATAAGGTTTAACATCTACAATTCTTGAGATGAGTTTAGGTTGGTTAATCTCAATCCCTACATCATAAGTCAAGATGTTATAATCCAAACCTTCATCAATGAGAGTATCAATGATGAGCGTTTTCTCAGTGGTAGTTATCTTGACCCTAAGATATGTAAGAGGTATCAGCTATTTGTCTTCAAAGTCAATGCTTATGGCTCTAATCTTTCATATATTAAGCTGTGTAGGTCTGATGATGGTTCTATTGGAAGTCTTATAGGTTGAACATTCATAATATATGTGTGATTGCATACTTTATACATCTTTGTTGCCAAGTGGCACCTACACGAGGGGATTAGTGTTTTCAATGATTCTCCCTTGTGTGCATGTTGTCATGATGAGTGCCTTGAATGGTTCTCCATTAACGCAGGGCACATTCCTAAGAGAGTGAATTACTTTTTGTCTTGGGCAAAAGGTTGATGGGAATGCCTATCCTTTCCAGGCATTAGACTTGTAGATGTGAACAAGGGTGAAGTTGTATGTGGGTAATACCACAATATTCATATCTCAAGTGCTAACATCTACATGATTTGATTATTTAATGGAATTTCAATGATTAGTTGATTTATTATGGCTAGTTGTGTTTATTTAGTTAATTATTTTTCTAACATGAATTTTTGAATTTGTGATAGTTGATGTATAGAGCAAGATGAATTGGATATATATAGCAAGCATAATTTATTCCAAATGCTTATTCATTAAAATTATTTAAATAAATGCACCTCCATTTATTCTAAGGCATGCATACATCCTCTTTGTAAATATTTATTAATACTTGAGAATTTTTAGAATATATACTTAAGATATTTTTAAAATATTTTATGGATCTTAGCAGTTATAAGTTGTGTAACTGATTGTAATCATCTATTCGATCAGTTAACTCAAACTCTTTTGCAAAAAGAGTGATTGTAAAGAACTTATCTTTGGGCAAAGCAAGATTCATTTTAATGTTATAAATATGGCATGGAGAATATTCCCATTCCATATACGAGGAAAAATTGCACCCACCAATAGTATGTCACTCAAATTTACTTTACTCTTATTTAAGTCTTGTAGTGGGAGATCATGCTCGACCTCCAAGACTCATGGTCCGCTTATTGCTTCAAGCGTTTCAAGTGAGCACAAATGGCTATCTCTCACCTAGCCGACGCGCCTTCGATCCTACGGGGGTGTAGTGGTGAGCACCTTGATGCTCAAATGAGTAGCCTTCTCCCTCAAGCAAGCTGGTAGCTCCACGATTTGAGATGTAAGCTCAACAAACCTCAAATCTCCTCCTTCGAGCTCCATCCTCCATAGCCACATGCAAGAGAAGAGAAGAGAAGAGAAGAAGAAGAGAGGAGATGATGGTGCAGAGCTTCTTCTCCACAATCCCTCACCCTCACACACTCACTCCCTCACACTCCCTCTCTCAAGTATACATAAGCAAGCAAGAAGGAGAGAAGAAGAGAATAAGAAGATATCACTTTTTCCACACACCAAAGAATGTGCTTTTCATTCACTTTTTGAGTTTATATACAAAACCCTAAATCCCTTGGGCACCCATCCCCTTTTTTACATGATTGGGCATCTTGCCAAGGTCCTCTTTCTCCATTCCCTTCTAATTGTCTTATCCTTTCACCCATGTCCATTTAGACTACAACTTTCACTGGAGGGAGCATGGCTCTCTTATAAAATGAATTATATTGTGCCCTGCGCTTTTCTTGCTAGAGCCTTTGGAGCACCTTGCTAGAATATTTGGTGCTTTCCCACGTTCTTTCTGAGCTTGCCTTCTCCTCCACTTTTCTTGCCTGGGTAGAATGAGCTTCTTCATTCACTTTTTAACTTGGGCTTCCTTTGTCTTTCTCTGCTTCCTCTTGCTGCATGATTCTTGTCCGTGGTGACTTGTCTTGTAAGCTGCGTGATCCTTGTTAGTGACATATCTTGTAACATCTAACTAACTAACTAACTAATTAACTAACTAACTATCTAATAGATAATATATATATAACTAAATCATCTAATTAAACTATCTAATAGATAATAAACTATCTTACTAAACTATCTAGTAGATAATAAACTATCGAATAGATCATATAGATAACAAAACTATCTAAAGCAAGTAACCAAACTAACTAACTAAACTCACTTTAGGTGGTTAGATAACTAACTAACTAGCCATTCGTGATAATATAGACCAACCCTAAACCATCTCACAAGTAACGTACTCTTGCTAACCTACCTACCATCTCCAAAAAAATTCGTCAATAGATAATATACATAACTAAACTATCTAATAGATAGTAAACTATCTAGTAGATAATAAACTATAGAATAGATAATATAGATAACTAAACTATCTAAAGCAAGTAACTAAACTCACTTTAGATAATTAGATAACTAGCTAACTAACCATTCCTAATAATATAGACTAACCCTAAACTATCTCACAATAATGTACTCTAACTAACCCATCTACCATCTCCAATTTTGCTTCGTCCCTCTCTCTCTCTCTTCTCTAAAATTGTTTTCCTCTACCTCTCTCTTTTCCTATAATAATAAAGTAAATCACTAAACTAACTAACTAACCAATCAATAAAAAATTAAGCTAATCTTGAACAATTAAGGTAAACAAACAATTTAAATAATACAATCTTACTAACTTAATAATAACATAACCCCAAACTAAATAAATAATTAAAATAATATAAACTCACACACATTAGCTTAACAATATTTTAAATTAAAAAATTAAAATAACCATAAACTAAATTTATAAATAAAAAATTAAAATAACATAAGCCCACACACATAATGTTACTAACTAACCTATACATAAAAAATTAAACTAACCCTAAACTAAATAAACTATTGAATAGATAATATATTAGATAACTAAACTATCTAATAGATAATATAGATAACTAAACTATCTAAAGCAAGCAAATAAACTATCTAAAGTCTCTATTGCTAAGCTTGGCATTTCTAATTAGTTAGTTAGTTTAGTTATTAAGCTAATTAACTAACTAACATACTTTAGATAGTTAGATAACCTAACTAACCTACTAACCTAACTACCCAACTAACCAACCTACTTCCTTCTCTCTCTCTCTCTCTCTCTCTCTCTCTCTCTCTCTCTCTCTCTCTCTCTCTCTCTCTCTCTCTCTCTCTCTCTCTCTCTCTCTCTCTCTCTCTCTCTCTCTCTCTCTCTCTCTCTCTCTCTCTACCCAACTAACCAGACCATAAATTTCATGAGAGAGAGAAGAAGGTGGAGAAGAGAGAGACAGGTGAGAGAAGAGGAAGAAAAACAACGAAGAGAGAGAGAGAGAGAGAGAGAGAGAGAGAGAGAGAGAGAGAGTGTGTGTGTGTGTGTGTGTGTGAGAGAGAGAAGAAGAGAGAACCTACTAATAGCTAACCAACTAACTAATATCATCTCTCTCTCTCTCTAACGACCTAACCAACTAACCTACTAACCAACATAAACACAAACTAACATCATAAAGCTAACCAACTAACTAACAACCAATACACACACTCTCTCCACTATTCTCTCTCTCTCTCTCTCTCTCTCTCTCTCTCTCTCTCTCTCTCTCTCTCTCTCTCTCTCTCTCTCTCTCTCTCTCTCTCTCTCTCTCTCTCTCTCTCTCTCTCTCTCTCTCTCTCTCTCTCTCTCTCTCTCTCTCTCTCTAACCACCCAAGCAACTAACCTACTAACCAACACAAACACAAACCAACATCATAAACTCACAATAACTCACTAACTTATAAGAACTTACCAGCTCACAATAAAGAAGATAGAACCTACTAACCTAACTACCCAACTAACCAACCTACTTCCCTCTCTTACCTCCTCCTTTCTCTCTCTCTCCATCTCTCTCTATCTCTACCCAACTAACTAGTCCCATAAAATTGATAAGAGAGAGAAAGAGAGGTGAGGGAAGAGGAGGAAGAAGAAGGAGAAGAAGAAGAAGAAGAAGGAAAAGGAGAAGAATGAGAGAAAAGAGAGAGTGTGTATGTGTATGAGAGAGAGAGAGAGAGAGAGAGAGAGAAGAAGAAGAGGGAACCTAATAATAGCTAACCAACTAACTAATATCATATCTCTCTCTCTTTGTAACCACCTAACCAACTAACTTACTAACCAACATAAACACAAACTACCATCATAAAACCAACCAACTAACAACCAACACACTCTCTTTCCCCCGTTCTCTCTCTCTCTCTCTCTCTCTCTCTCTCTCTCTCTCTCTCTCTCTCTCTCTCTCTCTCTCTCTCTCTCTCTCTCTCTCTCTCTCTCTCTCTCTCTCTCTCTCTCTCTCTCTCTCTCTCTCTCTCTCTCTCTCTCTTTAACTACCCAAGCCACTAACCTACTAAGCAACACAAACATAAACCAACATCATAAACTAACATCACAAACTTATATAATAACTCACTAACTTATATAATAACTTACTAACTTATATAATAACTTACTAACTCACAATAAAGAAGATAAAATCCACTAACCTAACTACCCAACTAACCAACCTACTCACCAAACCAATAATAACAGATAAACTAAGAAACACAACAAAACAAAATTATAACTTGGGAGAGAGAGAGAGAGAGAGAGAGAGAGAGAGAGTGTGTGTGTGTGTGTGTGTGTGTGTGTGTGAGAGAGAGAGAGAGAGAGAGAGACCATCAACCTGAATAATAGTAGTCAAAAACTATCCAAATGACCAATCTTTGTAAATAAATCTACACCAAGCAAACCAAAACACCAATACATTAAATTGTACCAAGCAAACCAACCTTCTCTCTCTCTCTCTCTCTCTCTCTCTCTCTCTCTCTCTCTCTCTCTCTCTCTCTCTCTCTCTCTCTCTCTCTCTCTCTCTCTCTCTCTCTCTCTCTCTCTCTCTCTCTCTCTCTCTCTCTCTCTCTCTCTCTCTCTCTCTCTCTCTCTCTCTCTCTCTCTCAACTAACCCATTACTCACTTACAATCATATACTCTAAAACTAATCTACCTAACCACTAACTAACTAAGCTACTAACAATAACCTACTAACTAACTAACTAACCAAGCTACCATCTCACAATAACATACTCTAACTAACCTACCTACCATCTCCAGACTTTTTTCGTCCCTCTTTCTCTCTTCTCTAAAATTTATTTCCTCTACCTCTCTCCTTTTCTATAATAATTAAGTAAATCACTAAACTAACTATCTATCTATCTAATAGATAATATACATAACTAAACCATCTAACTAAACTATGTGATAGATAAATAAATAATAAACTATCGAATAGATAATATAGATGACTAAACTATCCAAAGCAAATAACCAAACTAACTAACTAAACTCACTTTAGATAGTTAGATAACTAACTAACTAACCATTCCTGATAATATAGACTAACCCTAAACCATCTCATAATAATGCACTCTAACTAACCTACCTACCATCTCCAAACTTTTTTCGTCAATAGATAATATATATAACTAAACTATCAACTAGTAGATAATAACTGTCGAATAGATAATATAGATAACTAAACTATCTAAAGCAAGTAACCAAACTAACTAACTAAACTCACTTTAGATAGTTAGATAACTAACTAACTAACCATTTCTTGGTCACCCTAAACCATCTCATAATAACATACTCCAACTAACCTACCTACCATCTCCAAGTAAATAAAAATTTATAAATAAATCTGTAAATAAAAATTAAAAATTAAGATAACTAAACTAAATCTATAAATAAAAAATTAAAATAACATAAACCCACACACATAATCTTATTAACTAATCGATCGATAAAAAAGTAAACTAACCCTAAACGAAATAAACTATCTAATAGATAGTCTACTAGATAACTAAACTATGAAACTATCTAATAGATAATATAGATAACTAAACTATCTAAACTCTCTATTGCCAAGCTTGCCATTTCTAATTAGTTAGTTAGTTTATAAGTTATTAAACTAACTAACTTACTTACTTACTTACTTTAGATAGTTAGATAACTAACTAACCATTATCTTGATAATATCGACTAACTCTAAACTAAATAAACTATCGAATAGATAATATAGATAACTGAACTATCAAATAGATAATATTATAGATAACTAAGCTATCCAAAGCAAGTAACTAAACTATCTAAACTCTATATTGCCAAGTTTAGTTATTAAACTAACTACCTAACTTGCTTTAGATAGTTAGATAACCAACTAACTAACGATTCCTGACAATATAGACTAACCCTAAACTAAATAAACTATCTAATAGATAATATACATAACTAAACTATCTAACTAAACTTCTAATAGATAATAAACTATCTAATAGATAATAAACTATCGAATAGATAATATAGATATCTAAAAACTCTATTGCCAAGCTTACCATTCCTGATTTAATTAGTTATAACTAACTAACTTACTTTAGATAGTTAGATAACTAACTAACTAACAATTCATGATAATATAGGCCAACCCTAAACTTCTAAACTCTCTATTGCCAAGTTTAGCCATTAAACTAACTAACAGATAAACTAAACTATCTAAAGAAGAGAGAGAGACGCACACACACACTAGCAAAAAAGGGTCAAAAGGGTCGCTTGAGACACAGAAAGAGAGAGAGAGAGAAGTGGGCAAGAAGATCTTCATTGCAGGGGTGTGTAGTGGATGTTGGCCTGCATGGCCAGGCTGCATACTTGGCAGTGTAGGTCACGCTGGCGAGGTGGGTTGGCCTTCTCACACGTGCTGGCATAGGTCTAGTGCAAGGGTGCGATGGCCAGAGAGAGAGAGAGAGAGAGAGAGAGAAACTCACGTGCGAGGAGAAGCATTAGCAAACACACCATATCAAACTCACGAACAGAACGGGACACGATGCAGGCCTGTCAGAGATCCAAACACGACGCTGGCGTGAAGAGAGCGACGATGGCGTGGGTTGGGCCAGAGCAGGAGGCCGCGTGTGTGGCACGACGCATGACGACGCAGGTGTTGGGCGTGAAGAGGGAGTTGGTGTCCACTCGTAAGTCGAGCGACGATGGCCGCGGGCTCAGACACGACCCTTATTGCAGAGGACAGCATTGGGGGTGAAGAGTGAGTTGGCATGAAGAGGGCAACGATGGCCGCATGGGCTGGGCCGGAGCAAGAGGTCGCGTGTGTGGCACGACGCATGCTGCAGGCATTGGGCGTGAAGAGGGAGTTGGCGTCCAGTCGTAAGAAGCCGGGCGATGATGGCGGGCCGAGGACCTAGGGTGCATGTGGTCGGCGCGAAGTCCAGGCCACAGTACAGACACAGACACAGAGAGGGGGGGGGAGAGAGGGAGTTGGCGTGAAGAGAGAGACAATGGCGGGGGCTGGGCCAGAGCAGGAGACCGCACGTGTGGCACGACGCATGACGTAGGCATTGGACGTGAAGAGGGAGTTGGCGTCCAGTCGCAAGTCGGGCGACAATGGTCCGGGCTCAGACACGACACTTATTGTGGAGGACGGCGTTGGCGTTGGGCATGAAGACGGAGTTGGTGTGAAGAAGGCGACGATGGTGTGGGCTGGGCCAGAGCAAGAGGCTGCGTGTGTGGCACGACACACGATGCAAGCATTGGGCATGAAGAGGGAGTTGGCATCCAATCATAAGCCAGGCGGCGATGGTCGGCGGGCTGGGGCCGAGGTCCTAGGGTACGTGTGGTCAGTGCGAAGTCGAAGCCACATAGATAGATAGAAAAAGAGAGAGAGAAAGAGGGAGTTGGCGTGAAGAGAGCGACGATGGCGTGGGCTGGGCTGGAGCAAGAGGCTGCGTGTGTGACACGACGCACAACGCAGGTCTTGGGCGTGAAGAGGGAGTTGGCGTCTAGTCATAAGCCGGGCGACGATGATCGGGACCAAAGGTGCATGTGGTCAGCGCAAAGTCTAGGCCACAGAGAGAGAGAGAGAGAGAGAGACTCACGTGTTGCTGCTTCTGCTCCCGTGCTGATGCTAATTCCCTGATGCCACCACTGCTGCTGCTTCCCTGCTGCTATGCTGAGAGAGAGAGAGAGAGAGAGAGGAGGAGGAGGAGGAGGAAAGAACCCTCCAAGGAGACTTATGATTGCTTCATTTTTACCACGCGTCACTCTCACATTTCCACCTTTCCGATAATTCAAACTAGGCGCTCTGCGCCTAGACTCACCGGGCGCGATTTTTGTGGGCGAGGGTAGGGGCGGGTGCTGGACGTGTGGCACCCACCCCCGCGTTCTCTTTTTTTCCTTGTGGGGGAGGTGGGGGGCTGCCACATGGCACCCGCCCCCCACCTCTCGTTAACTAATAGTATAGATTTGCTTTGGTTCGAGAGTCACAGATTTGGGAGCTCTTTGGTGCTTCTGCCGAACCTGCAACTCAAATACTAAAGTAGATTTGTTGATGTTGTAAAATTTATGTACGCAACTTTCAACATTCATGATATCAATATCCTCAAAAAGTGACATATTATTAGATCCTTGACCATTCTCTTTATATACAATAGTCGAAGCATCTATCACAATCACTACATTTTTGTTGGCCCATTTTGTATCCTTGAATCAATCATGTGAATGGCAATTTTGTATAGTTGAGTTGAGACTTTATCAATAGGAACTAAGATGCAATCCTTTTGAAGCTTTCCCTGTGGCATGCGTCACATGGATTTATTACTTGCATTCTTCCACATGCAACATTCATTTAATTCATCAAAAAGTGTATAGTATCACCAAAATGAAAATATTAATCCATGAGGTCTCTAAAAGTTCTTTAAAAAATATTTAATCATTTATTGATTGGATATCATGTCTATTAGATTTATGAATCTATATAATAGGATATCATGTCTATTAGGTTTAGGAATCTATATAATAGGATATATGCTCATATTAACATTTTGAAGCAAAGGATTAATTTGATCATATGGCCAAATTGTTGTCATTGAGATATAAATGAGGAGAAATCAAAAGATAAAATATTTATGAATTACTTTATCAACTTTGCATTTCATTTAGTTGATGATTTAACTCTTCTAGTCAAATACTTCTGTGACCATCATACTAAAAATTTTAGCAACATGGTCTAATAACTTCTACAAATTACAATATAAATGTTACTTTTCTTATTTGTTTTGAATAGAAAACTTTCCTTTTTGTGATCTTTTGATTGACAAAGATTTGCCATGTGATCAAATCTCAAAGTGATAGATTTCTTTTTTCAATGAGAATGATTTGAACATATATCATCATATCTTTGAAATCAATCATATAAAGCCAGTTTTAAAGCAATAATTTTTCCATGAGACCAAACTTTACTAAATTATGTCTCTAGTTTGATATGAGGCCTTTCTCAGAAGAGGTTGTAAGAAATTTTTGGTGACTACTTGGACATGTGGACAATGGTCATAACAATTTTGTTTGATTTGAGACTTGGGGTAAAATTAAGAGGACCCAATGCCTTTTAGTTTGTCAATAGATAGGAAAATGTTTAGTTGATCAAAGTTGAAGAGTTTTCAAGCCTAAAAGGTTTGTTGGATGACCAAGAAAACCTCCCAAAAACAGCCCTTGGGCTAAAATTTGCCCTAATCTACCTATAATTTTTATACTATTTGAGATCGCCTTTCAAAGAACAAGTTTTGTGACAATATAGTAAGATATGATCATATCACCAATGTTCAAGAGAGAATGCAAGATAAATCTTGTGAAAATAAACTAATCTTTGGGCATGCCACTAATATTCATTGCTAGCATATAATGCAACATAAATATTGAGAAAATAGGGTGATATTCAATTATGTGCTCAATTTCCATTGCAAACATAATGTAATGCAAGTATTGAGACAAATAAAATGGGATTTGGTAATGTGCCCAATCTTCATTACAACGTGTGCGTAATTTAAAAGGAGGTATTTTAGGACAGAATGTGTTTTTAAAAATTGATTAGAAGAAGATTTGGTCATGTGTCCAATATGCATGGCATAATATGACAATCTCTTTAATTTGAGATGACACCTCATCTTATGAGAGACTATCAAAAAAATATGTTCCTAAAGTGTGAGATTTAACACTCTACCATGTGTAGATAGAGAGAGCATGATGTGCAAACTTTTCCTCCAAGACACTTGCAAAGGGAGCCATCAACATTGTAGAATATGTGGAGTAGCCTGTATGCATAGTTACAAGCATGCTCTTGCAAGGCAACCCTAAGTTATCACTGGCCATGGTTAGGATCAATGCAATTATCAAGGCTTTTCCCACTAAGATTATCAATGTTCGGAGGAGCACCTTGTGGATTGATGGTCCATTGTTTTGTTTCAAACTAGGCTCAAGAACATTGCATTTTTAGATACTCTAAAATTTTGAGCTCTTGTCAACTAGAATGTGTGTCACTAAATTGATTGCTTATTACGCATTCCCTATTTAATAAATTCATGTCAATAAATTAATGACTCACTTTTTTTTAAGTGTTGATGATGATCTAGCATGGCCATGAGGGAATTCAATCTTAAGGTTGAAGCCCAAGGCAATCTAATGAACTCTCCTTATCTATGACTCAAGGTGGTTGCATGGACCACAAGTTAAGAGTACAGTTAAAAAAGCTATTTTTTTGGAAAATCTTTTTTTTTTAATATCTCGCAATAGAAAAATGATCTCTAAAAACGGTCCATGAGGATTATCGAAAACAGCGAGATCTACAACTTTTGTGTTGGACGTTTTTTCATCCAAACAACGCACAAAGAGATATCTCGAAATTAGTGCTACAGAGTGGAACAACCACATCTTGCATGAAGATCAACTCAACTCTCTCTCCAAGAAGAGAAGCTCTTGAAAGCCTATAAAAGAGGAAGATCTCCTTGGGTGTAAGGGAGAGGTGAAGGAAGCATCACTTTGCATGTATCCAAGAGGAGAAGAGAAGGTGCAAGTGCTGCGGAAGCCCTGCTGAAATCAAGTGCTACAGAAGCCTTGCTGAAATCAAGTGCTGCAAAAGCTCTGCTGAAATCAAGTTCCAAGAGGAGAAGAGAAGATGCAAGTGCTACGAAAGCTCTACTAAAATCAAGTTCCAACAGGAGAAGAGAAGGTGCAAGTGTTGCGGAAGCTCTGCTGAAATCAAGCACCAAGAGGAGAGCCCTACACATATTTTGTAGGAGAGAAGAAGACTCAAGAAGGATCAAAAGGTGCCAACTTCCAAGTTGTGCAAGTGTTAGCCGGTTGTATACCATGCAAGGAACCGTGATCTTGTTTTCAAGATCTACAAGTAAGAATTGGCTTATGTGTAATGGAGGAGCTTGCTCCTTGTCAATAATATAACTCCACGAGGGGGGGGACTGGCCCATCTTCCAGTCCCTAGTGTGTTGCCAAATTCTCTGCCTCTCTCTCTACATCTTTCTTTTCTCTCATCTATTCTCCCTCTGTGCCAACATAATATTCGCCATATATATTTTAAGTATATAAGAAAGTCGAGCGTGTATCTCAGATTCTATAACAATGTGGAAGTCTATGACTTATCAAGATTGCATTTAAGTCAATATTTTATGTCTTATTTTTCATTTGTATTCAATCTTTCCTCTCCATTATAGATTTAAATTATTCTCCTATGAAGCTTTCGTCCCCAATTTAAGCATACAAAAAAAAAAGAGCAAAAGTCTTGAATGGGCTCAATTTTTTTTTTATCTTACATAGTCAAATCCTCATCTTATAACATTATCAAAATATGCTTGCATAACTTTATCATCATCAATTGTTACATTGATAGATCCAAGAGCTTCTACAATACTTTTGATCTTTAATGCATAATCATTGATGGACAAATTCTCTCTTTTAACTTGATTTAGCTATGACTCGAGTTGGAGCTTCCCAACCTTTGTGTTTGCCTCAAGAAATCTTGCCAAGGTCTTTCATGCGGTATCAAGGGTTTCAGATTCCTACAAATAGCCCACCATACTATCTTTGATTCTCACAAATAATCAATACATTACTTTACTCTATGTCTGCTCCCAAACTTTCTTAACCTTTTTTAATTTTACAATAGCAATTCACAGAGGAACTTTTGGCACCAATTCTATGTCTCCTTTTATATAGTTCCAAATGCCTTTGGCCTTCGAGGAATTTATCAACTTGAGCTTCTAAGTAGGATAGTTAATCTTATCAATCCTCTCATTAATAATCTAGTTAAAATTGTCAAACGTTTTGACAAGACAAGCAACCTTGCAAAACTTGCAAATTGCAACCAAGCTAATACAAGGTGCACTACAACGAAAACATGCAACCTTTTTCATAGACTACATAGTAATAACTGCAATCTGCAATCTGTGTATAGATGTTCTCTATCTTTGCAACCTAGCAAACACATGAAATGTTAAAAATCCCACATTTGTAACCTATACATCTATGAATTATAAACAGAACTAAATCTGCAATATACCTAGAAACTACTTTTGGCCAACATGATAACCAAAATCAAGGCTAAACAATATTCAATGGTAAATATCATTGTGGGATAGCCCTAAAGGATTGATCTGCAATACATACACTACTCTTTGTGTTGCTCACCAAGTTTCACTACAATTGGAGACTGTAGCCTTTGCCAATCTCATCAGCCTTCTATGGCTATATTCCAATGCAAATCGAATAAGACGGAAGAGCTTCTTACCTATTGCTTGTGAAATGTACCCGAATCTAAATTCCTTTAGGGCAAATAGTTCTGGGTAGTCGTCTAGGAATCAATCCTAGTCACCACTATTCATGCCCGGACTTTTATCACTTAGATTAAGATGGTGATTCCTAGGTGTAACTTGCATACAAAGTGTCTAGCCTCATCTCACGAGGATCAACCTATGGGTTCCTTATATACAACTACTATAGGTTCCTTATATACAACTATAGTCGCTAACAATAGTTTAACATCGAACTTAAGATGAACTTATTTCAAAAGTCACCCAAGCTCGAGGTAAGCAAGCACTACACTTAGTTCAATGAGAGTGAGAAACGAGAGGGAGTTAAGCATCAATGCATCATCCATAAGGCATTGTCTCACACCGGCCCCTAAAACGATGTTTATTGATTCTAGGAATGACTTATAGGAAGGTCTCAATTAACGGTCCGTATTTTAAGTTTGAGAAAAGCTACTAGCTAATCGGGTCCACCTAGCCATAAAGCAATTTTGTGAGAAATCATCCACTCACTTTCCTCCGTGGCATATTTTACTGTTCTAAATAAGGCATGCTACCTTAGTGTTTATAACATATAAGAACAACTTCCTTAATTAATATTCACACTTAGTTCCTTGTCATGTTCTTAGTTAACATATACTAAGCAATCCATTGAAAAAATAATTGTTGCTAATTTACCTTATTTCCATTTATACAATTGCTCCAATAGTGAACCAACCCATAAACTAGGTTCCACCCTTACCTTCTTCTTCCCTGACCTTCCAACGCTAAAACACATTAGGCTCGTATAGGTTTCCAACCTTATCTTAGGACCAAGAAAGAGATTGTAACTCATACTAGAGCCTTGCTAGTTCTCACTCTCCATAAGGGTGAACCTTCCTATACAGAGACCCAAAATGCACCTAGTGATGGTCAACCGTATTAGGCAGTGTACAAAATTTGGGCGAGGAGTAATCGAGGTGGCCCTAGGGATGGCAACACACCTCATTCCCATCTGGTTGCTCAACCCATGGACATCATTTGTATGATTTTTATCACATTTAAAGGAAATCACAAACAATTGATCATTTTCAATTAATCTTTTTAAAAAATTTTGAAAGTAAAATTTTTCCATGAATTCACAATACAAGCTCATCGTCTTGTGCATTTTCATATATTTAGTTTTTCATTCACATGAGCATACCCTTTTTTCTCTTTTCCATTCAGAATTAAAATCAAATATCCTAAACTTCTTTTTCTACCTATGCATGTGAACACACTTTATCCTCTATTTCATTTTTTGTAGAAATAATCTAATCATTGTTGCATGTGAATAATCCCTAATGAACATGCTTAAGACACTCGTGCATATACACGCATCTTGTTAAAATACTAAGATCTAAACTAAGCTCTCTTTTGAAAAACAAGCATCATATTTTACTATACTACTTAAATTTATGCAAATAATTAAATAGTGACAAACCTTTCAATTTTTAATTTATAAAAAAACTAAGCTTATAATTTCAAAAATTAATCAAAATTTCCTAGCCTAGGTGTTAATAAGATTTTTATGCAAATTCAATGTATTTTTTAGTAATTTAAGAATCCTTAACTTTTTTCTTACTTTTATAAAACTAACATTTATATTTATACTTAAGTGATCCTAATTTTTAACCTAACTTATTTTATTTACTTTATTTTTCTTAATGTTTTTAGTATTATTTAGTTATATTTTGAATTTTTAAAATATAAAATACTATTTCAATAAATTAAATATTATTTTATTAATTTTTTAAAAATACACTAATTAAGTTGAATAAAACATAATTTTTAATAAATAATAAAAATACTTTTACTTTTTATCCTAATTTTTTTTTAAATTGAAATTATTTTAACTAATAAAGGATTAAATATTAATTTTAATGTAAACTTTTTAGAAAATTAGATATTATTTTAATTATTTAATAATATTACAAAATAAATATTATATCCCAATTGTATTAACGATTGAAATTTTGACAACATGGCTACTTGAGGGTCCATTACGTTGATGTGTCAGCAAGAACCCATCACGAATAAGAAGGATAAGAAAATAAGGGTTTTCAAAGAAGGGGACATCGTGTGAATACCTTTTAGCTTTCTTATGTAGAGTTTCCTCACCTCTAACTCCAAAATATTGCTCCCTCACTCACTCACAAGAGTCGACTCGTCATCATTGTGTTAAAAATTGTAAGACATGTCCCCCTTTATATAATTTTAGGGGGGTGAGGAGGTTCATCTTTTATGAGCTTATGAGGAAGAAGGGAATCGATTTTACTTAATTATTTAAAATGATTTTATTTATTTTTAATGAAAAAGTTAATTAGTTTATTTCAAAGTTTTTTACTTATTTGTTTATCTTATGTTAATGTCGGGATAAGGGTTTTGTTTTTATCTAGTAAAAATAGAGAGAGAGAGAGAGAGAGAGACATACATTAAATTCCTATATTTTAGGGAAAGGGAAAGAGGATGGAATTTTATGTATTTTTGCAATGCACCTACACTCAATCACTCACTCTACACATCACAAAGAGGTAATACAATATGTGAGAGTAATGTATACTCTTGTATTATTCAATGAAAGAAATGATATAACATAGGCACATCCTAGGACTACATTCTCGTGATGGCTTACACGTGAGGAGTCACCATTGTGTATAGGGAATCACATGTAGATTGAAAACCAAGCAGGGGCTCAAAGCCACTACTATTCGTTATATAGATGTTTCTAGCAATAATGCCATGGTATAACTACAAAGCCATTACACTCAACCCCACACAATGGATTGTTGTCCTTAATAATCTAAGGGTGGTTTTTATTGACTCATTTTGGAGTCTTAACATAGCTCATGCTAGCAAGATGGTTAGTGTCTGTCGTGGTCTAGGATAGGACTCATCAACAAAATCTTAACATAGCCTTTTCTATCAAGCTAGTCACTATTTACCACACTGTGGCTTGAGGGTCTTAGTACAACTCTTTCTATCAAGCTAGCCAATGTCTACCCACTGGACTCTTCATTTTTTTTTTCTTCTGGTT
This sequence comes from Lygodium microphyllum, assembly GCF_053477565.2. Classification (NCBI taxonomy): domain Eukaryota; kingdom Viridiplantae; phylum Streptophyta; class Polypodiopsida; order Schizaeales; family Lygodiaceae; genus Lygodium; species Lygodium microphyllum. The sequence goes on along the minus strand of NC_141141.1, from coordinate 56,925,472 downwards.
CTATCAACCCTTGACTCAATTACATTTGAGGAGTGGAGGCTTCAAAGTTCTAATGAGTTAAGGAACGACTCAAGGTACATTGAAAGTATTGTTGGTGTTCTCCTTGAACCAACGAAGGCCTCTTTGCCACATTCACAAGCCTTCACTTCTAAAATCCAAGTGGCTTCTTTGATATTGGAGTGTGCAACATGATCCCACGCTGCTAGTAACGGGTTCTTGTTCTCTTTCCTAAGGTTAATAACGTTAGTCTCTTTTTTAATTCATTTATTATAGTATCACTATTATTATTATTCCTCTCTTACATACATACATACATACATATATTGCGTGCGTGCGTGCGTGCGTGTGTGTGTGTGTGTGCGTGCGTGTGTGTGTGTGTTGAGTTATTGTATTAAATATGTATTTAAATATTTTTTTAAAAAAATCCAAATAATCATTAAAAAGTAGAATATTATGGAATATACTTTTTGAGATTTTTTAGTAGGAAATTTTTTAAGTATCTATATTTTTTTAAAAAATTCTTTAAAAATAAAAATAAGTTTCAAAAAATCTAACAGAACTATGAAAGTTTCTTAGTTTATAAAATAAATTAGGAATTTATTTATACATATGAATTTTTTTAATAATTCCTTAAGATAAAAAATAATTATTTTTAATTAAGAAAATTTAGAAATTTTCTAATTAATTCATTGAAATCTCATTTTGATCTCCAAAAATACTAATTGACCTATTTTAGTCATTTTTACATGGCAAAGCAAAAAAAATTCTTATAAATATTTTCAATTATGTTACAACTTGCTTGTTTACTTTCATGCTCCGTTTGTTTCAACTTAGCCTTTGATTGAGCTCTGCATAACCATGCAACTGCTTTGATACCATGTAAATAAGAGAGAGAGAGAGAGAGAGAGAGAGAGAGAGAGAGAGAAATAAAGAGTGTATGAATACAATGGAGGATTGAATTCATAAAGAAGTAGGACTGAAATCTTTTTTCTTCTTTTTCCACACAAAAAAACTTAGTCTACAACATGATAAAAGACTAATATGAAAATCCTAGAATGTATTTGCATGCCATCGTCAAGTCTAAACTCGCTAAGGATAGATTAGGTGGCACAATGAACGTTCCATAACCAAGAGTGAATTGTGGGTGTAGTCCAACTATAGAATCACTAGCATATCCTCCATGTCAATCGCCTAACATGTGAGTAAAGTCCTACTACATCACCCCAAGGTGTGTAGTGGATATCACCTCATGTAGAGCTTGGCATCTCAACATCCCCTATCCAGGCGATAAGCAAGACTGGATGCATATCCTCACAACCATTCGCTTACCCTTCTAAGATGATGAAGACAATTACAAATGAGTAGCTGATAGAAAAAAAAAACGAAAGTCAATGGACCCCTTGAGCCAAGTCATATCCTCAATCCCAATCTATATGATGGCAAGAAGTATAGAGACAACTCCTCGCATTACCTATCACGTGCCTACTAATAATTTAGAATTGATAAAAGTTTTAGAGTTTGTAAAAAGAAAATTATAAAATGATCTCAATGCAAACTTGAAACTACTTGAGAAGCTCTTAAAAGCTTGACAATGGAATTAAACCAAAGTACATGACTCAAACTTGCTTGACAACTGGGCTTAAGTCTAGAAAATAGCACAATTTTAGATAAGAAATCAATATCTAATTATGAATTTCTTCCTGTGGTAGATACAAAAGGTTTTGACACTAATCATGAATCCAAGGGAAAAGCCTCAGCTTTGTAAAGCTTGAAACGATCAACTATGACATCAACAAGAATACAATTGAGAAAATTATTGTTGATTCCAAAGCTAGAGAGATACGTATACTACTGGTTGATGGGGTGGTCAAAATGGACTACGATAGAACCTAACTAGAATACCATGAAGTATTAGACTATGAGTAAGCACAACCTAGCCAAGTAGATTCAATGACATTGTATGAGTTAGGGTTGAATTTGAGCTACAAACATCAAGAGAAATACCCTCACTTAGTGAGGAAAGAAACTTTAAAAACTATTTTTGTCTATAATGTATAAAGTGGTAACTCTAAATCAAAGGTCGATTCTAAACAACAACCTAGAAACTCCATCCCTGTCTATGACTTGACATATCAAAGGGGATGGAAATTTTGGGTTTCTAGGGTAGTCAAAATGGACCTAACCTAAGGTGCAAAAGGTTGGAGGAAAGGAAAATAATTACTGAGAATTCAAAGATTGAACAACAGAAAAAACTCCAAGATCTCCCTAACCACTTCATGAAGTTCAAGAAAGGGGATCAGATAGTGGTATTGGTAGGTGGAAAATATCAAGGGCAAACAAACTACTAAGCCAATAAATAGATGCATCAAAATAAAGGAAGTCAAGCTAACTAAAGAGGAAAGAAAAAACACAGCACAACAAACATAATCTGAGCAAGGAGTAGAGAATGCACAGCAAATATGAGAAGAACAAAGACTGCTTTCATTTCAAATGAACTACTACAAAGATGGCTCTATCCACCCATGCACTTCCACTATGAAGCTTAAATGGCAATCTAGATAGATGATAGGCGAAGAGCTTAGGGTAGCTGGAAGAACTCTTACTGGGTGAAAGATAGATTGACAATGGCTTTAGAAGGGTCTTCCTTTTATAGCCTAGGAAGATAGTGTCCTTGGCATGTTTGACCATATTATGAACCTTCCCTAGTCGATCAGGGAATATTTCCTTTATTGTCAAGCCAAGGATACTACCCTCAGACCTCTTCACGAGGGCTACTGGTCCCCCCTAAGATCCCCCAGCTAGGGGCCACTCGCACAGCCCCTAGAAAGACCCCAAAATAGGGGCCCCTATGATAACTCCCACACCCCACAACTCAATGCATTATGCCTCGAGTTTCTATTAGCATAACTACACTATCTAACCCAAAGGCTAGATCCACAAATGTCACCTTTTTTCCATATGATCACATAGACTTCATCTGACATACAAGTCATGACCCACCCAATGTCCATGCTCACACATGGACTCTCCTCATAGTGGGGGCCTTACAACTTAAAGCACCATGGATCATTGGTGGTGTCTTATGAGGGTGGGACATTAAGCATATCTAACACCCCCCCTCAATGTCCATCCGAAGGTAAACTACATTCTCAGCCCAATCCCAAGCCTCTAAGGATGAACTTGAAGGAGATCCTTTGTAAGAGCTTTGGTGAAGATATCTACTCCATTCTCCTCTATTGGAAAACTAGCTCTACAATCAAGTCACACACATAGTGATATTGGATCTCAATATGTTTGGTGCATGCATGAAAGACTGGATTTTTGGAAATGGGGATGCAACTCTAATTGTCACATCTTAGCACTGTTGAATCTTCATCCTATACTCCCATATGCCATAGGATCCTCCTTAACCATATTGCTTCACATGCAGCAAAGTAAGATACCTTGTACTCTACTTCAATAGAAGGCAATGCCACAGTTGGTTGCTTCTTACTGATCCAAGAGAAGATTCCTAAACCTAAAGATAAATAATATCCAAAAACTGATTTCCTAGAATCACTATCACCTACCCAATCTGAATCATAGTTCCCCATAAGAGCACTTTTGAAACTGTATGTGAGATCATAGTCAATAGTTCCCTTCAAGTATCTGAGCACCTACATCCCAACTTTCCAATGACTCTCTCATGGTTTGTTTAAGAACCTACTCAAAACACCAACATCAAAACTTATATATGGCCTAGTGTTACACAAGTAGATGAGGCTACCAACCAACCTCCTATACCTCCCAATGTTTTCTAGTGTTGGTGTATCCTCAATGGATAACTTCACATTGACCTCTATAGGTGTAGCTACCTCCTTACACTCAGTCATGCCAAATTCTTTTAAGATCTCCCATACATACTTCTTTTGATAGATGAAGATTTTGCTAGACTCCAATCCCCAAACAATAGTGTAACAAGCCCAAGTCTGTCATTTCAAAATCAGAGCTCAAAGTCTTTCGAGTCTAATGGATTATATCTTCACAATCACCTGTAATAAGAAGATCGTCCACATATATGGGGCAATCACTACAAACTTTTCACTATCCTTGTAAACATACAAATTAGCATCTAAGGTGCATCTTTTAAAATTCAAACTGAGAAAGAATTTATCTATCCGTTTTTTCTCTTATCCTTTAGAACATGTGCATAACATTCACATCCAAAAGTTCTAAAATGTGAGACATATGGTTTCTTACTAAAATAGGCCTCATGGGGAGTTTTGTGCTTCAAAGCCTTCGTATAACTTTGATTGAGAATGTAGCATTAACAACTTCTACCCAAAACGGGTTTTCCCTTGAGCATACACCTTTTCATTTTCACAATGGTGTAATTTTGGCATTCAACAACACCATTCTACTGAGGTGTATGAGGCGTCATCAATTAACACGATCCCTTTGCCCTTGCAAAAGTCTTCAAACTCCTTTGAGCTAAACTCACCATCACCATCTATTCTAAAGGCTTCTTCACACTTTGCCCTTTTTCATTCTCAACAAGTTTTAGCCATTCTTTAAACTTGTCAAAAGCTTGAGCCTTATCACGAAGAAGAAAGTGCACCCACAGCTTCTGACTGTAGTCATCAACAATCAACATAAAATAAGAAGATCCTCCCAAGGCTTTTGTAGGCATTTTACCACACATCATCATGCATCAACTCTAAAGGAGCCTTCGTTCTATTCTAACTTTCTTGTGGAACTGCATTTCTTTGTTACTTGCCCATCATACAAGCTTCACATGGTTCCTTCATTTTAGTTATTACTGTAGGTAGATGAGCAACCATACTTTGCTATGCATCTCCTTTAACAATGCAAAACTAATATGACCAAATCTTTGATGCCAAAGTTTACTTGTGCCCACACCAACCGTGGCTATAAGAGCACTTAGCTCACACAAGTTGTTCCTCCTTTCTCCTTTGCCAATAACTTTGCCAGAACTGTTGATAATTTATGAACCTATCTTAGTGAACCTCACCTCATGGCCAAGATCAATCATAGAAGTAACTAATAGAATATTTCTCTTAATTTCTGGAACATACCACACATTTGAAAGATTCTTGAATTTACCATTTGTAGTAACAAAGAAAATAATGCATGTGCCCTCAACAAGGCATTTTGCATCATTCCCAACTCTCACAATGATGGATTCTTCCTAAGGCTTCATAGAACTATATAGACCTTTCTTGTTGGTCATGTGATGAGAGGCACCACTATCCAATACCCATGAGTCAATGTCAGATATTTCTTGCACCAAGGAACACACTTCCTCAATGGTCACCATGAATGACTCCAACTTTGCTTCAACTGTATTAGCTATCTCCTTCCCTTTAGTCTTCACAATGCCACTCTTTTTATCTACCTTCTTGACACGACAATTTGTAATTGCATGTCCTTTCTTCTTACAATAGAAGCACTCTCCTTGAGACTTTTTCTTAATATCCTTCTTCTTTTTGTCACACCATTGGTAGAGAAACCACATTTTCCTTTCACATTGGTAGAGAATGCAGCATTCCCATTGCTGCTACCTTCTCGAGCTTTAAGCCTCAACTTCTCCTCCATTAGTAGTGTACAAAATTTCTCAAACGTTGAAGCTTGGGGTCTCACCTGAGTGTTTAGGATAGTTACCAATCCATCAAACTTTGGTGGACAAATCCGAAGACACCTCTAAGCTAGCTCCTCCCTAGTCTTTTGTATCCTAGCATAAGCCATCTGGTCATGCAAATTCTTAATCTGAGTGGTGAATGCTTTAGCTAGGTCTTCTTCAGCAAACTTCTCTACTGCTAGTTGCTTCTCCAAGTTTTGAATCCTTATTTGATTTTGTGTTTCATATTGATTCCTCAATACATTCCAAGCCTCTGATACCTTGGTTGTGTACTGAATGAAGGTCAAAGCATTGTCAGAATAACTTGTAACTAAGGCACACAGTGCATTTGCGTTCCTTCATTTCCAAGATTCTAGAAGATAGCCCTCTCATCACAAAATTGCTCAAAAGCACATGAGACATATTTACCCCATTGTCGGACTTTAGGTATTTCAACCTATGCCCTAACTAGTTCTCAACCATGGTAAGTAAACCTTGAAAAGTAGGCAAGATTTCTAACTTTTGTTTTATGGAATATGCTTAGACTTTATGTGAATAATCATCAATAAATTTAATGAATCACTTTGTACTACCCAATGCATGGGACCACAAACATTCGAATGAACAAGAGCCAAAGGCTCACCAGTGCACATAGTACTAGACTTTTTTATGTGTATTACGAGTGTGTCTATCATATAAATAATAATTACATGATTCAAAACATGAAAAATCTAGGGTCAAGAGATATTATAAATGAGTCAAGACTTTCATTGATTTGAGGGACATATGTCCAAGACAGCGATGCCACAAAGATAATGTGGAAGTTTAGTTATAGCCAAAACATGATCAATAGTGCTAGATACAAGGAAGTGATAAAGACTACCAGTCTTGGGACCTCTAGCCCAAATGAGGCTATCACAAGTGAATTTTCCATGTAGAAGAACCAAAGAAACATATACCTAGCATCATTTAAATGTCTTGTGAGAAGGCTTTTAATTAAAGCTAGCAAATGGGGTACATCATGTAACACAAATGAAGTACTAGTAGCAAACTGCAAACAAACATCATTGATGCCAACAATATCACACACATGATCATCTCGCAGTTTCATAGATCTTGTCATAGGATGATAGATATAGAATTGAGTATAATTTGAGGTCAAATGAAATAAAGTTCCTAAATCAAGAAACCAACACAGAAAAATTTGATTAAGTGTTAGTCAACTAGACAATAGATAAGGAAGCAACCAAAATGTACTCATCAAAACTGTACTCCAATGCATTCTTGATAATAGACTTTGTGATGCTACGATCATCCAAATTCTTAACATTATTTTGCGCTTTTTCCTTGCCTTTATCTCACATATCCTAGAGTATTTTATGGTATTGTGGCTAAATATGACCCTATTTCTTGCAATAATGACATGTAAGAGATGACTTGGGGCCACATATTTACGATGACTCTATCTATGAGATCTAGAATTTGATCTACCATGTTGTGCATCTCTGCCATGACAGTCATTACCATATCTACCACGATGGGCTATCGCCTATGGGATCCGCAGGCGAAAAATAGTACGTAGCCATGATGTCGTCTTCCATGAAGACAAGATGCACAGGCAGCCTGAGAAGGTGGTTGAGATCCGCAGAGGGATCTTTCAGGAGGAGCCTAGAGCTCCAGCACAGCCAGTAGTACAGCCTGCAGCAGTTCCTCCACAGGGCCAGGGTGTTGGACAGGCAGTTAGATAGGCAGCAGAGCCTGCGGTGAGACGGTCTGCTAGAGACAGATGTCCACCTGACAGATTTCAGCCCTCTATGCATTATGTTTTGGTTACAGATGCAGGAGAGCCTTTCACTTATGATGAGGCTATGCGCAGGGGTGACAGTCACTCCTGGGAGAGGGCTATGCAGTCTGAGATAGACTCCCTGCATAAGAATGAGACTTGGGATTTGGTTGCCTTGCCTAAGGGCAAGAAGGCTTTGCCATACAAGTGGGTGTACAAGCTGAAAAGTACCCCTGGACACCCCAAGCCAGCATACAAGGCTAGATTGGTAGCAAAGGGTTTTAAGCAGGAACATGGTGTAGACTTTGATGAGGTCTTCTCTCCTGTGGTTAAGATGACCACCCTGCGCTTAGTCTTGGCTTTGGTTGCACAGCTTGACTTAGATCTATATCAGATGGATGTCAAGACGGCTTTTCTACATGGGGACTTGCATGATGAGATCTATATGGATCAGCCTAAGGGCTTTGCAGAACCTGGCAGGGAGCACCTAGTGTGCAAGTTGAAGAAGAGCTTGTATGGCTTGAAGCAGGCACCTAGAGAATGGTATCATAAGTTTGATGCCTTTATGCAGTCACAGGGCTACAGCAGGAGTGCTATGGATCCGTGTCTTTACACGAAGAAAGCCCGTGATGGCAGTTTGCTTATCTTGGTACTCTATGTTGATGATATGTTGATAGTAGGGAAAGCTCATGATGAGCTAGATGCTCTTAAATCTCAGCTAAAGAAGAGCTTTGAGATGAAGGATTTGGGACAGGCCTCACATATACTTGGGATGCGCATTAAGCGCGATAGGCATCAGGGGCTTTTGTATCTCTCACAGCGGAAGTACATTCATAAAGTCCTTGAGCGCTTCCGCATGCAGGATGTAAAGCCTATTGGTTGTCCATTACCTTCTTATGTGAACCAGGCCTTCGCTAGGCGACGATCAACTGCTTATAAATTTCCCTTTCTTTTCTTTTCTATTTTATAGGGGGTTAGAACCCCTTTTTACACACCTTTGTATATATTTGTTTTCTTTTAAGATATTCAGGGTTTCTTATCATCATCATTATTTTCTTCTTCCGGTAGGCTTTTCTAACTGCCTCACAACTAACAAGAACTCCTAGAATGGCTGCCTAGCAGGCTAGCAAAACAGGGTCACTAGGACTGCCTTCTAAAACAGGTCTTTTGATGTCTAACAATGTCATTACAGGAGGCAATGACTACTCAGACCTTCCTCAAACATATTGAACCTAAACCTGGGACTCCATGCCTTGGTCGCTGGTCCCCAACAAGAAAAGAAAATCCCCTACAAGTACATAGACACATATAGCATAAAAACATGGTACTTCATAAAGGAGAGATATCACCTAGATAGGGCCACGTGAAGCTTCCGCGCAACAAAGGCTCCTTCCAAGCTCTTCTTCAAACCTGTCTAGCATAGAACTAAAACAAGAAACCATTAACCATACATGCACCAAACAAACGACTGGCCCTCTTGGCCTAATGAAATAAAGCACTTCACTACAAAAACTTGATCGGCCCTCTTGGCCTAATGAAATAAAACATTCAAAACCTCGCAAAACTGGCCCTCTTGGCCTAACGAGATAAAATAGAATAGCACCTACACATCCCTCCCTGAAAGAATATAGATATACAATAATAAGCTCCTTTCCAAGGAGGAAAAACTAGGGCTCCCAGCCCTAAACTAAATGCATAAGGTTATGACACATCCCTCCTGCATATATAGCAAGAGGCGTATGCATAACATGTTGTCTAATCAGCTTATGGGTCTAGGATAATAACGGTAGATTGGTCTTGGCTACTCTTTGCATCACCCATATCAACCAGTGCCTGCCATATATTGCATGCTCTGATAACATTCCCCACAAGCGACCGGATCCTGTTTCATCATTGATAGCAATATCCAAACTAGGACCACAGTTAAAGAAAATGTCTTCTTCATAAGCAAGATTTGCCAATGAATCTGCAAACTGATTCCAGTAACGTGGAATCAGCTGAAAAGACACTCTCTCAAACTCCTCAAGTAGGGTCATGGCAGTTCGATGATATATACAGAGAATGGGATTCCTCACTATGTATGTCCCATCTAGCTGATTCAGGATCAACTGGGAATCCCCTTTTACTAACAACCACCGAATACCACCTTGTTTGGCAATATGCAGTCCCATAATCAAGGCTTTATACTCCGCCATATTGTTAGTGAATCCTACCCCGAGATAAGCAGCTAACTTCATCGTAACTCTACGTCGGGGATCTTGGATTACTACTCCAACACTCCCTTTTTTATTAGGGCCCCTGGACGCTCCGTCAAAATATAATGTATACATCCACAATGGGTTTACACAGCGTGCCATCACGAACTCCTCTATTCGTAATTATGATAGTCAAAATTCAACATGTTGAGAGAATGAACTGACGGCTCCATCCCACCTTCTTCATTGAACTCAACAGGGATACTTGTCAACAGTCGTAAGTAGTGATGGCAGAAGACTTTGATCTCCCACACAAAGGTTCCATCTTCTTGCTCAATCACTTTGTATCCTTTGCTCCACCAGATAAGTTGCCCCTAATGGTATCTCTGCTCCAGATATGGGTGCTCCAAATAAGGAATTAATCGCCCCATCAACCAGCTTTTAAGCTCTTTTGCAGGTCTCAAATCATCCCCAGCATGGACCTGCAATGCATTTTGTTTGTATTAGCATACTTAGAAATAATAAGGTTTAATCTTATTAAGATTAACGTTATTTTTAAACTTTACTCCCTATAGGTCAGCTAATAGAGCCGTAGACCTATTTTTCCCCAGCCTAACAATCTTATAGGGGCCATCCCATTTAGGTTCCAACTTCCCTGGAAACAACTCCCTACGCACATCGTAGTACAGAACTAATTGCCCTTTTTTAAAGGTATACTTCTTCGCTCTAAGGTCATGCAACTGCTTCATCCGATGTTTAGCTACCTCCTAGTGTAATAAGCTCTGCAGCTTCAGCTCATCCAGGTGGGCTATGGTCGTGAAACGTTCAAAGAGGGAATCCTCATCTCCCAAAGAGTGGTTAATTGCAAACCGTATGGTTAGCAACTCAATCTCGAGGGGTAACACACACTCTTCCCCATAAACTAATTTAAATGGAGTATGGTCGGTAGCTCGCTTGAACGTGGTATTGTATGCCCATAATGCCACATACAACTTCCTGTCCCAGTCTCGTTTTTTCTCAGAGACTATTTTAGACAAGATACCCACAAGCTGCTTATTAGTACTTTCTGTCTGTTTGCTTGTGGATTATAGGGGGTCATTTTATTATGCTTGATTTGCCAAGCTTCAGTCAGTCACTTTGTTCAAAAAATGGGTTCCACGGTCTGACACTAGTTCCTTCGGTGGACCAAAACGGCATATAATCTGCTCTAAAAGGAAACTTACAATCTCTTTTGCATTGTCCTGCCTCGTCGCCCGTGCTTCTGATTATTTTGTAAAATAATCAGTTGCTACTATAATATACCTCTTCTGAGTAGTAGACGATGGGGTGATAGGACCCACAAAATCAATACCCTACTTCTCAAATGGAAGGATAGCCATGATAGGCGTAAGTGGACGTTTCCTATTCTCTCTACTATCATGTCTTTGACAGGTATCACATCTCTTAACATACTCAAAAGAATCTTGGAAAATGGATGGCCACCAATATCCAGCTCTTAAAGCTTTATGCACCGTCAACCGTTTCGCGAAGTGCCCTCCACATGCAGAGTCATGGCACTCTTCCAAGATGAAAGGAATCTCGTCAGGAATCACAAATCGGCAGTAGATATCATCAACATCCTGCCGATAGTGTTCCTGTGATCAAGGAAAACTTCAAAGCCTGTTGTTTGATTTTCCTCTTTTGTGACTTTGATAAACCAGCTCCAGTCTCTCCTATTGATAGGTAATGCGTAATAGCAGCATACCAAGATGGAATGGAAGCTGTATCAATTTTAAATATTTCTTCAATATCACTTCCTTCAGCCAAAGTCTCCTTCGGCTCCCCGAAATCCACAAGGCATTCCACAATATCCTGCAACCTCAAGGGCTTACTCTTAATCTCATAATCGAACTCCTGCAAAGTGATTAACCACTTTGCCAAACGATCAAGCAGCTGTAGCTTGTTCATAAGCAATCTAAGCCCTTCCGCCTTCGTATAAAAAACTACCTTCTCATAGAGGATGTAGTTCCTGAATTTCTTAGTCCCAAAGACCATCGCAAGATACAACTTCTCCATGTAGGTATAATTGATCTCTAAAATGCCCAATTTTCGACTAGCAAAAGCTATCGGGTGATACCACTTTTCCTCCCAAATTTGGGCTAAACAGCAGCTGATACTATGCATGGTAGCTGCTGAAAATATATAGAACACCTCACCCCTTTTAGGTGCTTTTAAAACGGGTGCTTTTTCTAGCTCTTGTTTCACATCCTCGAAAGCTACTTACAAGGGTCGCTCCATTCAAATAGACAGCTAAAGGATAATAAGTTCGTTAATGGCAACGTCCTCTCTACCAAGGCATTTATAAACCTTCGATAGTATCCTATCGATGACAGAAAGCTATGAACCTCTTTTGGAGTGCGCGGTGGACTCATAGCAACTATGACCTTGATCTTTTCAGGGTCAGTTAGGATCATTACTGAGCTGACCACATGACCTAGCAATAGCCCATAAGGCACTCCAAAGACACACTTCCGTGGGTTAAGAGCGATACAAAATTGTCTGCAACGCTCAAAGAATTTTCTTAAAATAATCAACATCCTTTCCCTTACAGTGGCTGCCCCCAGGTCATCAATAAATACTTTTAGCTCGTCTGGGGAGATGTCACCAAAGGTCTTGTCTGCTGTTCATTGCCATGATCCAGGTGCATTGCACAAACCAAAGGCCATCACATGGTACGCAAAAGTACCAATGACAGTAATAAAAGTTGTTTTCAGCTTCTTGTCCTCTTCTGCAATTGCCATCTGGTTATATCTCGCAAAGCAATCCATGAATGAATATATTTCCCTACCCGCTAATTGATCCAAAATCTGGTCAATAAATGGCAACGGGTAGTAGTCCTTTAACTGTTTGCTTATTCAGCTCTCTAAAATCCACACATAATCGGATCTCGTTGTTTTTCTTCTTCCTGATGACAACTGGTGAACACCATTCTATGTGCTGAACAGGGAAGATTAACCCAGCTTTTCTTAACTTCTATAACTCCTCAAATAGCTCGTCCCTCAATTTAAAAGGCATACGCCTTACCTTCTGACGCACAGGATGACTGCCTTCTTTTACAGGAATAGTATGAACAGCTAGACTGGGAGGAATGCCTCTCAACTCATCATAACTCCAAGCAAAGATATCATGGAATTCTTGAATCAAGGACACATAGTCCTCCCTTTCTGCTGAATTGAGCATGGGACCTAATTTAATTGGCCGCAAATCATTCGGCGTGCCAAGGTCTAACTCAATCACATCCGCGTCTCTTATCCTATCCTACGGCTCTATCAGCTCATTCAGAGTTATCTGATAGATATCCTCTATAGTGGACCCCTCTTTAGATTCGTCACTAGATGATGTCTCACTACCAGATGGATCATCTGTTGTTTCTAATTTGGTAGAAGATAAAGGAGTTCTCTCACTTTGAGGAGACTCATGGTAAGCATCGACTACTACTCAATTAGCACCTCTACCTAGAACCACTCGACCGACGGGTATATCGACTTGACAGTCTATTCGTAAGATCCAAGGCCTGCCTAGCAAGACTCGATAGCTAGGATGTCCTGCAAATCTTATCACCCTAAAGTCCAAGAAGAATTCTACACTTGCAACTATAACATGGACCTTAGTAACGCAACCTTCTGATTGTCTCAGACTATCATCAGCCATTCTAAGGAGGGTGGAGCTATCTTTTTGGATGCCTAGACCCAACCTCTCCATCAATTCTGAACTTATGATATTGACGGAGGATCCAGTGTCTACAATAGCATGCTCCACCAATATTCCATCCACATAAGTTGGAACCCTAGGGCAGTTCTTTTCAGCATGGTCAAATCAATCTTCCCCTACTCATGCTATGCCCAAAGGTTCTACAATATACCCAATATGCAGGATCTTTTAAATTCCTTGCGTAATCCTGGAGATAATTTAATCAATTGCAAGAGGTTCACATTTCGTTTGACTTCACAAAGAGAACTTGCTAAATCAAAGTCATGATAAGTAGCCAAAGCTCTCTTTTCTCGCCAAACCATTCTTTCCTTTGGTCTTTGGACCGGTTTTGGTGCTTCTTTCTTGGCTCTTGCCTTCTTTCTTGGCACTGCCTCATCCTTCTTAAGGTCAACTTTCTTGTCAACCAGCCTTAGCAGTCCCCCTTCCATGCTAGGATTCTGGACTTGCGTCCCCTTATCCCCTTGCTTAGGGTTTCCCTCAACCGGTTTTGCATGATCTTTATCAACCTCTTTAGCCTTTTGGCCTCTTGTCACGGCTCTCAAGTTAGAGGTTTCAGCATCATTGACTCGTACAGCCTCAATTAGGCTGACTCCGTTGCCTTGTGGCAACTCTTCTACAGTGGTCTTTCCCCTTTGCAATATTTGTCTTGGTGCATCATTCTGCTGCAAGTTATTTCCTTGCGCTCTATGATTCACAGGGCCTGGCTGTTTACTCCCTTGTTGGAGGGAACTAATCTTGCTCCAATAGGTAGCAGCTAAATGGCCCGACTTCCCACAAATGTTGCATTTAACATTTGGACAGTTTCTAGGGAAATGCTGTCCACCACACCACTTACAACTGAATCTTGAGGGTCCACCCTCTTCAGGGCGTCGACTCCCTATCAGATTCTATTGTTTCTTCAAGAAATTAACGTCGACAGCTATTTGTCGATATTGCTCGAAAATCATGTCAGTAAAATGCTTCATCACATCCTTAACTTTGCCAAGGACATTAGATGCACTCGACTCATAGCCTCGATCGTCAACCCGTCTTTCCATTGGCCTAACAATTTGATTTGGCATTGGCTGTTGACCCAGAGGAACAACATTAGAATTCGAAACTTAGCCTCCAACATTTGGTGGAGCCAACTGACTTGCCATAGGCATAGTCACACTGGGAGGAGCTGGCAGCAAGGGTACATTCTAAACCATACTTCCTCTCCCATTAGGGTTAGTCGTAGGCATCCCTTGACTTCCATTTGTCAATGATAGATTGCCTCCAGGTACTAAACCTGCATTAACATTCATTCGAGAGGAGTAGGCCCTTTGTAATCGTGCTTCTACTCCCTCTGCCCGCGTAATAGCGGTGTCTATATCTGCCAAGGCCACACTGCTCAATTTATACTTGAATATTAAAATCCAACCCATGCAAGAAGTATTGCAATTGGGCAACCGGCGGAATGGGAATGTAAGTTTGTAACTTACGAAACACTTCCTTAAGCTTCTTGGCATATGCTTTCACATTCTCATGAGGGTCTTGGCGTGTTACATTCAAGACACGCAACCAATATTGGCCACCTCTTTCAGGGGCATATTCTCCTCGGAAAGCTGCATAGAATTGATCAATTTTGGTTATGGTCCCAGACTCTATGCTGTGATACCATATTGCAGCCCTTCCTTTTAACGTCATATTAAAGAACATCATGAGATTTCCCTCATCTTGGATCCAATAATTGAACATCAAAATTTGAAACTCACAAATGTGAAATTCCGCATCCTCTTCTGCTAACCCATTAAAAATGGGCAAGGGAACTCCTACAGCTAGTAAATCCGGCATCCCTGCAAAAATTGCAATGGGTTGTGCCATGGCAACGATCGGATTAGCAATAGGAGCCTGAACTGATGGATTCACACCCCCACTTGAAGTGGGTAGACTTGGTGGAAAAGAGGAAGAACTTACGCTTCCTCCTGCACCTAACGAACTATGAGGAGCAATTGGGTTACTAAGACCACTGCCTCTTATACGTACTGGGCTACTCCTTTGAGGAGAATAATGACTTACGATCTCTAATCGCTGTCTAGCCCTCTCAGCACGCTCTGCTTTTTGGATTTCAACTTGACAATCCTTGTCAGAGGACATAAACCAACTTTCTTTTGGTCCCTAGAAACCCTAGAAACCCTAGATTCAAAAACCACCACTTATAGGTAGCTCCGGGCAGACACACCACTAATGGGACCTGAAATGGGCCGGCACTGGCTATAACACTAGCCGGACCTCATGCTCATGATACACAAACACCCTCACGGCCTCGCGGACCAGGAGCGTCAATCTAATGCTAAAGGACAAACTGGCCTAAAGCTTAATTCATGCATTTATAGTCTATAGTCCAGCGTTTCCCTTAAACTCCTCAGAGGGAGATCCCAAAGTACATAGGTATAACGCCTCGTCACACACACATAGGAGGCACTCCACCGACTAATAGTCAGAGCCCCACTGCAGCTCTCCTACATCGCAGGGATTGGCCCCTTAATGCGCTGCTAGACATATAGAACATTTCCGCACAACTCCTCTCAAGGTACCAATATTTTACGTTCAAGGATGTACCATTCCTCACTACACTTTCCCCTTAGGACCCAACGACTAACCTTCAGCTTAGGACATCCTCTCACGTTCAACGTTGGTCACAACCTAAGGAAAATAGGTGCCATGCATCCAGGAGGTTTTTCTGATACCTTTTAATTATTATGCTTAATGCGAAACGTGTACGACTATGTGCTCAGAAAAAAGAAAGATCAGCATCGTGAATAGTAAATAAACCATTCTTTCCATGAATTTTACTAGCGCGTGCTGCGTTGAAAGGAGGCACCGAGCCATATGCTCATGCTACCATCCTCTTTATTCAAACAGTTTCCTATATGCCAAGTGCAATGCATAAATCAAATCTTCTCTTTATCTTTCAGCGTTTCAGTCCCTCTTCATCTAACTCTTAGCATTTTGCATCATTGATCGGTTAGATAGGGTTTCTATGCATTTTTTCCCTTTTAAAAGAACAATAAATACGCACAAAACATAGAAACGGGGGACAAACCGAGGCCAACCTCGAGCTTTGCCATTGTTATACATTGCACAAACATAGATATATTTTTCCATAATTTTTCCTCATCCCATTTTCTATTTTTTCCTAATTTTAAACCCATTTTTTTCATTTTTGGGTATTTTTCCCTATTTTCCTCAATAAAAAATGACTAGAAATTAAGATTGATTGTGGGCTGTGGCCCTTAGGTTTCTTGACAGTAAAATTTCAGGTTTTGTAGGTATTATGTTTCATATTTCCCTTTTATTTTGCAAAAAACCCCATTTTACTCCTAAACGCGTGTCTTACAGGTTTTATACCATTAATTTCAGCCATATCACTTACGATTTTCTGATTTTTTGAGCATAAACTGATCAAACTCATAGCAAACAACATTATGATGCGTAATCAGCCCATGGGAACAATATTTCATCAACCAAATAACATAAAAAACCATTGTTTCTTCGTAAAAATTGAATTACCGCTTAGGCTTTGTGTCTCGGGATCTCGATTTTGCTATGGGACTGCGTGACAGCCCTCATTCAATATCCAGCACCTTCAAGATCAGCAATCTTCATGTCTACATTGATCCGGGAGCAATCCGGTCTCATCCAAACAAGCTTTCCTTCACCATTCTTCATTTTCCTCTTGCACACAAGAACAGCCCCTTAGGGGAGAGAGGGAGGAGAGAGAAAGACTAAAATCAGAGTTCTTCATCCAGGCCATCATTGCACGAGCGAAGGGCGGCAAAATGATCAGCAGGCAGAGGGTAGGCAAGCCCCAATGTCCATTGGGTAGGTTGCTCACAGGCAGGAGATTGATCATCAAGATTATGAGCGCATTTTTCGGGCGCAGATGGCGCCTCCTCTTCTCATATTTTTCTTCTTCTCCATGTTGCCCACGATTTGATGTGTGGCATAAAATGTTGGAGGGGGGGGGGGGGGGGGGGGGGGGGGCCCCAAAAGGCACCATTCCCTTTTGGCCAAACTTTGTCCACCTCTTCATATCTTGACCGGTTTCTTGGCCATTTCCCCGTTCGGGCTCCAAATTGAGCTCTGAAAAATCCTGGGCATCCGGCTTGACATCCCGCATTAGCTGGCAACTCCTGAAAACCCACACGGCAGTCTAAAAAATTATCAAAAATCAACAAGTGTCACTCGAGCGCCTTTTAAGAGTCGTATTTCACTTGGTGCTTAAAATCGTCCTAGCTGGAGCCGCCGCCTTCGATGTTAAATATTTTTCCCCTAAATTCTGGATTTTTTGGAAAATTTTAGGCACATCCCGAGCTCAAAACTCCGCTCTCAGCACGCCCAACTTAAGGATCCCTAGGTGCAATGATCGTGTTTTATGTGGTGCTAAGTGCTTCTTCAAGTGAGTCGTTTTTTCCATGTCCTTGTGTGATGTTCTTCTTGCTTTTCCTTTCATGCTTTTCCTTTTCTTCTTTTGATTCTTCTTCTTTTTTCTTTGTTTTTTCTTTTTTTAATAATTATTACACTAGTAGGATGACAACTAGTGCCTAATTCTCATCGTCTGAATTAGGTGGAGAAGGGGGTCGGATGGATTTGCTCAAAAATTGCCAGCTCTACATGTATCCTTTAGATTCATGCAAACGTGGAGTGAAGTGGTGGAGAGGAAGGGATGGTTACATCTGGTGAACTAGCTGTCCTTCATGTCTTTCAAGAGAGCTAGGCAAAAAGAAGGGAGGAGGCTAGCCCTCATCATCAAGTGCACCATGGCACAGCTATCGATGGCATTAGGATCAAAGAAGAGGGGAGGCAGGCCACGTTCTTGTGGAGTCGAGTCCTGCTTAAGTAATAATTTAAGGAGCCTAAGATAATTACATGTAGTTATGAAAGCTGGATCATGGCAAGAGGAGAAGTCAGCCAGGAAGTGAGTCATGGAGTCATCCAAGCTTTCCAAGTTGAAGACGAGGGTGTGTTCAAAAGAGACAACATCAGAGTTGTAGATAATGGGAAAATCATATCGCCTATGGAGGGTGGCATCAAAATCCACTCCTACCCTAGAAGGGTACACCATAAATATGGGGTTGTCCCTCTCGTAGGACAAGGTGTTGCAAAAAGCCATCCAGGAAAGCATGCTGATGTCGCACACCCGCCTCCTCCATAGGGGCTGGCAGTTATAACCTGGCATGGAATGTGGCACTTCAAACACTTTATTTTGCCAGAATTCAGCTTCTTCAATTCCCCAAAGAGTGGGGTTCTTCTCTCTTTCTTCCAGCCACTTCTGTCCTAGTCGGCTAGCAATCCCAATCACCTCCTCCATCACCTTGAGTGGTAAGACCCTCCGCAGGTTGGCATGAGAAAGCTAAAAGTGAATGGCTCTTTTTCTCTTTACTGTCGCTCTCAAACTAGCAGTTCTGCGTGGAATCCTGCGGGAATGTCATCAAGGCATGGTGGGAGGGGCGCGGACGGCTGCGCGACTGGCTCTTAGCTGCTTTCTGGTTTCTTCTACTAATTTTTTTCCTTCTTTCCCTGAGCGCAGCTTGTCCTTCCACAGATGTGCCAACCGGTTGTTGCTCTTGGGAATGCAGCGAGGGGGGCGGTGAGATCACCTCTTCTCTAAACCTTCCCATATCGAATTGAAGTTCAGCTTCATCCCCCTGCCGGTCTCCTTGTTGTGTTCTCTCTTCAAATCCTATTGCATCAATTTCATGGGGGGGGTTAGGCCAGCCAGTAATAAGTACTTTCGTTGATCATCCAAGCTCATCTTAACCTCCATAGTTTGGGGTGGCATATGCAGCCCTACGTGCAGAGCTCTGCATGCGATATTGAGTTTCTTCTTAACCACCTCCAATGACTCTCCTTCTTCTGGGCGGGTGGAGTCCATCAGTGTATCTAAAAAGGCCTTTTGCTAGTTATTAAAGGCTACCTGGGCGGCTTCTACTTTGCTCTCTGCAAGGATCTTCTCTTTCTTTGCCAGAGCCAGGCGTCGCACCAGTGTCTTCACCATTCTTTCATTTTTCCCTACCCATTCCTCGGCTCTCTTCTTCATCTCTTCCATGCTCTCACCCTGCCTCTAGACTAGGGACACAAGTTTCTACTCTTGGTCCTTTAGCTCTTTGCTCATGGTTTCCTGTTCTTTTTTTCCTTGGTCCAGCTTGTCGGTCATGGTTTTGATCTCTTTCTGTTGCTGCTCTAACTCCTGCTTTCTTTCCTCATCCCTGGCGGTAAACTCAACCATAAGCTTTTCGATCTAATCGGTTTTTGCAGTCAACTCTTCATGTTGCACGATCAAGAGCTTGTATTCTCTTTGCATCTTCACGAGTTCCTGTGTTTCATCCTCCAGCAGCTGCCTCCAGCCCTCTTCCATGTCATCCTTAACCTTCAGCTCTTGTTTGAGATCAAAGATCTCCCTTTGCTACATGGCTATTACTCGGGTCTTTTTGAGCTAAAATGTATCCACCGACTATTTTTCTGCCACCAACTTAGCCACAGCTATCTTCCTTTCCTCCTTATCCTTCTCCACTTGAGAAAGCAGCTCGGCGACGTACTCGTCGTAATTAGTTGGTGGCGTCATTGTTGTGTGTATGGGAGTGGTCGAGGCCTCCACTTTCTGGCGCTTCAGATCCTGCCTTGACTCGGCATCCGTGGCCGGCCTTTTCTACCCTATGGTTGTGGTCTAGGTGCTCTTCCCTCAGGCCAGTTCTTTGTTAATAAAGTACTACATCCACGCCATGAAGTTTGAGACATCTGCGCTGGTGGGGATGCTCGGGGTGAGGTTTGTTGCTTCGGTGGGAGGCACTAGGAGGGTCGAAATAGGGTGGATGGGGGCCTTGCCTTTGGCCTTAGTGATGGCCAATGGTACAATTTCTAGCACCTATGTGCTGGAACTGGGCCCCTCCTCTCTGGGCGGGCTCATAGCCCCTAGGTCATCTGCCCTACTTTGTTGTTCTATTGACTGGAGTGTAGCTTCGGCCAAGTCTTCCTCCTCCTTCCATCTTAGCTCCTCCTCTTCTTCAACAGCTCTTCTCTTCCTCTCTTTCTCTGTTTTCCTAGACTCTTCTTCCAATCTATCTGTTTCTTGTTTTTTCTTCTTCTCCCTCTCTTCAACCTCCTTGAGGGATTCCTTCTTTGCCCTCTCAATATCCTCTTTCTCTTTTTTTTGGCCTTTGTCCTGCTGCTTCTTCTTTTGTGTCATCTTTTTAACAGGTTTCTTTGTTGTCTTCTTGCTTATCTGTTCCTTCTGTTCTTCCCCTTCTTCTTCACTCTTAGTTCTATCACTGGATACCTCTTTGTCCAGGTGTTTCTCCTTCTCCTTCCTCTGCATCCTGAGCCTTTTTTACCGCCTTCTGAATGAGGGCAGTCAAAATGCTTCCATAGCCAATGGATGAGGCTTTAGACGAGACCTTCTTTCTTTCTGTGGTCTTGGGCGTTGGGGAATTCCCACCTACTGGTTTACTGCGCAAAGCTAGCGCTTTTGCCACCGCCTGGTCAATGGTCTTACGTACATAGCCATTCCATTCAACTTCGTTCAAGGTGCGAGCTGCCACATTCTCCAACACAGGCATGCTGATTCAATGCATCAAGGAGTTGTAGCACTGGTTGGAGAAGAGCGCATGCACTAGCTTTGCTTGTAGGCATCATGAATGTCCTAGATACTAATGCCATCATTGGTCAACACTTCTTCCCTCTTCATCTTAAGCATGGCATAAACATCTCTCTTATGCTTTTTCTCTACCTTCGGCTCCAACCACAATGCCTTCTCCACCAAGGCTAGGTTTAAGTGTACCTGCACCTGCTTGGCCTTTTCTCCCCTTCCCACCGTCATGTGCCGCACTCCTGGTCTGGGTTGTATGTCCTGAGAAACTCCACACACTTTAGTGATCAGCCTCTTGTGCAAACTTTTCAAGGTACTTTGTGAGGTTGCACTACTCGACAACTCTCTTGGTTGTTTCCTCCTTGGCCACTACACCCTCTATGTTATGGATGGTTTGAAATTTGAGCTAGTTGTAGGTGCGGTTTTCTAGGGTGATGCGATATTGCATCCTTTCCTCCTCCATGAATGGGAGTCGATGGGCACGGTCTTGCTGCGACATCTTTCGTTCCTGTCATGAACCCAAGTTTTCATTAGTGCTTTCAAAATAATAATTTGCTGGAAAAGAAAGACTATATGTGTTTATTGAATGAAAGCATTAAAATCCAATGTAGATTCTTCCCTTCAGATCTGACTTTTTTTTTCTTTTATTTCAAAGTTCTCGTGCCATTTTCTCTACCTCACTGGTTTTTTATGTGTTTATGTGTTTGCTTGATTTTCCTTGGTTTTGGTTTGATTTACCTTACCCCCCTCCCCTTCCAGCTTGAGAAGAATCCTTCCTAGGATTGAAAGTTAGGAGGTCAAGGGCATTCTGCAATGTGGTCTAGGATTTACCTGCGTAGGAGCCAAGTATAGACATTGGGATTGTACTCTAACTGAGCTTTGCAGTCTAGATCAAAGGGTCGAGTGTCTACGTGTGTGATGTATGTGAGAATATCTGTTAGGAAGTCACCAGAATCGACACGGCTAGCAATATGTAACTCTTCCTCAGTCAGTAGGCGATCAAGGTAGGGGTGTCCTTTGATGTGCTCTTCCATGGGTCAGCCACGAAGAGTGGTTAACACTCTATACAAGGTTGGGGCGACATAAGTGGGGTCGTACTCCGCTGTTTTGATTATGCAACATTGCTGCTCAGCGTTGGTCATTATTGGCATCATTCAACTTCACATTGCAATCGAACAGTGTACGAGTGCCTTAAGAATGGGGATTCAGTATCAGCAAGTTTTGATAATTCTGTGATTTCTTGGTCAGTAATGGCAAAAGTGGTTCGTTTATCATAGGACATGATGAGGCACTATTTGATGGTCTGCTCTTTGGATATCCTGCTGGTGAGCAATTCAACAGGAGACTTTTGTGAATGCAAATTCAAATGTCTCCCAAGAACAAGGCATTGCTCAAACTTCATTTGCAAAGGATTCTTGCAGTAGGCCTAAATCCAAGCGATCATAGCTTAGAGCTAACAATATGAAGATGGCATCGAGTCATCTAATGCAATCAACCACATCCTCCTCTGTGTCCTCAGCCAAATCGGCGGCCAGTGTTAAGAATGATTTCCGCTCATAAGGGGGTCGAAGGCCTGTTGTGGCGGTTGGGGTTTGATAGAACTAGAGCCTTTGACAACAAATAGTTGCGGTTGTGGGTGTTCTTGAGATTGCGGTTGGACCTCTTGGATTATGGCTGGGGTAGTAGTAGTGATGTCTGACGGACTGTTGCCTTCTGTTATGGATCAAGGAAGTCTAAGCGGCTCTATCAGGTGTTGATTCATGTGATAGTGTTTATCGTTTGGGCCGATAGGCTTGTTCGACTTTCTTGGGCATATGTGCAAATGAGCTTGATGGATATGGGTCTTGAAAGCATTGCGGCTTTTGGCTTTGAGGTTTTATGGGGCTTGGTGTGATCAAACTTGAGGCTGGCATGCGAGTAGTGCATCCGGCCATGCGGGCCTTAGGGATCCATGCATTTTCCTCATAGTAGCCTTGCGCATACAAGAGGGCTTTAGGGACCCATCTTGGCTTGACCATGGATCAACTTTTGTAACTGTGCCTTGGCCTCCTAGGTTTAGAATTTCTAGTTTTATGAGGACATGAGCTTCGACTCCTAAGTGGTAGTTGCGGTTGCTTGGGCCTCCATTGAAGGCTAGGTTGTTGGACCTTAGCCTTTGCTACTGTGAGCAGCGATTCTAGAGATTCGGTGGGTGGTGGCCGAGCACTACCCCCTCCTTAGACTTGGCTGCTAATATTTCTACCGATGGTCTTGCAGACTTTGACGAGGTAGCATAGTCCTTGTTGAAGGCTGTAACAATGTGAACGTTGCCTATGGTGAGGTGGATACGTTGCGATTCATAATCAACATTGCAGTGAGTTTACTTCTTGAAGGTTCGCCCTAGCAGCGATTCCGTGTCTGTGTCTTCAGCATTTGGCAACATCTAGAAGATCATTGGTACAGCCTCAGGCTCGATAGAAATGGCGGCCTTGCACTTGCCGAGAAGTGCGTATGAGCGGCCCCCATATGGGCTTAACTTGGCATTGGTGGGCTATAGTGGTGGTTTGCCCAGTTGGGTCCAATGATCGTGAGTTAAGACATTGAAGTCTGCTCCCTCGTCAATCAAGGCATTGAAAGCGCATGTTTGCTTAGCAGTGACCATGATGTGTAGGTATGCAAGTTGTATGGCTTCCTCATCCTCATCATCCATTTCAGTGATCGTGGCTACTCGTACTTTGACAGGGGGTTCTAACATTGATGGCTCATGCAGAGGATGTGTGGGAGGGTAGTACTTCTTGACACGACTGCCATTGAAGAAGCCTATGCCTTCGTCGTCTAGAGTCTCAAGCTCAACGTTGCCAGTTCAGCTCATTGCACGAACTTTGAAAGGTCCAAGACCTCTAAACTTCATTTTCTTCTTATGTCCCTTAACTGAGTACAGGAGTACTAAGTCTCCCTATTCAAAATCACGCTCCTTGACATGCTTGTCAAACCAGCTCTCTTGCATCATGCCTTCTCACATATGAATGCGTGAATGGCTAGAAGACAAGTTTTCGAGAGGCATTCGAGCTCAACTAGGTATTGCGTCCATGCCTCCTTTCCTTTCCATCGTTTCTGAAGTGCTATTCTCAAGTTAGGAATGAATAACTCTACAGGGAGAATTGCTTGAGTTCCGTAGGTCAACCTAAAGGGAGTCTGGCTGACAGCCATTTTATAAGCTATACGGTAAGTCCACAAGGCTGTCATCGGCTTGTTATCCCAGTTGCTACATGAAGTAGAGACTACTTTGGTCAAGACGCTTACAAGAATCTTATTCGTGGATTCCGCCTGGCCGTTTGCTTGAGGGTAGTATGGAGAGGATTTTCGATGGATAATTAGAAAGGTGGATAGAAGATATCCTATCACTTCATTGATGAAGTGTGTGCCCTGGTCACTGACTAAGTTGATGGGCCAGCCGAATCATGAAATCACCTGCTCCCACAAGAACTTTGCAGTCGTTCTAGCATCGTTCTTTCGTGTTGCTCTCACTTCTGCCCATTTCGTTAGGTAGTCTGTGGCCACAATGATGTATTTGGCCTATGAATACTGTGCAACTGGACTAATGGGTCCTATGAAGTCAATTCCCCATTTTTTGAAGGGTTGTCGTGCAATGATTGGGGTCAACTCCATTTGATCCTTGCAAATCAAGACCTTTGTCCACTAACACTCGTCACAGTGCTTAACGAATAATGTTGCATCACAAAACAGCGTTGGCCACCATAGTTGAGATTGCAGCACCTTGCGGGCTTTCATGTCTCCGCTAAAGTGCCCAGCAGCGATTCCACTGTGTGCCTCTGAGAGCACATCATGCATCTCATGCTCACATATGCATATACGCAGCAGTCCATCTTGCCCTAGTCGATATAGTTGGCCTGCTATCAACTGGTGGGGTTGGATCTTGAGGATGAGTCGCCTAAGTCTTGCATTTTCTATCGATCACTCAAGCAGTCCGTGCTCAAGCACTTGGACTATGTCATCTGCCTAATATGGCATTAGATCAGCCTTAAATAAATCTCTCTCGCTGGAAAGGTTAAAGAGATGGGCATCTGGCAATTCATCGGCAATGCCTTCTCCAATGACCTCTCCCGTGGGGATGCGTGACATATGGTCAGCCATATATTGTTGTTTTCCTTTCCGTACAACCACAGAGAAGTCGAACTCCAAAATCAGAAGGAGCCACCGAGCTATGCATCCTGTAGTGCAAGGTTTATTCACTAGATATAGCAAGGCTTTATGGTCCACAAAGAATGTAAAGGGTGTAGCCAATAGATAATGCCAAAATTTCTTCACAGCAAACACCATGGCCAAGCCCTCTCTCTCTGTCATAGAGTAATTCATCTCCATCTCAGTGAGTTGTCTGCTAGCAAAGCTCACTGGGTAGTCCAGGTTGTGTTTGCCAAGTTGGCACAACACTGTCCCCACAACAAATTTTGAGGCATCGATATGCACGTGGAAGGTAATGGTCCAATCTAGGGCTCGTAGAATCGGTGTTGTGGTTAGAGCCTTCTTCAACTCTTCATATGCTCGTTGGCATGCTTCAGTCCATTCAAAGACAATCAGTAGCTTGTATAAAGGTCTGGCAATCAACACGTAATTCAACACAAAACGCCAATAGTATCCCCTATGGCCTAAGAAGCATTGAACTCCCTTATAGTTGATTGGGAATGGAAGATCAACAATGACTTTCGAGAAGTCAGTGGAAATGCCGTTCTTTGACACCACATGCCCTAGGATGCATCAATGCTTCACCCAAAACTGGCACTTTAAGGGGTTCACGGAGAGATGATATAGTGACACCGCTCAAAGACTACTCCAAGTTTGTCTAAGTGTTCTCTCTAGGTCAAGTGAACACACAAGTCATCTACAAAGACTTCCAACTCTTTGCGAAGCATGTCTTTAAATATGGTGCACATAAGGCATTGGAAGATGGTGGAGGCATTAGTCAACCCAAAGGGTATGACTATGTAAGCAAAGACACCCCACTCAGTGGCGAAGGTAGTCTTATGCTTGTCGCCAGGATGCACTTGCACCTGATTGTATCCTGAGAAGCCATCCAAAAAAATGTAGACTTCCTTGCTAGCCACTCTTTCAAGCATGTTCTCGATGTACGGAAATGGATAGTTTTCCCTCTTAGTAGCAACGTTCACCTTCTTGTAATTGGCGCACACTCTGATTTTTCCATTCTTCTTTATGACAATGATTACGGGCGATACCTAGTCCGTGTGCTCAATTTCATAAATGAATCCTGCTCTCATCAGCTTGTCAATCTCTTCCTTGACCGCGTGAGCATGTTTTGGATTCATAGGGTACGATCCCTGCTTGATCGGCGTAGCATCTGGCATCATGGGTATGTTATGAGTCACTACACTCGGATCTACCCCCTTAAGCTCTTCTAAGGACCAAGTGAATACGTCTATGTACTCTTGCAAGAGAGCGACAAGACTCGTTTCCTCTTCCTTAGTCAAGTCATCGGCAATGAAGACTGGTTGGGGTGTCTCCCCTTCCTAGGCTAGGTTCACCTCCTTGACCTTGGCTGGTCCCTCGATCGGTTCACTCGTTTTCCCTTGACGTTTGGCTCCCAACAGGATCACTACCCTATCCCCTTTCTTGAATTTCATAAATCTTTTAGGGAGATCATGCGGTTTTCTCTGTTCTTCCATTCGTGTCCCTAGGTTGTTTTATCCTTTCCTCTTTCAACCGTCTACGCCTCAAGTGGACGGGTAGGTCTCCCTTGGTGTGTCGGCCTAGGTATCTCTCGGTCGCGATCTGAACTTACCTCCAACTCAGAGTCAAACTCCCCGTCTTCGCTAGAAGAGGTGGTCTCCCCTGGTGGTCGCAACTCAGATGGTGACTCTGTCCTAAGCATTGGTGTTGTACTGGATTGGGCTAGGCTTGCTTGATCAAAATCTATGGCTCATACGTGTTCCAACCAGGCACGATCACAATCGATGCACATGACCCCTCACTCTATCCTGAAGGCACTCTTTTTCTGTGGCTTGGAGTCTACACGTATTTGTTCTATTTCATGTCCCTCAGTGTCGTATTCTATGGTATCCATCTCACCCTCGCTTTCGTCATTGAAAGATCGGCAGTCTTCGTATTCGTCGTTGGAGTCCTCTTCATCAGACTGCTCGTTGTCTCCTAGGTCTTGGTATATCTCTTGTCTTTGATGGGGGATTAGGGCCCAGTTGTACATGAGGTTCAAGTCATGCACCCTGGTCCATTGCCACTTGGATTCATCTAAGAGATCCTGGAGTGGTTTGAAGTTTGCTGTTGGATTGCCAGCTAACTTTCCCGTTAAATATTCCAGAATATCCTGGAGTTCCCTCTTGTTATTTGGCACTTGGAAGGTGACAAGTTTAGGTCTCCCTTGAAGGGTTCCTGCCATCATGCAAACAAGTACGGAGGATGCGTCTTTAGACTTACCGATTGTCTTGATGGATTTGCTCATATGCCTCATGATCCAAGAATGGCAAGTTGATTGTAGCAAGGACATGCATCCAATCTCACTCATCCTCTAGGCATGGAATATACTTGGTCAAGGGTCCATAGGACTTCTTGGCTTGACTGTTCCCTTTAAGCATCGCAGAGATGGCATCCAAGTCGACTGGTGAGGTCTTCTAGGTGTCCATCTCTACCCTCACAAGATCCGTTCTATTGCCAAGGAAGATTAAGCCGTTACCCCAATCTTCAATGACTCTGGCATTGCACATCCACAGTTGGCCTAATAGGATATTGTAGTCCACACCCTTCATGACTATAAAGCCAACCGAGAACTGGACACCTGCGATTTTCACTGGCCAGTTTTTAAGCACCTCAAATGGTTTCACTCTCATACCATTTGCTAGTGTGACATTAAACTTAGCAGTCTCAACAGGTGGGTTTCCCCAAGTCTGAAGCACTATGTGGCTAAGCACACTAACCCCAGCTCCCGTGTCTACGATCCCCTTTCTCTTTGTGTCACCTAGGGCTAGGACCGATAAGACTGCATGCATCTCGGTGCCCTCTTAGAAGGCATTGATGTACAAGGACTTTGGCACAGAGTGCAGCGTCAGAGTCGGTATTTGTGTCTCTGCATCATGGTCGTGCAAATCAGCATATTGCTCTCGTGATCCTTCAACCCACTGTTTCAGGTCTTGCCATAGGGTGGGATGCTGCTTAAGCAGGTCTCCCAAACTTAGAGTTACAGGGGTGGTCACCAACATGGTAAGGAGGTCGTTGGCTACTCGTCTCTCTCCTAATCCAGATTGTCATGGCCAATGGCCGTGACTGATTTGCAGGCCTGCAGCATCAAGCATCTTTCTTCTTAACAAGCAGTACGGGAGAAGCAAAAGGTGACTGACTAGGCTGATTAAATCCCATTTCCAGCAAGTCTTTAACATGTTTCTCTACTTCTTCTCTCTCACACTTGGATAATCTGTAAGGAGGTTTATTGATGGGTTTAATGTCAGGCATTAAATCAATAGGATGATCCACTTCTTGCTGAGGAGGCAATGATGTAGGTGGCTGAAATATGTCCTTAAACTCTTCCAAAAGTTTACATAGACATGGATCTTGCTCCTTAGGTGAAGTAGATTGCTGATTTTCATCTTCCTTTGATAGAAGAAGTGTGAAAATGCAAGACATAGCATTGATTTCCCTCTTCATCTTCTTCTTACTAATTATTTCCACTTGTTTTCTCTCAATGCCATTAAGTTTTACTTGCTGCCCATTCCAAGTAAACTCCATGAACATATGGTTAAGATCCAAGGAAAATTTTCCAAGCTATTTAAGCCAATCACAGCCAATGATGATGTCAATAGGACCCATATCTAGGACAATCAAGTCTGTCATAATAGTGCAAGACTGTGATAGTTCAATAGGAGTCTGCCAACATATCTCTTTACTCAACTCTTGAGCTCCATTTGCCACTTCTACCTTCAATAGGGAATCCATTTCTTGTGGTAAAAACTTCAGCTCATACAATGACTTAGCATTGACAAAACTATGTGTGATGTCCGTATCAATGAGAATATGAGCAACCTTTGAATTTATAGTACCTTTGAGCCGAAGTGTATTTTCACCCTTACAACCCATCCATGCATCCTAAGATATGGAACATAACATGGGTTAACAAGAAACCATAGAACCACCTGGATCATAGGGAAAGCTATTGATCGGCTCTAAATCCTCCTGCACATCTTGGTCCTCTTGATCATGCATGTCTTCATATGTGGGGGTTGCATCCACTTGCAAAAGAGCATCTTCATTTACTTCTTCATCCTCAAATTCTTCTATATTCAGCATGTTTGACTTTGCTATGTATCCCTTGCACTTCTGTTTATGTTCAGGAGACCACTTCTCTCCACACTTGTAACATAGGCCCTTGGTTTTGTCATTGGGAAGTGCTTTTTGTACTTGGCAATGGGATATCGTTTGGCTGCAGCTTCAGTCCTCTTGAAATCCCCTTTTGAATCAGCATTACTCCTAAAATTAGTGCCCTGCCTTGAAGCATAAGCTGTAGGATATACAGGCACCCTGCTGGAATTATTTGAGAACCTATTTTCAGCTCTATTTCCTTCTCTTTGTTGGCTGAACTGCTGTCCAAATCTCATGGGTTGATTTGCTTGATAATGTGTCCCTGTTTTGGGTTGAAATGCAGTCAACTCTCTTTTATACTTTTGGCTGTACCTTTCAGCATATTGTATGGCTCCATGTACACTAGTTGGTTTGGCTGCTCCAACTTCAGCTGAAAGGTTAGGATCAAGACCAAAGATGTACTTATTTAACTTGCATCGAAGATACCTTCGACATACATGGAAAGATTTAAGAATTGGTTGGAATAATCTCTTACGGAAGATCCCCTTTGCCTAAGATCATACCATCTTCGTTCAAGTTTTTTCTTTTCCATGGGTGACACAAATACTTGAGTCATGGTGTGGCTGATTTAAACTCATCCCAAGATTGAAAATTTTCCCCTATCTTGCACATGTATCTCCACCAAGTATATGCATAACCTTCTAGGTGTAGGGCTGCATAATAAATCTTTGCTTGTTCGTTGCAAGGGTAAAGAGTGAAGTACATTTCCAATTTATTGATCCACTCCTCAAGCTCGATTGGTGAAGGGTTATCTCCTTTGAAATTTGTTATATTGATCTTATCCTTGTATTCTTTATCATAGTGATATTGCTGCCCACCATGATTGTTGAAGCCAAAAGATTGTTGTCTATGAAAAGAGTCACTCCTTGGTTGATGCCCACGATTGTTAGTATATGATTGCTACCCATTGCGATGGTTTCCATGAGATTGATGGCCAAGCAATGAATTTCCATGTGATTGGGTATGATTAGAAACACTATGTGGCATTCTATCCTCATGAACATTAACATGCTGAAAACTGTCATGAGCATTCATATGCTGAAAATTGTTCCCATGTACATGCTATCCGTGATCTTCTCTCACATTAGGTTCTCTTACAATAGGAGTTTGAGCATGATGAGTATCAAACTCTTTATAAAAGGGGTGACATCCATGAATAAACTCTTCTTCATCTTCATGCAGTGAATGACCTTGCTGTCCATGTTCTCTTGAGATAGGAAATTTAGGCCTGCCTCTATTCCATGAGTTAGCACGTGGCTGAGTGGTTTCATTCACTCTAGAAGGACCACCATGTTCATAAGTCGATGGTATATTTTGATGTGCTATAATAGATCTCACATTCCCATGAATAAGTGGCACTTCTTCAACATGGGATGGCAGTTTACTTTGGAATCTATTTCCCAAATTGTTGAATATAGTGATCAAACTGATCAAACTTGGTATCCAATCTATTACTTTGTTGCTCCATATGAGAAATAATCTTATTAAATTTATCATGAATGGAGTGGGTAAGCTGAAGTAAACCATCATTCATATTGCCAAGTTGCTTAGACATTTGTTGGAAGTCGTTAGAATCGCGTGAGATGTTTACTTCATTCCCCTGATCTATGACATGAGGGTTCTTTGGCCATTGCACCTCGTCATTGGTGGTACTAACTCCCATGAATTCTCGCCTCTGATTTGTGGCTCTATTATTTTCGTTTTTCTCAGCATGATACTCCTCCAAGCCTTCCTCAATGTGGTCTAACATTTACTCTTTCTTCTTGTTCCTTGCCATGTTGTAATTTCAACACTAGCAATCGAAGAGATTGGTCTATATCTTGAGCTATGCTTCCCCAATCCAAGTGCTCTATAGCTGCAAACGGAGCTTAAAATATGCATATATACCATATTTACTGAAATAAGCACTTTGGAAAAGGTATATAATGGTTCCAGACCAAAACAGTGTCTCTCTACCTGCCTGTCAAAGTGCATCTACAGTGACCACCTGTCACAAAATGGGCTATAACTTGAGCTCCGCTACTCCAAATGAGGTGTGCTATAGCTAGGATCGAAGAGGACTTCAAGCTCTACGTACTAAGTGCAAGAATTCTTATTGCAGAATTTAAAATGCCTTTCCTATAATAGGTTCTTTATGACTGTCCAGACTGGGACTGCACCCTATAAAATCCTGTAGAAGCACTGTTTGAGCACTGTTTCATCCCATATGCATATAGACCATGGTAAAACTCATGTGGGCATCGAAGGGAAACCTATAGGCTGTAATCACCACCTGGAATCAAATCTATAGCACTTGTAGACCTATCAAATTGTTCAAAACTATGACCAAACTGCCCTGTTTTCCCCTGTTTGTACCCAGTGTCTTCAAATCTTTTCCACTCTCATCCTGAGTGGTCTTCCGTGGTCCACCACCTGTGGTGAAGGATACCTTCTCATAGAGGATGTAATGCCTGAATTTTTTTGTCACAAATTCAATTGCAAGGCACAACTTCTCCATATAGGTATAGTTGATTTCTCATATAGCCAACTTTCGACTAGCAAAGGCTATTGGATGATACCATTTTTTCTCCCAGATTTGGGATAAACAATAGTTGATACTATGTATGGTGGCTGTTGAAAATATATAGAATACTTCACCCCTTTTAGGTACTTTTAAAACTGGTGCTTTTACTAGCTCTTGTTTCACATCATCAAAAGCTACCTTACAAGGGTCACTCCATTCAAATAGACAGCTAAAGGATAATAGATTTGTTAGTGGCAACGTTCTCTTTGTTAGGGCATTTATCAACCTCCAGTAGTACCCCACAAATGAGAGAAAGATGTGTACTTCTTTTGGAGTGCATGCCAAACTCATGGTGACTATGACCTTGATCTTTTTAGGGTGATTCATGATCCCTATTGAACTGACCACATGGCCTAGCAATAGCCCATAACACACCCCAAATATGCACTTTTGTGGGTTAAGAGCTATGCAAAATTGTTTGTAGTGCTCAAAACACTTTCTTAAAATAATCAACTACCTTTCCCTTATGGTGGTTGTCCCCAGATCATTGATAAATACTTTCAACTCCTCTGGAAAGGCATCACCAAAGGGCTTGTCTGTTGTTTGCTACCATGAACTAGGTGCATTACATAAACCAAAGGCCATCACATGGTACGCAAATGTACCGAAGATAGTAATGAAGGTTATTTTCAACTTATCTTCTTTTGCAATTGCCATCTGGTTGTATCCCGCAAAACAATCCATAAACGAATATATCTCCCTACCTGGTCCAAAATCTAGTCAATAAAGGGCAACGGGTAGTATTCCTTAACTATCTGCTTATTCAACTCTCTAAAGTCTAGGCAAAGCCGGATTTGATTATTTTTCTTCTTCCTGATAACAACAGGTGAACACCATTCAGTGTGTTGAACAAGGAAGATCAAACCAACTTGTCACAATTTCTACAATTCCTCGAACAACTTGTCCCTGAATTCAAAAGGCATACGTCTTACTTTCTAACGCATAGGACCTCTATCTTTCTTTAAAGGAATTGTATGAACAGCCATGCTGGGAGGAATACTTCTCAGCTCATCACAACTCCAAGCAAAAATGTCACGGGACTCTTGGATAAGGGACACATAGTCCTCCCTTTCTTCCGCACTGAGCATGGACCCTAATTTAATTGGCCACGAATCATTTGGCATACCAAGATATAGCTCAATCACATCCATGTCTCTTATTCGATCTTGAGGCTCTATTGGCTCATTTAGAGTTATTTGATAGATGTCCTCTGTAGAGGACTCTTCTTTGGATTCATCACTTGATGAAGTCTTACGGGCAAATACATCTTCTAATGTCTCTAATTTTGTAGAGGATAGAGGAGCTCTGCGCTTTGAGGAGACTCAAGATATGCATCTACTACCACACGATTGGCACCTCTACCAAAAAATCAAACGACTAGCAGGTATATCCACTTGATAGTAGAATCGCAAGATCCATGGCCTTCCTAACAATACTTGATAGCTTGGCCATCCTGTGAACCTAATAACCCTAAAGTCCATAGTGCAATCCACACTCGCAACGGTCACAAGGACTTTGGTAATACAACCTTCAAGTTGTCTCAAACTTTCATCAACCATTCGCAAAATTGTGGAGGTATCCTTTTGGATTGCTAGACCCAGCCTCTCCATCAATTCTGAACTCATGATGTTAACAAATGATCCTGTATCTATGATAGCATTATCCACTAGTATTCCATCAACGTAGGCTGCAACCCTTGGGCAATGTTTTTCAGCATGCTCCCACCAATCATCACTTACTCGCACTATGCCCAAAGGTTCTATGATATACCCAGTACGCAGGATCTTTTTAAATTCCTTGCGCACTCCTGGAAACAACTTAATCAGCTACAAGAGATTCATGTTTGGTTTAACTTCACAAAGAGAGCTTGCCAAATTGAATTCATGATAATTCGTTAGAGCTCTCTCTCTCACCAAACCATTCTCTCTTTTGGTTGTTGAACTAGCTTTGATGCTTTCTTCTTAGCTTTTACCTTTCTCCTTAGTAATGCTTTATCCTTCTTAGCATCGACTTTACTCTCTGCGGGTTTTAAAGGGCCCCCTTCCATGTCAGGGTTAAGGACTTGTGTCCCTGTGTCATCTTGCTTAGGGTTTCCATCAACATGTTTTACATTATCTTTGTTGCCTTCTTTACCCTTTTGACCTCTCGTAATGGCCCGTTGGTTAGAAGCTTCAGTGCCATTAACCCGCACAGTCTCAATTTGGCTAACTCCACTGCCACTAGGCACCTCCTCTATAATAGCCTTACCTCTTTGAAGTATTTATTTCGGTCCATCATCTCGCTAAAGATTGTTCCCTTGTGCACAATGGTTAACAGGACCTAGCTATCTACTACCTTGCTGGAGAGAGCTAATCTTTCTCCAACAAGTGGCAGCTAAATGGTTGAACTTCCCACAAATATCGCGTTTAACATTTCGATAATTTCTAGGGTAGTGCTGGCCACCAAACCATTTACAACTAAATCTTAAGGATGCACCCTCTTTAGGATGTATACTCCCTATCAAATTGTGTTTTTTTTTTAAGGAAATTAACATCAATAGCTATTTGTCTATATTTCTCGAAAATCATATCAATGTAATGCTTCATCATATCCTTGACTTTGCTAAGGACATTTGATGCACTTGACTCATAGCCATGATCGTCTATTCGTCGTTCCATTGGCCTAACAATTTGATTGGGCATTGGTTGTTAACTCACAAGAACAATGTTGGGATTCGATGCTTGGCCTCCAACATTGGGTGGAGCCAACTAACTAGCCAGAGGCATAGTCACAGTGGGAGGAGTTGGCAATAAATGCACATTTTGGGCCATGCTTCCTCTCACATTTGGGTTAGTCATAGCTATCCCTTGACTTCCATTACCATTGGTCAATGCCAAATTATTTCCTGAAACTAGACCCATATTAAGATTGGTTCGAGAGGCATAGGCCGCTTGCAGTCGGGATTCTACTTATTGTGCTCGTCTAATGGCATGTCTACATCCGACAAAGTGACACTACTCAACTACACTTGAATGTTGAAATCCAAACCATGCAAGAAATATTGCAGTTGGGCAGTTGCTAGAATAGGGATAGAGGCTTGCAATTCACGAAAGACATCTTTTAACTTCTTGGCATATGCTTGAATATCCTCATTTGGCTCTTGACATGTTACATTTAGTACACGTAGCCAATATTGACCACCCCTTTCAGGAGTAAACTCCCTTCGAAAGGCTTCAAAAAATGAATTAATAGTGGTTATGGTTTCGGTCTCTAGGCCGTGATACCATATGGCAGCTCTTCCTTTGAGAGTCATGTTAAAGAACATCGTTAAATGTCCTTCATCCTAGATGCGACTGTTGAACATCAACTTTTGAAACTTCCTAATGTGGAGCTCTGCATCTTCCTCCACTAACCCATTAAAGATGGGTAGGGGGAAGCCTAAAGCTAGCAAATCCGCCATTCCAGAAATTATAGCATATAGGTAGTGCTACCATGGTAACAATCGGATTCGCTACAGGGGTTCGAACAACCGAGACTATAGCTCCACTCAAAGTGGAGGGACTGATTGGAGGGGGGAAAGAACTAGAGCTTCCTCCCCCTAATGGACTGTGTGCTGAGCTAGGGTTATTAAAAATCCACCCTTGCAAAGCTATTGAGGCACTCCTTTGCGGAGAGTATCTTTTATTTATCTCAGCCTGCCATCTAGCTCATTTAGCCCTTTCTTGCTTTTGGAGCTCCGCTTGATAGTATTGTGAGTCTAGCTCACTAATTTGTGGCATACACTAGAGCATAGGTCCCAATCGACCAAGGCATAGAAACCGCCACTTGTAGGTAGCTCTCGACAAATGCACCACATGTCGGGACCTAAAACTGGCCCGACACTGGCTATATGTCTAACACTCTTAAGACAACCCCACACAGCCTCGTGGCCAGGAGCATCTAAGGGACACACTGCCCTAATTATTAATATAGCTATTGCGTTTGTAATGGAATGCAGTCCAATGATTTCCCTTCCTTACTCCTCAGAGTGAGATCCCATACATCTTGGTATAATATACCACGTAAAATAAACATGGAAGAGGCAACCTCTCCGACTAAATGTTGTGGCCCCACTGCAACTCACCTACACCGAGAGAATTAGTCCCTAGATGTGGTACTGTAACACAAATAACACAAACGTAACAAGCTCCACTCTTGTTTTAAACAATCCAGGAGATAGAAATTTCCTCACTTGACAATCTCCCAAGGAACCCAAACGCCTAAACCTACAACTTAGGTGCCTCATAACTTAGTGCGGGTCATGCATATTAGAAACCAATTGCAATGCATCCACGAGTTACCATGTGATATGGGCAATGCAATTGTGAATGCCACAGTGCTCAAACATTTTATAAATCAGCTTTGTGCGGTGCAACAAACATGTCTTTCCATGATTGCAGTCTATACGTCATGCTTCATTGCTAAGGGTTATCCCCAAGCCTTCTCATGCAGCTTAGCCCCCTTTTAACTTAATTTATAAATGTCCTATATGGTATGCACAAATAAATGGACCAAAATTTTATATATTTTCAGCAACTAATCAGTATCAAAACCCCTCTTTTCCCCTACCATTTAGGTTTTGCATTGTTGATAGGTGTAAAGAACGGTTTTTTTGTGTGTTTTCCTTATAAAAAGCAATAAAAACAGACTTTAACATGAAGTAACATCTAAACTGAGGCTTACCCCTCATGTTACAGCCATGCCATACATTCACGGACATAAACCTTATTTTTTTCTAATTTTCTAGCATAAAAACTAAATTCTCCATTTTTTTTCTATTTATCTTTATTTATTTCTTCATTAAAATATGATATTTAAAAATTATGAGTTCTCACTGATCAAGGACACTCAACATTATTTTCATATCAATTTTTATCCCATATGACCCCAAAACACTCAACAAAAATCCTAAATTCTATTATTTTCATAAAAACCGCGACTTACGATTTTGTGTATTTTGCAAAAAATTATTATGTCATCATATTTTTTGGTTTTCTTTCATATTTCAGAGAGAATGCAGCATGGAAAATCAAGAACAATCAAAATCAAGCACTTTCTCCAATCATTTTCCATAAAACACAAGAACCGCTCACTTACGCATAGAAATCGCGATTCCGAGGCTCGTATCTCATAGATGGGAGGCTACTGATGCTTCTTCTTTGCCGTTGACGCACTCTCTCAGCTCAATCTACGTCCTCCATCACTTTAGCATCATCATTTGGTCTAGAGTCATCATCACAATCCTCCCCCTTCTCTCTTGAATTGATGCATATGAACAGTCGCGCTAAGAGGAGAGAGGAGAGAGAAATACTAGAAAATCAGATTTTGATTTCCTCCATCATATTCCATAAGATTGGAGCCAAAATGTTACTCTTCTTCCATAGATCAAAGATCCATTATCATCTCTCTTGATTGTGGAAGCATGAAAATGTACAAAAACCCTCAAATTTTGGGGCGCAAATCAAAAAACGCCCCTCCACCTGCTCAATATGAAATTTCCATGTTTTTTCAAGGTTTCATTTGAGTTTCATTTCATTTATAAATTATCTAGCTCAAAACATCCATGTTCACACTGCAAACCAAGTAGTTTCGGCCTGTTTGGAAAGCCAAACGAACTCAAAATCGCGATCTAACTAGACAGTTGGCTCCGTGACATCAAAATCCATAAACTTGACCTCTGTCACATACTTTCTAACTCTTGGATCCAGTAGCTGCTTTATAACGCTAAACCTTGTGGGGATTAAATGGAGGGTCAAACGATCAACAAATTGAGACTTGCGTTGGATTCCTGACGTCGAAATGCATCTAGAAAAACTATGGCTCGGCCATCCGCCACCACCGTTTGATTTTTCATAAAATTTTGGTCTTCAGCGCTTCATGGGCACTTCTTGCTCTAAAAAAAGGCCTCAAATGCTTCAAACCTGGCTC
The DNA here is from genome assembly GCF_053477565.2 of Lygodium microphyllum. Lineage (NCBI taxonomy): Eukaryota > Viridiplantae > Streptophyta > Polypodiopsida > Schizaeales > Lygodiaceae > Lygodium > Lygodium microphyllum. Next base: position 56,887,633 of record NC_141141.1, on the reverse strand, counting down.
ACAATCGGCTCCTATAATCCAACTCTCATTGGCAACCACGGGATAGGGCGACTTAGCCCGTCGAATCCCACAAACAGATCTACACATGCATAACCAGAAAGGACAACGACATACTATTCAAATGATAAGAAAGTACAATGCCTTATAGGCTCATGATGGTTCCCTTTTTCTCTACTATGCCTATGGAATTCATGCACCTCTTCCTAGACTGCTTGCATTTCCCTTGCCCACTACTCCATTTAAAGAGGCATACAAACAGGTGTGATTGCCAAACTCTCAACATAGGAGTGTGCTAATCGCCATAATCCGGAAAGCTGTGGGAGATGTAGAGAGCGAGGAAGTGATGGAAGAAACACATGAGCGCTCACCAGCCCATGGGTCGCCAATGCATTCATCCCTTAAGGAAGAACCAAAGCAAGCTGCAAAGAAGAAGGAAGCTCACCTCCAAACCCAGCAACAATAGGAGGGTTCGAGCGAAAGAATTGTTAGTGAGCAAGGTGAGGAGGACTCTGTCCCATCAAGCCAGGGAGAAAAGGGAAAGATTATGTTGAGAATTCCACGCAAAAAGAAGTGAACTATAACATAAGGACTGTAATAGCATGCGACACATGAAAGGCATCCAAATTCTTACGGTTAACCTCTTCCTCTGCAAAAGAGCACTCTCAACATCAGATAATTTCAAGGTAGCAGTACAGGCACATAATGCAGTGCGGAATACATCCCATGACTCATTAAGAGTACCAAGCAAGAAAAGAGGAGTGACATCCTCTGCAAAAGTGATGTCCTCCAAAGTCAAGTTCTTGAGTATAGCATGGAACTAGCTCAAGTGAGCAAACATGGTCACATTCTCCTTCATGAGCAGATCCATAAGCTGCTTCAGTCAATACATCTGACTCGCTGGACTTTTCTTGTCATAGAGATTCTTGATTTTATCCCACAACTGCCATGCACTCTGTCCTTCCTCAAATACATTGCGATGAACCTGTTCTGTGAGAGATAATACAATAGTGGACTTGCATAACTCATCAAGCTCAAGCCATTCCTCATCTAGCATAGTTGCAGGCAAATGCCCGTTCAACCTCAAAGGTTTGATCTGTGATTTCTGCACCAACACCTGCCAAATCTGGCTCTTACAATAAGAGTAATGCGTACCATCAAGCTTAGTGATGTTGAAAATAGCATTATCAATGGACAAACTCGCCATAATGCAGGCTAGAAGACTACAGACAATTTAAAACCGCTTGCTGTTTACTACAAAAAATGACCAAAAAATCACCAAAATCGAGAGAAAAATGGTGAGAAAAGTGTAACCAAAGCTGCTGCCTACCAAGTACTAGTGAAAGTACATCATTTCAGAATATTTTAGCATGAAAAATCCATGTCAATCCAAAGTTATATGCTTACTGTAATAAATAATAGCAAGGTACTGTGAGAGGCAATTGCTGACCAAATCACTGCACCAAGTCAAGAAATGATAGCCAAGAAATGACCAACCATAAACGGGCATAAATCAACACCAAACAGTCATCAAAACCCTGAGCAAACACCCAAACATGTCACCAAAGCATCCGTGAGTGAGTAGGCATACCCCCTGGACAGTAGGGTAAAGTATACATAACACTAGCAAGACCTGACACCAGTAGGTGTATGCTCACTAGAATGCAAAGCCCAAGCTCAGGTCAAAAGCAATTCCAAGATATCAATGCATGAACCATGCAACATGTAAGTGTAAGAGATCCCGAAGTCTCAAGTATCTGTAAAAATGCTCAAATAGCATAAACCTCCTACTCAATGTCGGTCAAGCATACAAGATGCTCCCACTGGCTCAAAAGGCGGATAAACAAGCTCAACAGCTCAAGCAAACCAAGTCAAAGCACTAAAGACAAGTAACCAAGACAATGCCTTAATAGCATCTAAGGTCGTAATGGAAAAAGCCAAGTCGTAATGGAAAAATCCAAGTCAATGTCCAACTGCTCAAGGGAATACTCAAATGAATGTCGAGATGAGCTCAAACAACTGCCATCCACAACCAAAGCATAAAGCATTCACCAAGACATCATAACTTGTACTGGGTAGCCTAGGCATAAACCGTGTCATAGATGAAATGCCAGTTACAAAGAAGTGACAGTCAAAGCCAAATCAAGCTCTAATCTCAGCTCAAAAGCATTCCGGAGCATAAACAAGACATGTGACATAGTTCAAATATATCATGACATCATACCGAGTAGTTGGGAGCACCCCGTGACCAATAGGTATAACCTAACTATAGCATAAATAGCTTCAGCCCTGAAGTTTCCAGCAGCATATAACCTCTATAAATTGAGCAAATCAGTGCTCAATCCAAGCTCAAATCCATAGGCAAACCATAGGCATACATTCCCTTATGTATAGGCACCAACCGGGCATAATCGGGCATCAAATGCCAAGACCTGTAAGCATAAAATTGAAGTAACAAGTGGCTGCCCTATTTTGGACAGATCTGGGATTGTTCAAAACATTCAATGGCTGAGCTAAATCTGCTCCAAATGCGTCTCACATAAGAGGCATAATATCCACAAGTGATCCGGTATCAATAGGCATTAGTAGAAGCATCACATAAGCCATAGGCATACAAATACATGCTGTCTCAGACATGAAATCTATTGCAAAATATTTTCTCATCAAAATTTGGCAAATCCGACATCACCATCGCGTCCAAAGAATGTCAAAACCCCAACTTAGACTCTTACCTTACCTGAATTGGGTTCCGAATGCCCGAGATATGACAAAAAGAGTGATTTTTGGGCCAGATTTTGAAACAAGCGCAAAAAAAAACGTGAGCTGGCTGGGGGGGTCTGCTGTCCCACGTATCAACAATGGGGTCCAAAGGGGGCACAAATGGGGGCCAAAGAAAGGCCTACACTAAGCCTCAGCAAGCCTTGATAGGCTGGAAGCAAGATCCAAGTGAAGGAAGCTCCAAGAGGTGTGAGCTATGGTTGCCCACAACCTGTGAAAACCCTGTTTACCTAGACCTGTGGACTGAAGTAAAACTCTGAAATAATGAAGAAATACCTCAATGTCAATGCCTTGATGGTGCCTCAATAGGCCGGGAAGAAGCTTGGGAAGCCGGGGAGTGACGGGAGCTCAAGAGAATGAGCTATGGCTCCCGGAAAGGAGACCCAATGCGAGTGGGGAGTCAATAGGAAGCTGAGAATGCCATGAGCCAAGCTCAAGAGTCGGGAAGCCGTGCTCTGATACCAGTTGAAAGGTGAGAACGGTCTAAGCTTGCACTCGAGAGCTATGGCGGGAGAGCAAGAGCAAGAAAGAGAGAGACAAGAAATAGGAACTCCAACAGTCACAATGTGTGACCAGGACTTCCTTTATTCAAACTGTCACTAAAAGAATAAAGAATAAAGTGATGGTGACGGGCAAGAGCAAGAAAGAGAGAGACAAGAAATGGGAACTCCAACAGTCACAATGTGTGACCAGGACTTCCTTTATTCAAACTGTCACTAAAAGAATAAAGAATAAAGTGATGGTGACGAGCGCCCACCACCTGCAGTGTGCAGTGGCGGTGACTATCAGCATAGTAATACACGGGTGGCTAGGCAGAGGCGCCTTTACCCCCAACAAGAATCAATAGCTACACGATGGCCCACCTCATAATGAGGGCCACGCTCCTACCTTCCTTTTGTATGGTAGTCCTTGAAGATATGAACGACATCCACTTCACCAAGTTCAGTCACCCCATCCTATAAATAACACCCCTAAACATACATATTAACATAAAAGGCTACTTGTAGAGCATACCCTTCCTTGTTAAGTTCCTTAGGCCTCCTCTCAATGTAGCTCTTGAAGAGCATCGGGATGACATCTAGCATGCTCCCTCCTAATGTATTAAATATTTTTTTAAAAGGAGAGAAAGAAAGAAAGCAAATATAAAGATGGAGCACAAGAAAAGGAAGAAATTGAATTCTCATGTACCATCAAAGTGCCACATACACTGCACCTAGGGACAATTATATCCCTAGCCCCTTTTCCCCACCACACTTAGGGCACATCAAGGGCAAGACACACCTAGGGAGTTTACACTTGCCTACGGTTAGACATGTCTTCCTAAGTCACGCCCACAACACTTCCCCTTGCACGATCCAGGTCCTCAAGTGTGGGACAACACCATAGGCTTGCCTGAGGTTCTCGGACCCAACTCCCAATTCCACTAGCACAAACACCATACACTACACGGTGAGGTAGATACATCCCCAGGTAGTGCACTTCCTTTTTATTTTCAGGTATATTCAATCACCCATGACCAACCCCAACCTCACACCCATTTTATTAAGCTTCTTCTCCATGACCAATCTCCCCAAAGCCCCATCATTGATCCACATGGCAAACCTTCAACCACTCGAGCTCTCACCAACACGTGCAATGGAACTGGCACCTGGCTAAGAGGGGGGTATGTTAACCCCAGTGCAAAGAAAGTGAAAGAAAATCAAAATATGCAGAGCAAAGCAGAAAAAGGTGGCCCAATGAAAAAATAGGAGGAAAAAATCCAAAACTACAAGAGCAACTTTAAAAGCCCAAGGCAAGTGAAAAAAGGGAAAGTCGCATTTTAAATATAAAAGTGCATCCTAATTTTTTGTAAAAGAGTGCCAAGTTCCCTCCTATGCAATTTGTAAATGTAAACAGGCATGGGTGAAGGAATAATGTAAAGGAAGGGAGTAGGGAAAGAGGACCTAAGCTAAAATGGCCGGACATGTAAAAAGGGGATGGGCGCCCAAGGAGGAGGTAGAGCATGTATACATAGCAAAAAGTGAATAAAGAAGCTCGTTCTTGTGCGTGACCAAAACTAGCTCTCTTCTTATTGTTCTTGTATTTACTTGTGCTTGAGAGAGAAAGCGTGAGGGAGTGAGGAAGTGCATGTGTGAGGGTGATGGAACGTGGTGGAGAAGCTCTCCATCTTCTCCACTCTTCTTCTTCTCTTCTCTTCTCTTCTCTTGCACAGCACAGAAATGGAGCTTGGAGCTTGAGGATCGAGCTTGCACCTCGGATCGTGGAGCTACCAGAGAGAGCTCGTGGGAGGAGGCAACTCAATCGAGCATGAAGATAAGCTCACTACACTTGTAGGTGTGAGAATGCACACGGCTATGTGAGAGGTAGCCATTGCACTTGCCTTGAAACACAATAAGTGGTTGTGGGTCTTGATGGTCAAGTGTGAGCTCTCACAAGCTTATTGTAGATAGTGTTAAAGTGAACAATGTTACAAAGAAGATTGTGATATGCAGTAGAAACACAACAGATGTATAGCCCATGCTCTGTACAAAGGATGAAGTGGCTTCAGGGATCATACTACTCAAGAGTCATTATTCCAAGAACCATTTGGCCATTGCTACCACAAAGACTATAGTGAAGGTTGGAGAGCTAGAAACTCCATGTCTTACACTAATAGACCGTGGTTCAGAGATAAATGTCATCGTGAATAGTATTTATGAGATTGGAAGATGGCATGTGGATGTTGACCTATGAATGCAGGATGCAAGTAGCCAATAACTCTACAATAGACATGTATGCTACCTATCCAAATGCGAAGATTACCATAGGAGATGTATAGGATGATCACCATTTCTTTATGCATGGTTCTTCATCATACCCAGTCATCTTAGGGCAACCATTTATTACTAAAACATGGATGGAGACTGAAATTCTATATGATGGTTCTACAATGATGGTGGAGACTAAAGTCTTGGATGATGATTCTGCCTATGCAAGAATCAAGAGCAAAGATAACAGAAGAGCAATGCAATTTGTGACAATAGGTGTCAATCATGTAAGAAACATGGATATATTGAGGGATTATGCAATCCTCCCAATGCTAGAGAGTTTTGAGAACCAGGTCTTTCGATAAGTATTGTTGTGATGCGGGATTATGGTGGTACTAGATAAAGCTCTCATTTATTGTTGTTGCAGATGAAGATGCTTTTTCTTTAGGCTTAGTAGGATTCTCAGTACAATAGGTTCCATGAAATTCTAAAGGATTAAAGAGATGAAGAGAGCTTCTAGAGAATATGTTTGCAAGATAGAAAAGAGTATGATAGAATAGAATCTACTACATGATTTCAGTGTATACATATGGAATAAGTTATTCAATTATTTATGTGATCTATCAAGAGTAAGTCAATATATGACATAGTGTAAAGTACCAGTTCATATGCCGGACATGTAAGTGCCTAAAATTAAGCATCAAAGACCATAATCAATGTGCCAATACTTATTTTGAGTAGTGATACTAGTCTTCCAAGCTAAAATATATCAATTTTGCCCATGTTTCCTCGTTAACCAAGTTTTTATACTTCGATTTGAGTATTTGGATGACACTATTCTTAGTTTTAAGTGAAAGTTATGTCAAGATGATTGTAGCCAAGCACAAAAAAAAAAGCACTAAAGCAAACATCAAGAGTTTTAAAGGAAAAAAGCATGAAAATCAACAACTTAAGTTTTGTTCAATCCATAAACATGTCTTACAAAATAGAAAAAAGGCATTGCAAAAATGACAAAAGCATGCTTGGATTATTGCAAATGGTTATAAATAGAGATCTAAGTCATTGTTATAAGCCTGTGCAAATAAACAAGTGATTCACTATTGTGATTAACAAGACAAAGTAAAAGACAAGTGATTTCTACCTCTTTATGGGGACCTTTAGCCTAAAACAGCCTACCTATAGGAGGTTATTTTTGGGTCAAATATAAAGATATAATTACCTACTACTATAGGTGAGGACTAAAAGTGTTTGTGTGGCTATGATTGAAGAGATCTCACAAGGCATTACCAAAGAAAAATGGATGAAGTGGTTCCTGGATATTTTATGCATATCTAGGCTATTTTGGCAAGTTATTCTACTCTACTTCAAAGTTTTTCTTTATATTTGTTGTTGTAATTTCTTTCGATTGAAAGAGTGGTGCTAAGCTATCGTCTCAGATAGAGTTTTCATAAGCTATGTCTTAGTCATATTGTATTCAATTTGAAGGGATGTATTGCAGTAGCACATCATTTCTGAGTTTAATATAGTTTCTTGTTGGGCTTCTCTATTTCTTGTGTCCTATAGTATCTTCAAGAGTTATTGTTCTAGCATTTCTTTCTTCCATTTGTCTTCTCTTTTCCTTGATCCCTAACAGATTTAGGCCTAGACCTTTCCAATCTCCAATAGCACCTCGAGTGTGATCTATGGCATCTAAAAGGCATGCTTGGGTGGAACCATATGCCTTTGGCTCATCACCTCTCGCTTGTGGGCCTTCATGTTCTTCCACCACTTCTCAAAAATCTTGGGAATAATGCCTATAGAAAGAGCTACCCATGCCCTATAAATAAGTCAAAGAACTTGTTCACATCTACTTTTTCTCAATGGGGTCATAGGGGTATCTTCTCCCATTATGTTGACTTGGGATACATCTATAATCTTGCTCCTAGTACTAAGGCTCTCTACAAGCAAGTAGGCCTATCTCACTTATCTCATTAAATGTTTTCCTTGAAGGGGAATTCTTATTCGGGGAGGAGAGAGGGTCCACCACTAAAGTTCGTGGTGGTGAAGTAACAATGGGGGGAAGGGGTCGTCCCCCTAGTCTATGCTTGTTCCAAGAAAAGCAATAGGGAGGGGACCTTCCACGCTGATGTCTTGAGGGAGAGATCCTATTGGGCATGCTAATTGAGTGGTAGAAGCAATACTTTCTTGCTCTGTCTCCACTTTTGTCATCTCTCCCTTTCTTCGTATAAGTCAACCATCGAGCTAGCCAATGAACATATCATTTTATTATTATTATTCATAGGGGTACCCTCTTCTAAAATATTAGTTATGTTGTTTTTCTCAAGACGGAACCTCCTCACTTTCAATAAAATAAGGGGGTTTGCCCCCTTCCTAGCCACATGGAATCAACTTTGTAAAGAGAGAGAACTAGTTTTTAAGGGAGGGCTAGAGCATGGGGGCTCTATGGCCCATTTGCGAAGAGTCAAATTAATGTACAATGTTTCGCTAGAGGTTCTCTTTCTTTTAGTACCAAGCCATTCAACTGGTTGCATATTAGTTAGCGATAAGTTGAAAGCTTGGATTGGCCTTGGTAGCATGCCTATAGACTTGCAATCCTCGAGCTACTCTAGGTAAGCATATTTCAAGGGGAGTCTAGCTACTTATAACTCTATGAGAGTCACAACCATTTTTCCATAAAGGTGTACTTACAAAACTCTTTCTTTTTCATCTTCTACTAGTGAGAAAAAATTGATCGATAAAGGATTGAGTCAATTTCCATTAAACTTGTTGCTCATGTGGTGACCTTTGGTAGTTTATTTTAAATGGGGAACTATCCACCCTATAAATGTGCATTCTTGTCCTCTCGGTTAGTTTTAAGGGAGACCACTCCCACCCCCTGACATATCCAAAATGGCCTACTTGTAATTATAGTGCCGGAACAAAATTTGTCCTTGCTAGACATAAAAGATATAGTACTATACCCCCTAATGGTCATTTTAGGTGAACAAGGTGGACTACCCTCCATGTACATTGTTATACATGAGGGGGACCTTTTAGTCAAGTAGCCAGGGGGCTTTAAAGACCTTTATGAGCATGATAAGAGGACATAGTTAAGGGGTGGGATCCCTTTGGTAGTTGACCAAGAGTAAAAAGAAGTTGACTGTGTGATTCACAAAGAAACCCACAAGAACCTGGAAAGTAACTTGTATAATCTCATGGTAGGGGATGGTGAATGAAAAGGAGCTAGGATCTATTAGGAGTATTTTGATGGTGTGCTAATGTATTTCATCCTTGTTGGGCCCCAACCCATTCACAGTGCGCACATATAATGAAGGGGACTATAGCGCTAAACATCCTTTGATAGCTAGGTTAGAGGTTTGCTGCCTAACGACATCTAGTCTTCACTTATCCATAAAATACCATACATGAAAGATTAGTATGTTGGTAGGGAGCAAAAGCAATGAATGGATGACTTAGGGGATGAAGTAAAGATAAATGGATTAGAACCCCCAACCTAGCCGACTTGTGAAATTAGCAGATTAATCTCATTCCAAGTCCATGGAGGCCCACAATTCAATAGCTAAGTTCACAAGCAAGCGATGTTGGTCTTCTTATTGTGGACCCTTTTAGTTAGAGATGGCCTTCTCAAGGGTTTGTGAAATGAGGCAAAGGGAGACTAAGAAGACTGGTCTAGGAAATACTTGAACATACCAAAACCACCTACTAAAGTAGGAAAAAGCCTCATATGTCATGCTAATAAGAAAAACAATGTAAAAAAAGAGGGAAAATGTGAGAAAAAGCTTCTTCAAAGCATGTATGAGATGCAAGGAGGAGGGAACAAAGAGTTAAAAAGAGAGAGACCTAGGGATTGTGGCACTCTATTTGGCCATGTTGATTATGTCATTATGTCAAATATGTTGATATTTTCCTTGGACCTCACTTTTTAAATGTTTTTTTGTTTTGTATTTTTTGTATATATTTTTTTGTTTAGAGAGAGACCAAGGGGAGGGATTGTAGCCCTATAGCACGCAATGTCAATGATGTCAATTATGTTGATCTTTTCCTTGGATATCCCTTTTTTTTATTGTCATTTTGTGTTTTTTTGGGTCTATTTCTTCTTCTTCGATAAGATAGGCAATCTCAAGAACTCTAGGCTCAGAGCCCTCAAAAAAGAGTTTAGGTTGTTGAGCATGTTCTGTCTTGTCTCTTCTCCTGTGAGAGTAGACCATCATTTTCCAAGTTACTAGGTATCCTAGACCAATCTTTGAGTAGCTTTTCTACTATAGACATGAGAAGGACAAGCTTGTGAGAAGCCAATGCTTGGGAGATCATCATACCCTCATGATAACTACTCCTTTTCCTACCCACCATGATTGAGGCCGCCTCCTCCTTCCCATAATAAGGGAGCCCACATGTAATAGGCCAGAAAATCTTCTCTCTTTGCCCTATTGAAGTTTGAAAGAGGGATAATGCTTGCAAAAGGGGGTGGTGCATTACTCGGTGCATGCATATCTTAAACTCCACCCCACAGGGTTTCCTCCCCTGTCAAGCTAGCTCCATTTAAACCTAAATAAAACAACACCTTTAGTAAAGGCTTAGGAATATCCTCTCCCCACTATAAAAATATGTACTTCTAGAAGGAACGAGAGTGGTAAGCCTCCCACATATTAGGTGCCCACACCTTGCCCATAAGTCTAGAATATTTACCTATGTGACATGCAATTATATCTAATTCCTTGAGAACCAACTTTGGAGGCAGTTTAGTCTTCCTTGAAACCTCTTTCATGGTCCCCTTGAGGTCCCTCTTAAGGTTTTCTATGGTTGCATGGTTGTTGATCCCCCCTCAATCTAGGGTATCAATTTAGGATAACTAGCCAAATCATTATAGGAAGTTGCAAATAGTTGTTGTATAGGACACCCTCTCTAGAAGTATCATGTAGCTCCTCCCCTAAATAGGTGAAAAAGCATATAGCTAGCTTTTGCTATGCTAGAAGAATGACACTTAAGGTGGTTTAGTAGCTCATGAAACTGATGAGGGAGACATTTCAACTATTCCACACACCCCGATAGATCATTTACCAAGGGTTACACTCATCCTTCCATAGTGATAGAGGAAACTAAGCTTCCAGGCAGGCCTAATAGGGTAGTCAAATGCTTTTTTAGACTAGTCATATAGGATGAGTATTTCCCTTTGGATGAGTGCTCTAATGGGAATCAATTGAATAACCTCGACATTGATTTCTTCCTCTATCCACTCTATTGGGTCCAAATTGTCCAACTTAGAGTGTTCTGCTAAGAACCCCCTAATAGCATGGTCTTCTTCTTCAATCATCCCGAAAATATCCATGTCTACTAGATTTCCCAATTCCTCTTGGTGCTCCTCCACCTCCTCTAAAAGAGCATTAACCACACAATTAGTGGCATTTTGATTTTTCCCCAATCTGAGGAAATGATCAACATGATCGATATCACCTACTTAAACCATGTCATCAACTAGATTTTCAATTAGAGGCTCAATAGGTAAGGATTCCTCTCTCTCCTTCTCCTCCTCTTGTTCAAATAGTCTATTGTCATTGTAAAACCCCCTCCAAGGTTCTTCCTTGCTCAGTATCTAGGCCAAATGAAACTTTACATTATTTTTCAGTAGCTCTCCCAATTGTTCAATGATCAGTATGCTCCCCCACGGCTTTCTTTTCTGCACCAAACCCCCTATAGTCTTTAGATAGGATGGAGTTGTCCAACACCTCTTTGAAAGAATAATAGTTGATTGGTTTAATTTCATTAGCTTCTAGTACTCTACATAAGATTCATATGAAAGGTGAGAAGGATTGAAGCTCGCTTGGAAGTGGGCTATGGCAGAGAGCAAGAGCAAGAAGAGAGAGAGACACAAATGGGAACTCCAACAGTCACAATGTGTGATCGGGCCTTCCTTTATTCAAACTGTCACTAAAAGAATAAAGAATAAAGTGACGGTGATGGGCACCTGCCAGTGCAATGTGAAGTGGGTGGCAGGTATTGTCAGTGTAGTAATACATGCGCAACTAGGCAGAGGTGCCTTTACCGCCAACAACCTCCCACTTAAAGGTGAATCAGTCCCAATGAGGAGTGAAAAGAAAAAGAAAAGACAGTACAATATACACATGTACAACAGGATGAGGAAAAACTTCATCTCATCCAACGCCCATCAATCGCTTGAGGAAGGAAAAGCGCTCAGTAGTGTGGCGTTTTGTGAGTAGATCTACAGGATTTTTGTCAGTGGAGATCTTGACAAGGTCAACAGACTTGTCCTCCCATGACCCCACACATGGTGATACCTCACCTCAATGTGTTTTGTCTTCGCATGGAAGACCAGATTCTTGGCTAGCTGAATAGCACTCATAGAATCCGAATGCAGCGTAGGTATAGTACCAATCCCAAGGTCATGAACCAAACGACCCAACCATATGGCCTCCTTGCAAGCCTCAGTCGCCGCAACATACTTGGTCTCAGTGGTAGAGAGAGCCGTACACTTCTGAACCCTGGACATCCAAGAAACAAAACCTCCAGCATAGGTAAAGACATAGCCGAAAGTGGACTTCCTACTATCTACATGTCCTACATAATCAGAGTATGTGTGACCCACAACTCCTGTATCCTGGCAGCCATAGTAAATACACATATCTGCTCTACCCTTCAGGTATCTCATGATACCCTTTACGGCATCTCAATGCTTTTTGCAAGGTGTAGCCGTATAGCGTGCTACAATACCAATTGCAAAGGAAACATCTGGACGAGTGGCTATCATGGCATACATCAAACTACCCACTGCTGTGATGCATAAGGGATCTTGACCATCTCAACCCTCTGCTCATCCGTCTGCAAACAATCGGCTTGTGAAACCTTCACATAAGAAGGTAATGGACAACCAATAGGCTTTACATCTTGCATGCGAAAACGCTCAAGGACTTTATGAATGTACTCCCTCTGTGAGAGGTAGAGTAGTCCCTGATGCCTGTCGCACTTAATACGCATACCAAGAATATGAGAGGCATGTCCCAAATCTTTCATCTCAAAGCTCTTCTTTAGCTAAGATTTAAGAGCATCCAGCTCATCATGAGCTTTCCATGCTATCAGCATATCATCCACATAAAGTACCAAAATAAACAATGAGCCATCACGAGCTTTCTTCGTGTAAAGACATGGATCCATAACACTTATGCTGTAGCCCTATGACTGCATAAAGGCATCAAACTTATGATGCCACTCCCTAGGTGCCTGCTTCAAGCCATAAAGACTTTTCTTCAACTTGCACACTAAGTGCTCCCTACCAGGTTCTGGAAAGCCCTTAAGCTGCTCCATGTATATCTCATCATGCAAATCCCCATGCAAGAATGCAGTCTTGGCATCCATCTGGTACAAATCCAAGTCAAGCTACGTGACTAAGGCCAAAACCAAGCGTAGGGTGGTCATCTTAACCATAGGAGAAATGACTTCATCAAAGTCAACTCCATGCTCCTGTTTAAAATCCTTAGCGAAAAATCTTGCCTTATAAGCCGGCTTGGGGTTTCAAGGGGTACTTTTCAGCTTGTCCACCCATTTGCATGGCAAAGCCTTCTTGCCCTGAGGCAATGCAACCAAATCCCAAGTCATATTCTTATGCAGGGAGTCCATCTCAGACTGCATAGCCCTCTCCTAGGAATGGCTGTCACCTCTGTGCATAGCCTCATCATAGGTGAGAGGCTCTCCTCCATCTGTAACCAAGACATAATGCATCGAGGACTCAAATCTATCAGGTGGACGCCTATCTCTAGTAGACCGTCTCATGGCAGGCTCTACGGCCGGTCCAACAGCCTGGCCATGTGTACCCAACTATTGTGGTGCAAAGTATTTTGTGACGTTCATTGACGATTTTTCACGTAAAGTTTGGGCTTACCCCATTAAGTTTAAGTCCGATGTCTTGGCTGTATTTTAGAGATGGCTTGCATTTGTTGAAAACCAAACTGGGCATAGGCTGAAATACCTTAGGACTGTGACAATGGGGGAGAATATGTGTCACATGCTTTTGAGCAACTATGTGACAAGAGAAGTATTAAGCGTCAATTGACTGCCCCCTATACCCCACCCCAGAATGGTTTGGCTGAGCGGATGAATAGAACCATCCAGGAGCATGTACGCAGTATGCTTAGCCATGCAAGCTTACCACAGAGCTTTTGGATTGAGGTAGTCATTATAGTTGTGCATGTCATAAATAGATCACCTTCTAGTGGTTTGGATTTCCAGGTTGCAGAGGAGGTATGGACTGGGAAACCTCCATCTTATGCGCATCTATGTGTCTTTGGATATGAGGCATTCTACCATGTGCCCAAAGACAAGCGTACTAAGTTGGATCCTAAGAGTGTTAAATGAATTTTCCTTGGCTATGGGGATGTAGGCGAGATGGGTTACTGCCTCTGGGATCCGCAAGCGTGGAAAGTCATCCGCAGTCATGATGTAGTCTTCCATGAAGACAATATGTATAGGCAACCGAAGAAGGTGGTAGAGATACGCATGGGCCCACAAACATCCGAATGTACCAATGCCAGGGCTCACTTATGTGTGTCCTACTAGACTTCTTATGTGTATTCCTAGTCTATTTGCTATAAAGATAATGCTCTCATGAATCAAAACATGCGTAGTCAAGGGACGGTAAGTACTGCAAACCAAAAAGCATTCTTATTCCCTTCAAGGACATATGGGCCAAACGGGCATGCCAAAGAGATACATGTGGGATGGAACCCACTGACAAAACATGGTCAACAGAGGACCCATCAGCTACAAGAGAATAGAGGCTACCAGCTTTGGCACCTCTAGCAAGCACAAGTCTACCACAGGTGATCTTCTAGGCAGAACCCCCAAATGAAACATGAAACCCAGCATCAAGCTGCTATGCAGACATAAGACTGCGTGTAAGCGTAGGTACATGACGTACATCCTATAACAGAAAAGTACTGCCAATAGAGAACTGCAGCTGTACATCCCCAATGCCAACAATAGCAAGTGACCTGTCATCACCCAAGAAAACTGAACTAGAGACAGTGAGGTAGGAGTGGAACCACTCACAACATGGTGTAACATGAAATAAAGCACTAGAATCCAAAAGCCAGCATTACGCATACATAGAGTGAACATCGATCAACAACGTAGCATCACAAGAACTAGTTGCAAGTATGTACTCCTCATCGGAGTCATCAGTCTGCATGACATTTATCTCCTCGATTTTCACACTGGATTTTGCAGGCATAATGCTGCGATCATAGGACTTTTCCTGTACTTTGTCTTTCCCCTCCTCTTTGTGCTTCTCATTACGCAAATCATGACAATGTGGGCATATATGACCCTTTTTGCCACAATGATGACATGTCACATTAGCATTTCTCCCAGAGACTTGCTACGTGACTTACCACGCGACTTAGACCTAGACTTCTGCAAGTCTCTGCCATGGCCATTCCCACTGTCATTCTTGCCATTACCATCTCTACCTCTAACTGTCAAAGCGTGTGACACACAAGAGGCATCCAAGTTCTTACGGTTGATCTCTTCCTGCAGAAGAGTACTCTCTACATCAGGCAAGTTCAAATGCAGAATACATCCCATGGCTCACTTAGAGTCCCAAGCAAAAACAATGAAGTAACCTCATCATTAAAGGTAATACCCTGCGAAGTCAAGTTCTTGAGAATAGCATGGAATTGGCTCAAATGAGCAGACATTGTCATATTCTCCTTCATGTGTAGGTCCATAAGCTGCTTCAGCCAATACATCTGACTTGCTGGACTTTTCTTGTCATAAAGGTTCTTAATTTTATCCCAAAGCTGCCAAGCACTCTGTGCTTTCTCAACCACATTGTAATGCACTTGTTTAGTGAGAGACAATATGAGGGTGGACTTACATAACTCATCAAGCTCATCCCATTCGTCATTAATCATAGTTTCAGGATGCTCGCCATGACTCATCAAGCTCATCCCATTCGTCATTAGTCATATGAGGGTGGACTTGCATAACTCATCAAGCTCATCCCATTAGTCATAGTTTCAGGCTGCTCGCCATGCATCCTTAGTGGCTTTATTTGCAATTTCTGCACCAATACCTGCCAAACTTGGCTCTTCCAATAGGCATAATTCGTACCATCAAGCTTAGTGATGTTGAAGATAGCATTGTCAGTGGAAGAAAAACCCATAATGCAGTCCAAAACAGTGCAGTCAGTTTAAAACTACTTGCTATTTTCTACTGTAAATAGCCAAAATACCACCAAAACCAAGGCAAAATGACCATGAACTGATAGCTAATGATGCTGCCCACCAAGTACCATCAAAAGTACATAAAATCAGGATGATTTAGCATGAAAATTCCACATCAATCCATACATAATTGCTTGCTGTAATAAATTATAGCCATGTACAATGAGAGCAAACTGTAGGCAAAATCAATGCACCAAGTCAACCAGTGATTGTTAAAGCATAACCATCATCAAGCAAGCATAAATCAACATATGACAATCATATGGATATCGAGCAAACACCCAAGCATGTCAAACAAATCGTCAGTAAGTTCCTGGAAGCCAGATGCAAGCCAAGACAAGGCACTAGTAGCAATCGGCTCCAAACAATGTAAGTAGCATGTAGTAGTGGCATAGGCCAAGCATGTCAAGACCGTTCAGACATAGGTAACATACATGCCATATGTACATCCAAGACGAAGCATCAAATGCATTTCAAAGCCGAGATCAAGCTCAAATAAAGATCCGAAACCAAAGACAAGCTTGATGTCGTACCTCGAAGATCAATACTTCATTGCATATCCCGAAGACACAGCCTGAAACCAATAGGCATAACCAAACTAGAGATAAAATAACATGTCAACCAAGGTAGCATAAATCCCAACTACCAACAAAGTGTTTGCATCTAAATCAAGGCTCATATAGCTCTCAAATAGCATATCTGGGCATAAGCCATGATGACCAAGCATCAATACATCCAACAGGACACTCGAATGTCAACAAAGAGCATTATGCATAAGCCGTCCCTGACCTTGCTGCCCAAACAATGTACAGCAGTAAATCCCTGCATAAAATGAGCTATGGAAGCTCAAACCAAGTCCCAAAGCATCTCAAAACATTGGGCAAACATCCCCAAAGTATCTGGGCATCAAATACCAAGCCTCAGAAGCATCACATAAGTTAAGAGCATGACATTTTCTTGTTGTAAATCAACTTAGATCTGTTGTAGAAAATGCTACGATCAGAATTTGGCAGATCTAACATCGCCATCGCGTTCAGAGCGTGCAAAAACCCCAAGTTAGACTCTTACTTTGCCTAGATCAGGTTTCGGATGCTTGAGATATGAGAAAAAATGGGATTTTTGAGCCAGATTTTGAAACATGCACAAAAAAAACGTGAGCTGATTGTGGGGCTTGCTGGTTATGTTGAGGATAAGGGGGCTATTGGGCATACAAGGTGCCCAATGAAGCCAAGGAACACCTGCAAATAGCCTATGAGGGTCAGGGAGAGGCAGGAGATGAAATTTTACCTCGGGGGGAAGAAGCCATGGTTGGCATTGAAGCTCCAAGCTCTATATCTTCAATCCAAGCTGAAGTAATGCCGGCCCAAGCTCCATGATCAAGCTCTAATCCAAAGCTCTGATACCAATTGAAAGGTGAGAAGGATTGAAGCTTGCTTGGAAGTGAGCTATGGCGGAGAGCAAGAGCAAGGAGAGAGGCACAAATGGGAACTCCAACAATCGCAATGTATGATCGGGCCTTCCTTTATTCAAATTGTCACTAAAAGAATAAAGAATAAAGTGATGGTGACGGGCGCCCATCACCTGCAGTGTGCAGTGGTGGTGGGTATTGCCAGTGTAGTAATACATGGGCGGCTAGGCAAGGCACCTTTACCCCCAACATCATACAAAG
This sequence comes from Lygodium microphyllum, assembly GCF_053477565.2. Taxonomy (NCBI): domain Eukaryota; kingdom Viridiplantae; phylum Streptophyta; class Polypodiopsida; order Schizaeales; family Lygodiaceae; genus Lygodium; species Lygodium microphyllum. The sequence goes on along the minus strand of NC_141141.1, from coordinate 56,870,210 downwards.
ACCCAGGTGTGGCGATTTTCCTCACCCCTAAGAGGAGCTCATTCCCAAGGCAATGATGCACATTTTTTGAGATCTAGTCTAATATGCACGTGTGGTCTACTCCCCCCTCTAGTTAGCTCATTGAGGGCCTCCACGTGTTGCCCAATGCAACAATGCTCAATGGGTATGGAGAGTGCCCATCTAACTAGTCTGCTTGGCTTTTCTTTTAGCTTATCTAGTAGGTATGGGTCTCTCTTCGCAGCTACCCTAGGAGTTAAAATGTACATGAATTAGCACAGAAACTTGCTTGTTTTGTCTTGCATCCCACATGGTGTTGGCAATGACTATTAGGAGTCCTTTGGGATCTATTGCATAAATCAGACCGTTCTTTACCTCATAGGTGACTTTATCCTATGGAATGATCTTTATGAGCATAGAGCATTGTGTATTATTGACCTTGGAGGGAATAATGGGAAGTGTCAATAAAATCTTATCCTAAAATGTCCTCGTTTCAAACTTGCTAGTGAGTCGAAGGATATCAAGGGCACATCAAGATTCTCCTGGGATATACTCAATGAGTTGCACCAATGTAGACTTTCCTATAGCTATGGGTTTCCAAAGGTACAAACACACCAGCTCTTTGTTATTTTAGGTAAACAAAAGCTTCAAGAAGGCCCTCAATAGATTGATTTTGAATGGGTTGACCTCCTTGTAGTCAATAAGAAATTGTATTTGTACCACTGTCAGGAAGTACCAAGGAGAAACTATATTCCCTAAGGAGTGAAGGCCCATAGCTAGGTTGGGGAGGTAACATGGTATAGCTATCACTCCTCGGGTCTATTGTCAAAAAATTGCTAAGAAAGGGTAATCCTTGCAGAGGATATGGAGTCTCATACAGAAACTGATGCAAGTTCTCCTCTACCAACTTTTGAAATTGGATCATTCCCATATTTTTTTATTGAAGCAGTGTATATTGAGGGTTAGTTTGCTCAATTTCCCCAATAATGTCATTCATTAGATTGTATAAAGACACCTCATGGTTGGTCCAATGGTTCTCTTCATACTTATACTACTCCCTTTTGGGTTGTCAGAAGACCCATTTCTCATTGAATTGCTTGCCGATCCCTTTATTGATGCGCTCCTCGAGAGATTCCTCATTGGACTTGGCTTCCCTCTTATCAACCTATGCCCTTATCTTCATTAGTTCCTAGATTTTAGGCTCCTCAAGTAGTGGTGAGTTGAGATAACACACTTGAAAGGATAGGGTTTCCTCGTCTAGCCCTTTGTTTTTTTAAAAATATGTTCATAAAGCGCATTCCATCTTTTATTAGCAAGGATGGGAGTATCTATACTAGGAATGGCCTGATCACCCAATGGGCGTAAAAAGGTTGGGAGTTGGCTGTAGTAGGTTATTTTTGAGACATATCTAAAGCTACGTTAATTCACAACACCAATACTACCATTTAATCTACACAAGACACAAACATGTAGGCAATATGTAGGCAAACAATAGCTTTTCACACATAGTCAAGCAAGTAATAACTTACTTGTGGTTGGGTCAGATTTCCACTTCCCTCCCCTACCTTCTTTGTTGATGTGATCTTGTGGAATCCCTCCATCATTGCTTATGGGAAAGGGGGGGGGGGGGGGGGGGGGGACGACGGTGGTTGGTAAGAGCGGCTTGGTAGGCACGAAGTAATGAAACAAGAAATCAAAAAGCTTTAGTGCATTTAAAGAAGACAGCAAAACTCTTTCAAAATTTAAAAGAAAATGTAGCAAATTTCCAATTCTTTTATGTGCTTGCCAATGGGGTTGGAGTTGTGGTTTGAGCGTCTAGGTGTATAAATGGGTGTGCGAGTTCACATCTTTGAGTACAGCTTAGAGACATCTTTCAAATTTCACGCTATTCTCTTAATTAAAAAAACAAAACATGCTAGTCCAAAAAAACGGATAAAACCCCAAAAAACCATAATTAGCAAAAGATAAACAAAAAACCAGCTGCACTTGTACAGATTTTAAAAAAGAGAGGTAAAAGATGACTGGCTCACCCAGGTATGCCCGGCCTTTTTGGCAGCCGTAAAAATGATTCTCAAGGAATGTGATCACGTTCTTCTCGAAACGTACGACCTGATCAAATGTAGGGAAGAAGAAGAAAAAGAAGTCCAGATCGGCTCTCTCCGCCCCGCTCCTGCACAGACCGTTGGTTCATGGCCACACTACTGCATCTACTACCGTTTCCTTCCAAATGCAGATCATCATGGATGTTTGACCTTCATTAGAATCTGATCATGCGACCTTGGATCTGGAGATAGAAAAGAAACCATGTCACATGGAAGTTTGGATCTGAGGACATTCATCGTTCTGTAACTGCGGAGGAGACGTCGGCCATCCTGCATCTTGCTGCTGTTCTAACTTCCACACACGCAAGTGATGGCGTCATTACCAGTTGACCTGGCGCCTCAAATCGGACCAGACGGCATTGCAACCGATTCTCCTGCCATCGCCTACACAGAGAAGGCAAGCTCGATTTACATTCTTTATGCAGAATTTTCATCACTTGTTCCTTCTTTCCTAATTATATCTTCACCTGCCTGGGACAGGTTCTAGAAGAAAAGGAGCTTCAGCTGAAAAAGTAAGTTCAAATCCTCCATTCAGTTCTGTTCCTGATAGCGGGTCGTCTTCTTCTGCCACAAACTAAAGAACTTATGTATAGTGTGTTTCATTGCAAGAGTTTCTTGCATACATCTGTTTGCGTGCTATATCCTTGGTTGATGTGAAAGCTCATCAAACAGAAGAGAGTTCACGTAAAATGCTAACGTTATTCTACAGACATAAGTTTTGTATGAATTTGTGAGCTCGACGTTTCAAGTATCTTTTATAATGCTGGTTGGATGCACTGAAAATTTAGTTTTTGACCTCTTTCTGGTCCTCTTCTCTTGCCTCCTTCAACTTGCAGTTAGTGGGTTGAAGAAACTCACCTGGTTTGCTCACAGACATTTACAATATTCAGAAAAAGTTGAGAGAAAACTTGTAATTTGCAAGATGCCTTATACAAGGCCTTAGCAAAACAGGCTTGCCTAAAGGGATACACTCATTTCTCCCTGATTTGCTTTCTCATGTATGTGTTTGTCTATGCAAGAGGAGAGGTATGAATCTCCTACCTCTTTCTGTTAGTTGTTGTATGCTTGTAGCTCGTGAGGATAGCCAGGCTTCCTGCTGGTCTGGCCTCTTTGGGCTTTCTGCCAATCAGTCTTCCTGTGGCACAAACTGCATCAGTGAACAGTGCCGACTGCAAACAGTATACACATGATTGTGTGCTTGCAATGGTAGCACTGTTGAATGAGATAGGAAGAATGGCATGCAGAATGATAAAGTGGATAGTCACCAAATCAACAGATTGTTTTAAAATCGGTGCACACAAGTCAAGGACCTTAGATGTTGTTAAAGTGTCCAGGTCATGGGTGGGCCAAAAGTAAATTATTGATCAAGATTGGATAAAGATAGAACAAGTTGACGAATTTGAACACTGCTAGTCAGTGTTCAAAGTGCAATTGTATTATCAGATCTTAAATGCAAGAGGGTTCCATGAGAGAATGGAGCCATGAAAGAGTGATACATTGACAAATGCACTCAGATAGATCTTCTAATTAGGCTGTTGCCTTTAAATAGACTTAGATACATGACAATTAGGGTTTCTTTCATGATTCCAAGGGTCAGTGATAGTCACATGCTTACCCCCTAATTTGGTGGATGCACCCCTAGATTCTCTGCACCTCGTGGTGGCTTTACAAAGTCTTGTTCAAAACTACATCTCTTTACATGCATTACATCAGTGCTTGCCGCATTCGTCCACAAACCATTCTTTTGCACTAACATTCTAGTAACCATTAATTGATATTTGTAGGCACTAACATTTGCAAAACCCCCAGGTAGGTTGTGTTGATTGTTTACATGGCATGAATAAGCAGCTGCCCAACCCCCACCCCAAAAAAAAAGAGGAACTTAATATTGGCATTGACCTATAAGAATGGTCCATGGCTTTAATATGGTGGACAAGGAGAGCCCCCCCTTCGTGGGTGGTCGGCCTCTTAAGAGATATAATATTGGAATAAGGACCCCAAGTTGGTCTTCTTGTACTTGATGTTGAGTTCCGTGTTCTTTGCGGAATTTATATCGGTCTTCATGGTCTTCAGCTTCACTTGGGCTTGAGTTGGCATTTGTACTTGGAAAGTAGACATCATTAATTCTTTTCTCTTGGGCACAAGCATGTGATTTACATAGATTTGGGGAGAGGCAATGCCTTGATTCAATGGCTTCTTTGCCATGATAAGATATGGGGACATTACGTTGGTCCTTCAAATGGTACCTCAGTTTTGGCATACAATATGGGGTTCGAAAATTCAAGATTTGGCTTGTGGGGTTGATGATGGCTCTTGGCCTTACAAGGTTTCAATTTGGGATAGAGGCTATGAAGGTTGGACATGTTTGTTGAGCCACTAAAATCACGGTGCATGTCAATCTAAAATTAACATTCATTTATGCCTATTGTTTTCTCCTTAAACAATCCCAAAAAGCAATAAGAAGCAATTGCCAAAAATAAAAGGTTTCATTTTTTGAATAGTAAGACCATTGCCCAAAAATCCTTCATAAATAGAGCATGTTGTTGGCATCCCAACCCATCCCTCATGATTCCTATCAGCCAGCTTCATCCTTGTGCTGTGCACACCCATTGGAGGTCATCACTAGCCCGAGGGAGTTCTGTCTCAGCTTTTGCCCAGCCACCAACTGCTCCGACTAGCCTCTTGCTGCTGTCAACAGCTCTTTTGGAGGTTTGCACAACTGTGACCATCACTCAGCCTGCCTTCACCCAGCTGTTAGAGCAGCTTTTAGCCATTTGGCATCATTGTTTCATCATTTGGAGGGTTGATCAGCTGCTGCCAACATCATTCAAGCTGCTATCATCTGCATTTTGATTGGCCACAGCCTGTGCTTTCTGCTGCACGTGGACAGCCAGGTGGCATCAACATTTCATTGTGAAGATATGCAAGGGTTTCAACTGAGTAAACATAGCATGTACAAACACAAATAAAACAAAATAACTTTGGCAAAAACACCGAAATGCAACTGAGAGAAGAAGAAACTTTCATGAAATTGAATGAATGCTGAAAGTACATGAATGGTTGTACACTATGCTCAAAGGTAAAGCTGTCCAAGAGCTGATGGCTCTCGTGGGAGCAGGCTGAGGGAGGTGTTGGAGAGTGACATCCATTAGAGACAGATTCTGAGTGTTGAAACCACTAGTTTGAGCTAAGAGATGGTGGTGAAGCGGGTAGGCAGCAAAAACACAGCTTGTAGCTGGATGTTGAGTAGCGTGTGACCTTCGAAAGCTGTCCAGTAGCAGGTGGTTGATCAGGCCTGAAAACATAGCTGTCATGCAGCTGGAAGAGCAGTTTGGCATTTGGGAACAAGTCATCAAGAGCTGCAATAGTTAGGGTGGCTGTCCAATGTGCAATAGATGGTGACGAGTAGGCAACAACTCTAGAAAATAACAAAACACAGGTAGGTTGAAGGTCGTGGAGTTCTAGGATGATAATGCTAGCAGTTGCATACTGTAACTTGTGGAAGCCTCTAGAAGGACAGTTTGTATTTCTCTTTGTTTGCCTTAGCATTTCTTTACATGGTATCCAAGCTAGGTGCTCTCAATTGACACTTGAGAGCCTTGATAAGAAAGCTTGGCATTCAAGAGTACATGAAAACAAAAGAAGTGATATCTCAATCTTCATCACCAAGTAGTTCCCCTCAAAGCCTCTTTCCTTGATGTTGATATTCCCCTCACTAGAGGCTTTGAGGGAAAGATACCCACATTTTCCTTCACAAACATAATATTCCCCTTAGTGTGAAGATATGCTAGGGTTTGCATAGAGAAAACACAAAAAGTATGACCACAATTGAAACACAAAAGACTTAGATAGTGATGTGTAAAACTCAAACCCTAAATGCAAAACTCAAAAAGTCCAAACACAAATAGAGAAGAGAGAGAACTCTAAAGTGAATGAATGAAAGCTATTAATGAGGAAAGAATGTACAAGATGCTCAAGGATAGAGCTGTCCAGCAACCAGTGGCTCTCATGGGAGTGAGCTTAGCTCAAGGGCAAAGCAATGAGCATCAGAATGTGAGTTCAACGAAGATGGATCCTGAGTGTATTGAGGCGAGAGTGCAATGGAGTACGAGATAGGAATGGAGTAGGAGCAGAGTTGAGAGTGAGAGTGAGAGAGAGAATTCCAAGATAAGTGTACCCGTTAGTGTTATGGTACATAAAGAATAAAAATGTATTTAGATGTTAGGGTAGAAATAAGGGTGTGTTCACATCCATAAGTTTATACACATGGAGATTAATGGGACTTTACACTCAACAACCTCCTACTTAAAGGCCTGAAGTGGTATCTTTAAGCTAGTCAACTTTCACTAATCGAATGCAATCTCAAACTAAGCCTTTGCAAGACTTTTAGTGAGAACATTTGTAGGGTTATCATGAGTTTTGACCTTAGTTAGTGTGACAAGACCATCGTCTAAGACCTGTCGAATGAAGTGATATTGAACATCTATGTGTTTGGTACGTGCATGAAACATGGCATTTTTAGCTAGACAAACAACTCTCTGGCTACAACGACCAAGCACTGGAGTCCGTAAAGAAAGATCAAAACCCTTGACCAAACGGCCAAGCCAAATAGCTTCCTTATAAGCTTTTGTGGCTGAAATATATTCAGGCTCCATCGTACTCAGTGCTATAATTTTCTGCAACATTGAACATCAAGAAATAGCCCCACCAACCAAAGTAAAGATATACCCATTGGTAGATTTTCTAGTGTCAAGGTCTCTTGTGTCACATACAAAACCCTAATTTAGAAGGTTTTTTGCACGTCTATTTTTTTCACGAATAAGTGTATATTAATGTATGGATATATTTACATCAAACCTTCAAGCCAACTAAACAGAAAGGTGACAAGTCACATGAAGTAAGCCTTTTTGCAAAAAGTTTGATACTTTTATGCTCAGCCATAGATTCAAATGCAGTGATGCAAATCACTGCTTATACACTAAAAAGGTTGATGATGAAAGCCTTATTGTGTTGGTCTTATATGTGGATGACATGCTGATTACAGAAAGCATCAGAGTACTTTACATGCTCTTAAAAGGCAATTGAGATTAGCCTTCTCAATGAAAGATTTGGAAGCAATTGAACATATTTTGGATATGCGTATTAAAAGAGATAGAGGGCAGCACTTGTTGTTTCTCTCCCAAGACAAGTACATCAACAAAGTACTTGAAAGATTTAATATGGCTGATGCTAAGCCTCTTGGTGTGCATTTACCATCATATACAAAGCTTAGCAAAGTTGATTGTCCAAAAGATGATGCAACTTCTATTGTTATGAAGGGTATATCTTATGCATCAACTTGTGATTCTTTGATGTATGCCACGGCTGCAACTCATCCTAACATTGCTCATGTAGTGGGTATTGTTAGTAGATTCATGTCTAACCCTGGCAAACCACATCGGGAAGCGGTGAAATGTATCTTTAGATACTTAAAAGGTACACAAGACAGGTGTATATGCTATGGAAAGGATACGCTAGAGTTGCAGGGATTCTGTGATTCGGACATTCTAGATCTACTTCCTGTTTAATGAAGCTTTTGGTAATTTTGCTGTTTGGGGCTGTTTTAAAGAGCTAATCAAGATATAATGAATTTTAACTCAACAAGCCTTGGTACAACACTTCTCATACATATGGCTCAATCTCTAATAGTGTGTGCAAAACTTATTTTTCTTAGGGAGTTGTTGCCAAATGGATTTTATTTCTTTGGTTTGGTCGGAGAAAGGGGGTGTTCACCCTTGTTTTGGCTTGTCTTCACATCTTGTGAGTTCTTATTACCGTTGGTTTTTCCATGTGAAGAAGAGGCAACCAAACCTCTCTCTGAATAAGAGTATGTGAAGGACTTATTGTGTCACCAGGTGGTGATACTTTTTACAGTTGCTTTTCTTATTTACTTATATAAATATTTTATTTTTCTTTTCTTTTGTTGTTGTTGCTTTTTATTCCCAGAGTTCTGTTGGAATAAGCCGGGATCTTTGCATGGCCTAAAGAGGTAGCCATTGGGACAAATTAGACTAATGGTTTGTCTGAGCCTTAGGACCGGTTTCATATTGAATGGGCATTGAAGAATAGAATGCCAGTGGTTTGGGACTGTGTGCTTAGCCACTGGAGATGGTGCAGGACAATGAGCCTGGCCAAGACAGAAGATGCACATGTGAGAATGCTCACGAAATAAAAGTCACCATAATTGAGTCACATTACACTTTTTGATGTGGTCACAATGATAAAAGTTGTTGAGAACAACTTGAGGAATGCAAGGGCCACCATCCCTAAATTTTAGGGAGTTACTATTTTTGGACCCTAGAATCTATTTGTGTCATTATCTTTGTTTTTGCACGAGGATTAATTCTCTAGTTTGTGCCGAGGTTAAATTTTGCATCGATCATGGAGAATTTTAGATCAAAAGGTTTAAACGGGAAAATTGTTACATGTATGCCATGTGGCACAAATTCCCAAAAGAGAGAGCATTAAAAAAAACGTAATAGACATAAGGGGCAGATGGGAGAATGAAGTTTTGAGGAGCTGAGGGCAGATTGCTGCAAGAAAATTAGCCATGGAGAGTACTTCTACGTCTTTGACTTAAGTACGGAGGTAGAGCTTGCTCCTTGTAATCAACTCTCTCTCTATTCTCAGAGGAAATGCTTCGCATGATGGGCTGATTCCATCGAAGGTACAATTTTGTGTTTTCTTTGAAATTTTACACATGAGTCATCGAATATTGGTCACAGAAATGGCAAGACATGCTGGACAGTAAGAATAGTGAATTCAGAGATCTGCAGATTGTAATACTACACACGAATCATTGAGTCTTGGTCACATGCTGAATAGTAAGAACAGTGAATTCTGCACATGTTGGACAGTAAGAACAATGTGCTGGATAGTAAGAACAATGAATTCTGCACATGTTGGGTAGTAAGAACAGTGAACACTGGACATGCTGGACAGCAAGAACAATGAATTCAGAGATCTGTAGATTGCAATTCTGCACAGGAATCATTGAGTTTTGGTCACAGAAAATGCTTTCCTAAAAGGGATGTTGATTTGGACATGCTGTACTATTCTTATGCAGTTGGAATTTACTTAGAAGAGATGAAAACCAACTGTTCATAGTTTATGTATTTTGGAACATTATCATTTTTTGTAAATTTCCATCTTTTAATTGATAAAGAAATATCGAGAGGGGCGCCGGTCTTCGAGGCCAATCTGGTGTTGAGCGAGGGAGTGAGGTTTCTACTTGTGTAAAGACCAGATGTTAATTGAAGGAACTACTGCTTTATGTGAGTCATAGACCGGTTTCATCTTGTGGACTTGATTTTGTAGCCTTTCATAACACAAAAACTGACACTTGATCTTATAAAAGGTCGGCATTTAGGGTAATGAGTTGAATGATAAGCAAAGGATGGGAATTTGTGTGTGTGGAAGGTCGATAAGTGGGGAGGTGAGTGAACAAGGGTAGTGAGGGGGATATCCATCACAGCCGTCACAAGGTGAAAAAAAGTGCTCACTTGCGAGAATGTGGAAAGCACAGTGTTAACGGGTAGTGTTCACCCTAAAGATGTACTAGGGTACAAAGGGGTAGTGAAGTGAGGGTATGTAGAAGATGGTGTGGAGAAAGAGAAAGTGCTAGGAGCAGAGATGGAGGATCCAACTCCTAGTGTGCTGGATGCAGAAGTGGAGTGTAATCCGAGGTTTTAGAATGAAGAAGAGAGAAAATTGAGGTGTGGACTAGAAGAGGGTGGGATAGGAGGGATTTGAGAAGAGTGGTTTACATGCTCAAATGAACCAAAAGATGTAGATATATCTAATGAAGGATGTTTGTTTCGAGAGTCTCCTCTATTGAAGTTTACACATGGAGAATGATTTGTATCTTGGACACTAAAGGGAGAAATAGGAGAGGGTTTTGATTTATATGACTCAAAGGGATTGTACAATCCGATATTGAGCCTAGCTGAGATGAAACAAATGGGTTGCGAGTTGTCCCAAATGTCATATGTTCTCCATGATCGGAGAGGTGGCTAGCCTCACCAACCAGTTCGGATGGAGTAGCAAAGCTTGTAGGAGGGGTGTAAGCCCGACTCTAGGTAATGTGCAAGTACTCTTCAAGCTTCTTCTCTGTCAAGAGATTGAAATCTTGAATAGAAGAAGAAAAAGAGGGTGAAGGTGAAGGTGGGGTGTCGTCTTTTTTTTTGAGTCCATAATGCCTCCTTAGGGCCTCCAATGATGGAGAAGCCCGATAAGACATCATGGGATCTTGAGAAGAAGGTGATTAAGACATTATGAATTAGATACGTGTTCGTGTATCTTGCACAAAACCAAGCCTCCATAATATTGGCAGGATACTCTTTACAAGAGCATCGGCTTTGATACCATGTGAAGATATGCTAGGGTTTGTTAGCAGCTCAGATAGCTCTTGTGTGTGTCTTTGGGGCATGGCTAGGTTATTTAATCATTTTATTATGGTTATTATGATGCTTATTTGGGGCATTTTATGCTCGCAGACCTGCTCCTATTTTAGCATTATTTTATTCTTTATATACCTAGCTTCCTCCTCATTCAATCACATCATCACCTACAGGTTTTGTGGAGAGAGAGAGAGCTAGTGCTAGTGCCTAGGAGCCAGAGACTCATTGTTATATGCGTCATTCTTGTGTTTGGTATATGGATTCCATTTTTCGAGCACATCTTTGAGTTCTCTTCTTTTGCAGTGTTATTTTGTTTTCTTTCTCTTGTCTTGTGTTCAGCAGTTTATTTCAGCACCTGTCTATGCTTCCATTGCTGCACCACTTTTGACATGGTATCAGATTGTAAGATCTAGGTTCTTGCTGTGATTTTCTACTGATTATAGGCCTTTCTTTCCCTTGTTGATCAAGCTTGCGTTTTTCAGATCAGCAACTTGTGTTTTCAGCCTACCCTTGGATTCCAGCCTGCAATTATCAGTTTGCTGCATTAAATGCTCCATCAACCTGTGTTTTTCATTTTCTACCCCTAACCATGGTTGGGCAACTTTTTTTATAGGTTGTTTTTGTGAGAGTGCGCAACGGAAGAGGAAATACGAACACGGAGGAGAGGAGAGAAAGCAGAGAATGAAGGAAGAAAATCTGCACTGACTGAAATGAATGCTGAATACACTGAAATGGACTGATCAGTCCCTGCACGCAGCCCGAAGCGTCAGTAAGGGAATCAGATCAGGCTGATGACGATGGCAGCACCAAAGACGGAGGAAGATGACGGAGTCGGAGTGTGCACCTGCCAAGGAAGGAGGGAAGTTGATAATACAACTGACTGCCAAGTGGGAAATGGCTATAAATAGCCAAAAAACCCACAAACTGGCCGACCTGAAATTTGAGGCCATAAATATGTCCGACCAGCATTTAATGCTGATCTGACCAGCATTTAATGCTGGTAAAAATGCCAGGAATGCTCAGAAAAATCCCGGAAAGGGTGGACAATGTCCGGCAGGTGAGGCAAGCTGATGAATGCAGAAACTGCCCCGGGAAATGCACATCTGAGTGCTCTAGAATGAGCTACCTCCTCCGTCAAAACAAGTGATAGACATGTCAGAGCTCCTAATGTCCTCGTCTGACTCAGACTGAGGCTCACAGGCAGGAGATGACAAGGCATGACAAACATGACTGCTAACACCCCCTCTCAGATCCTGGATGTGGTAGAAGGCCAAGGGAGAAACGGATCCTGGGGTGGCAAGAGGAATGCCAAGGTCGATGAAGTCTGTCGATGTAGACTGCTGCTGAAGGAGCTCCTCACGATCCTGGGAATCCCCCTCTAAAACACTAGGGGCCAGGGAATCCACAGCCGCATCACCGAGATCGTCCCCCTCTGAAAGGGATGGAGGGTACGAGGGAACCACCGGAGGAGAAGGTGGGGGATGGGAAGGAACCTGTGGAATAGAATGTGCACAAGCGGGAACGGGTGTAGCAATAGACTGCCTCGGAGGACCCTGCATCAAAGAAGGGGAATGGAGCCTGTAAAGCCCGCTCTCCTGCCAACCTGTAGATAAGACAGCTCCTGTAAGAGAATCCTCAATAACAACGGCATGCTCGGTGAAGATCACTCGTGTGCCAAGCCTCGTAAGGCCATAAACTGAGAGGAGGGGAAGTCCCAAATCCGGAACATGTAGGGCCTGTGAAAAGGAGCTCGAAGGTCGGTCGGTAAACAAAGGCAATGTGCCAACACCACTAATAGGCACCGATAAAATGTCACCAATAGTGACTGAACCCTCGGATGGACGGAGATCCTGTAACAAATCACCTCGGGGAGTCGTATGACTCGAAGCACCACTGTCCACTAACCAAGGCTGCGCAGAAGACACTGCAGCCACGGAAGAAGGATCCTCCTCCAAAGCATGGATATGAAGGAACACTGACTCATGGGTAACAGCTGGTGTAGAGGTAGAAGAAGGCTCCGATGTAGATCCACCCTTCGCTCCCGGACGAAGGTGAGGGTACTTCTTCCAGCATTTCTCCTCTGGATGTGTCCCTTTCCCACAGTGTGGGCACTTCAGTCTCTCTGAATCTGAGTCAGAGCCTGAAGAACTGTCCTTCTTCTTAGCCTTTGACTTCGTCTTCTTCTTCTGTCCTCCCGAACCTGCAACAAAGGCTCTAGTGGAGTCGGATCCACTAGCACTGACCTCTCTGAGTCGCTCGTCATGCTCCAAGACAAGCGGGGATAGCTCCTCCCATAGAAGCTTCTCACGGGTCCTCGATGTAAGAAGGCTGGTGTAGAAGACATCAAACCGAGGCGATGGCAGCTGAGTCAAAAGAATCATAGCCATGTCTTCAGAAGATATCGTCCGACCGAGGGATGCAAGCTCATCCCTCATATCCTGTAATCTGTTGATGTGGTCCTTCATGGAAGGACTATCATCAATAGCGAGCATCCGCAACTTCTTTTCAAGAGATATCCGGTGGGCAAACGTCTTCTGTTGATAGAGAGACGCAAGCTTTCTCCACACGTCTACTGCAGTCTTCAACCTGTGAACATGAACAAGGACAGAATCCTGCAAACTCAGAAAGAGGAAAGATCTGGCTCTAGAATTAAGCCGATCCCATAAGGCTGCACGATCCATAGATGTCCCATCTGCGGGATCCACCTTAGGCCGGGGAATAGGAATAGAAACAAGCTCCCAAAGATCGAAGGAGTCCAAGATACACTCCACCTTGCAGGACCATAGAGAAAAGTTGGAGCCATCCAACCGGTCCTCTTTGGGCAGCTGAGGAAGTACGGGTACCTGTACAGGGGGTACCAAAGGCTGCATCTTCGGCCCACTGGAAGGGGATCGCCGAGATACATGAATAGAAGGGGGACGGGAAAGAGGAATAGACTCCGGACGACGGTCCTTGTGATAGAAATCACGCCTCCGTTCAGATGAATGTCGAGACAAAAGCTCATCATCTGAATCATCAAAACCTGTAAACTGATGATAAGACATCTTCTAAATCTGCAAAACACCAAACACCAAAGAAAACTGTGCCGATGCCGAAGAATGACCACCAGAAGGGTCACCAACCACCAGAAGAACCACCAAACTCCAGGAAATCAGGTCGCCTAGCACCAGAAGGTGAAAACGCAGCTGTGTAGGGCACAAAATCCGGAGGAAAAGTTGCCAGGCACCAAAACGCAGCCCAGAAAAGAAGCGCCAGCTGGAGATGAGCCGCCAGGAGGAAATACGACCCCACCTTGGATGCAAAACGCAGCCTATAGTGGAGGCGCCCAGCTGAAAAGAAGGCCGCCCAGCTGAAAATGCAAGGAAACAGGGGCTGGTTGATGACGTGGCAGCCTCTGGAAGGGGCTGATGCAGCAAACGCAAATATACAGACCACCTGGAGGGGCCGCCTGGCTGTTGGAGAGAAGGGGGGCAGCAACAGATGATAGGTGTGGTCTCTCTCCAGTCGATGAAGACCTCCGTGCTCTCAGTTTGGCGATGATACCATGTGAGAGTGCGCAACGGAAGAGGAAATACGAACACGGAGGAGAGGAGAGAAAGCAGAGAATGAAGGAAGAAAATCTGCACTGACTGAAATGAATGCTGAATACACTGAAATGGACTGATCAGTCCCTGCACGCAGCCCGAAGCGTCAGTAAGGGAATCAGATCAGGCTGATGACGATGGCAGCACCAAAGACGGAGGAAGATGACGGAGTCGGAGTGTGCACCTGCCAAGGAAGGAGGGAAGTTGATAATACAACTGACTGCCAAGTGGGAAATGGCTATAAATAGCCAAAAAACCCACAAACTGGCCGACCTGAAATTTGAGGCCATAAATATGTCCGACCAGCATTTAATGCTGATCTGACCAGCATTTAATGCTGGTAAAAATGCCAGGAATGCTCAGAAAAATCCCGGAAAGGGTGGACAATGTCCGGCAGGTGAGGCAAGCTGATGAATGCAGAAACTGCCCCGGGAAATGCACATCTGAGTGCTCTAGAATGAGCTACCTCCTCCGTCAAAACAAGTGATAGACATGTCAGAGCTCCTAATGTCCTCGTCTGACTCAGACTGAGGCTCACAGGCAGGAGATGACAAGGCATGACAAACATGACTGCTAACAGTTTTTGCAGTTTTTGATTGCTTTTTTTTTTTTCCATTTTGCAGCAGTTGGCCTTCTTTTTTTATTGTGAACTTTCATTTTGTGAATTGTTGTTGGTTTGGATGTATTCTCTCTTTATATCCCTTCTATTCTCTATCTTTCCTTCTCATCCTCTCTCAATGGCTCCTTTATGCACTTCTACAGATGATAAGTTACATGGACTTGACTATCTTACATGGAGTGCTATGATGAAAGCATGGTTTGTGCGGAAGTAGATTTGGTACATTGTATGTGGAGCTATTCATTGGCCTCAGTGTCATTTTTCTCTTTCCAAAGATTTTGATGAGAACAACCATGAGGAAGCTGTGCTTACATGGGATTCGGAGATGCATGTGTATATTTTGCACTGCTTCGATGTATTTCTAAAGTTCTACTGGTGGTTACTCTTGCAGGACATCATTAGAAATGTGGTCGAAGCTTCAGTTGTTGTACGAGGCATCTTCTCCCATGCGTGTAGTGACCCTTTATAGACAGCTTTAGCAGATGAAGTTTGAGCCGAAGAACACCATTTAGTCCTTTTTGCTTTGTGTTACATAGGTAGAAAACTAGGTTCGACGTATGTAGATTTCCCCTTTGAGAGGCACATCTAGTGGGAACGGTACTCTACAAGCTCCCCTTAGAGTTTGATGGAGTGGCCAATGCTTTGCATGTGAGTTTAAAACATATGTTCTCTGTTGCTTGAGCACGAGACATCTTTGCACTTACAAGGGAGGCTTCTGTGTCATTATGGAGGTTCTAGTAAGGCCTTTATAGCTTCAGAGAGGGGTAATAGAAAGAGAAGTCGAAGACCTAGTGTTATCATTTCTGTAAGAAGGGACACTTGCGGAAGGATTGTAAGGAGTTAGTAACCTCACAGAAGAAGAAGGAGAAGAAGAAAAAGTGGGATGTGGACTTTTTCGATGAGTCATCCTCTTTCTCAGACCTGGAATCCGATCCTTGGGCGAAGGGGAAGTCTAAGCTGCAGCAAGGATCCACTTCTTCAGATTGAGGGAAGTGCTTAGCTATCCCTTCCTCTGCTGCTTTCTAGTCTAGGTAATATGGTCATTCCTTGTGACTCTCTAGTGCCAAAGAGGGAGTGTAAGAGGGTGGTGTGATGGGACAGTTGAGCCTCATCTATATAAGTATACATGTATACTTGTGACTCTCTAGTGCCAAAGAGGGAGTGTAAGAGGGTGGTGTGATGGGACAGTTGAGCCTCATCTATACAAGTATACATGTATACAAGTTCCAGAGAGGGACGTCCATGACGCATTGACCGAAGTTTGACAAGTTCAAAACCTAGAGCTGGGATTGCCATCTAGGTTCATGTTAGGGTGTTTCTTTGATAGAGAGCCGGATTGGCTTCTAATCCGAACTCACGAGGGGACACTCTGGTGGTCTTGGCCAAAGGCGGGGAATTCATGGTCACATATGTTCAAAGGCATTTTTAACAGGATGGTGTAAGTTTGCTACTACGAGACATTGTTGATAGATACAGATTTGTTATGACTTCTCAAATAACAGGATGGTGTAAGTTTGCTACTACGAGACATTGTTGATAGATACAGATTTGTTATGACTTCTCAATTTTTTGAAGTTGGTACAGTTGACATCAACCTCTCAGGTTCTCTTTGAGACACCTTGGTGGTGGCTTGATCACCCACTGCTTGGGTATCCACGGTTCTACTTTGGTGGCTTTAAGTCATATGGATTGTGATGAGTCATTATCATTATCTCATTGTATTGTATCGGATCACACATGATCTAAGAGAGGGTGTTAGCAATTGAGACAACTCATATGTGAGTTTGCATGGCTAGATTATTTAGGCATTTTATTATGGTTATTATGATGCCTATTTGGGGCATTTTATGTTGATGGAGCTTGATGGATTTGGACTGAGTGAGAGCTGAGGGTAAACGCGTAGGATATCACACAAAGAGTAGAGAGCTGTAGAGAGGAGAGTGAGCATGACACACTCGATGTTCGGCACAAAGACGAGTATACCACTTTTTAGGTTTTGATAATATATATAAAGTACAAGAGTGTAAGGGTGCGTTTACACCCAAATATTGTAAAAGGCACAATGAGCTTTTATTCCAAACAACCTTCCACCTAAAGGCAACGTGCTTGAAGGTAGAGGAAAGAATCAGCTAAGTCTATGTGTGTACAAAGTTGAAAGACACATATACTATCCAATCCCCATCATTTGGCAGCAATGAGCAAACCGCTTGGTTAGAAGACCCTTCATGAGAAGGTTTGCAAGATTATCATCTGTATGTACTTTGACAAGCTCAATGCCTTTACTGTCAAGTACATCCTTGATAAAGTGATACTTCACTTGTATGTGCTTTGTCTTTGCGTGAAAGACAGGATTCCGACCCGTGCTAGCATGATAGCACTTTGGCCGTCACAGTGGAGGATAGGAACCTCTGTAATACCAAGCTCGCTCACCAGATTTGAAAGCCATAAAGCCTCTTTATATGCCTCAGTGGCAGCCACATATTCTGCCTTTGTAGTAGACAATGCAACACACTTTTGCAGCCTCGATATCCAAGAGACTGCTCCACCTGTGAATATGAACACATATCTTGAAGTAGACTTCTTGTAGTAGTCAAGATGGCCAGCATAGTTTGCATCCGTGAACCCAACAACATATGACTTTTGCTTACCATAGTAGATACACAAATCCTCTGTGCCCTTGAGGTATCTCATGATACCCCTCATTGCTTCCCAAATCTTTTTGCTAGGATATGCCATGTATCTGCTAACCACTCTCACTGTAAATGCAATGTCAGGACGTGTAGCAACCATGGCATACATTAAGCTACGAACAGTTGAAGCATAGGGTATCTTGGCCATTTCATCCTTACCATCATTTGATGTAGGACTGCCATCTGCACTAAGTTTGAGGTATCTCATGATACCCTTCATTGCTTTCCAATGCTTTTTGCCAGGATATGCCATGTATCTGCTAACCACTCCCATCGTAAATGCAATGTCAGGATGTGTAGCAACCATAGCATACATTAAGCTACCAATAGTTGAAGCATAGGGTATCTTGGCCATTTTAGCCTTACCATCATTTGATGTAGGACTGCCATTTGCACTAAGTTTCACATATTGAGGCAATGGTACACTAATGGCTTTCCCCCCTTCCATATTGAAACGTTGCAAAACTTTAGTGATATACTCCTGTTGTGACAGATAAAGAAGACCCTTCGATCTGTCTTTGAGTATATGCATGCTAAGAATGTGATTGGTCTCACCAAGATTCTTCATATCAAAGCTATTGTGTAAACTTTGCTTCAAGGAGTCCAAGGCATGAACATCCTTGCTTGCAATCAGCATATCATCCGTATACAAAACCAAGAGAATAAGGCTACCATGTGTTGCCTTCTTGGTGTACAAGCAATGATAAACTTGAGAATGATGAAATCCTTGAGATTGCATGAATGTATCAAATTTGTGATAAATTTCTCATGGTGTTTGCTTCAGCCCATAGGAACTCTTGTTGAGTTTACAGACCATGTGCTCTTTTCCCTCTGTAGCAAAACCTTCAGGTTGTTGCATATAGATTTCCTCGTGCACATCACCATGTAAGAATGCAGTTTTTACATCCATATGTATGAGTTCCATGTCTTCAGATGCAACCAAGCCCAAGATGGTTCGCAAAGTAGTCATTTTGACTACAGGAGAAAAGATTTCATCAAAATCAATTCCATGTTCTTGCTTGTACCCTTTAGCAACCAAGCATGCCTTGTACTTTGGCAAAGAACCAAAAGTGACTTTCATTTTGTAAACCCATTGGTAGGGTAGCACTTTTTGTCCTTTTGGCAAATGCACTAAATCCCAAGTGTCATTCTTCATGAGGGATTCTATCTCTGAAAGCATTGCTTTGTGCCATTTTTTACTATCGTGTTTGTTCATTGTTTCCTGGAAGCATGACAATTCACCACAATTTGTTAACATGACATAATCAGCCACATAGTTTACACAAGGAATGAACCTATCTGGCTGTTTTTGCACTCTAGTCGACCTACAGACCCAATGGTTAAGATTTGCTGACTATTCAGCTTGCAAATCTGCATTAACAACTTGTTGTTTTGCAGGTTCGGTGTGTTGTATAGCTGGTTCAGGTTGTTCCAAAGGCACATGTTCTTGTTGAATTTGTGGGACATCATGGGCAAGATCTTGCCGATTATCTTCAATTCCTTGTATTTTCAAGGACATTTATAGCAGGTATTTGCTGCTGTCTAATGGGCATTCTTTGTTGTTCTATTGGTACATTCTCTCGAAGTACAACCCTTCTGACCTCCTTTGTTCTTTTGGGCTGTTTGTGCATGCGATCTTCCCGAAAGATAACATCATTGCTGCGTATTACTTTTCTTTTCTCAGGATTCCATAATTGATATCCTATCTCACCTTCATCACCATATTCTAGGAAAATACATTTATAGGACTTTGGCTCAAGTTTGTTGCGTTCTTCCTTGCGAATGTGCACACTCTTAAGTGAGCATACGAAGGTGGCTTGCCCGACCACTCTTGTTGAGGGACTCTTCCCCCCTTTCCCCCCCCCCCCCCTTCAAAGACCTATTTGGTGACCAATCAAGTGTACGGTTGTCATAATAGGCTCTACCCAAAATCCATGGAGTAAAGTAGCATGTGATAGCATTGTATGGACCTTGTCTTGAATGGGTCTATTCATATGCTCTGCAACACCATTTTGGGGCGGATTATGAAGGGCAATAAGCTCCCTTTTAATCCCTTTATTGTCACAAAAGTCCTGAAAGGATTTGGACACATATTCCCCACCATTGTCAGAGCGAATGCATTTTAATGTCTTGTAGGTTTGATTTTCAGCAAGTAGCATCATCAACAAAGGTAATGAAATACTTCTTCCTCCCTAAAGATAATCCCGACATTTGATATACATCTGAATGTACCAACTCTAAGGGTGAAGACTTTAGAGAGATTTTTTGTTTGACGTTTGATCATGTTTACTATAAATACAATGATCACACTATTCAAAATCAGCATATCTCAAAGACAGTAAGTAACCCAAACGAGAGAGTACTTTCATTCTAGATTGACTCATGTGTCTCAACCGGCTATGCCACAAAGAAACACTTGGCTGCTCAGTTATGGTGGTTAAATGGTCACACACACTAGATACATGCAAAGGATACAAGGTATTACTTTTTGACCCCTTGGCAACAATGTGAGAGTCCTTACAGATTTTCCATTTGCTATCCCCAAAGGTGGTGTGATAGCCTTCATCATCTAGTTGTCCTGTGCTGATCAAGCTCTTCTTGAGCTGAGGTACATGTCTCACATTATGCAAAACAAACATGTAGCCATGCTGAAATTCCAGTTTCACACTGCCAATGCGTGCAATTTTACATGCATAGTTATCCACAAAGTGGACAACACCACGTACACCACCATTGTAGTCAAAGAACCACTCATGATGTGGCGTGACGTGAAAGGACACACCTGAATCAAGTATCCAAGTGTGCATATCATTCTCAAAATTTGCAATCAATGCATGTGCACTCACAGAAGAAGCAAGAAATACATCACCATCATTGTCAGTATCATGAGTGACTACATTAATCTCTTCTATTTTCACATTGCTCTTTTTTGCAGGTTGAGTGTCCTTGCTTTCAACCTTGTTGGCTTCAATGTTTTTGTTTTTGCCCTTCTCTTTCTTCAATTGAAAACAATATCATTTGTAGTGCCCTTTTTTGCCATAGTGATGGCACTTCACATTTTTTCCACGAGATTTGTTGCATGCTCTATTTTCAGAACTGCCCTTGTGTTGAAATCTGCCTCTAGTGTGTAATGCATTAGAAGACTTGTTTGCTGAGTTATTCTGTCTATTGAGTTTTTCCATCAGCAAAGAACTTTCCACATCAGAGTATAACAGTTGAGCATTCGAATTACTCAAAGCTGTCTTGAAAGTATCCCAACTTTCAAGCAAAGTACATAGCAAGAAATTAGCCTTGAACTCTTCATCAATATGGAAATCCAAAGCAATGAGCTGACTGAAAATTGATTTAAACTCATTCAAATGTATAGACATAGCTGTACCTTCTTTCATGCGAAAGTCCATTAAAATTTTCACCCAATAAACCTTGCTGGCTGCACTTTTTTGAGCATACAATTCTCCAAGCCTTTGCCACATTGCATATGCTGAATTTAACTTCTCAATGTTAAAGAGCAAGTAGTCTGACACTGAGAGCTCAATGGTAGAGCGAGCAAGCTCGTCCAAGTCATCCCACTCATCTTGTTCCATGTCTGTTGGTTTGATTCCTTTTGTTTTGGTGGGCTTTACACGTTTCTTCTGCACCAAGACATTGTAGCATTGTTTTTGCCAAATTGCAAAATTATGTGCACCCTCAAGCTTCTTAATGTGCAAAAGATTATTGCCGCCATTGTTTCCAGCCATAATTTGCAGTCCCAAATTGACTAACCAGTCACCAAAGATAAGCCCAAATGTGACACAGGTAACCACGGTACATAAAAGTACCAACCAGCAGTGAGAAAATCCCGAGATTGCAAAAATTTCAGATCTGCAAATAGATTTTCAGAGTTAAAGGGATGTCTTTTGCTGCACTCCTCAAGCACACTGACACATTTAGAGACCAAGCCACCAGTTCCATGTGAAATCCCCAAAATTTCACTGCAATTTCTGTTTTGAAGGCATTTCCGAGCACAAATTTGATAATTTTGATTAAAAGTCCCAAATTTTTAGAGGGTAATCCGTCCAGATTGCATCAGTACATGTACCCAAGTGCATGTACCATACATTTGTTGCACAAATTGAAGGGATTTTGCAGAAGCCCCAAATTTTTGCATTCAGAGTGTACACATTTTAGTAAAATTGAAGAAATTCTACTAAAATGTGAGAATTCCCAAAATTTCTTGGGCAAATGTATACCAAATGTGCAATTTCTGAATCGGATTGTCTTGTCCCGCACTGAGATCTCCAAATCAAAGAAAAGCCCCAATTTTCTTGGGCAAAATTTCACTTTGTGCCTTTGTGTGTGAACTCTCGGTAAAGAAGGAAAAAAAACCCAGATATTTTTGATTAAAAAATTTTTTGACTGCTGCCCGTCGTCGCTTGGTGCCACGTGCCAGTCTCATGGTGAGTGGTCTTGGTTGCCGGTCTCGTCTGCTTGGCTGCGTATCAGTTGCTTGACCCCTTGTCAACTTGTCGCGTGACCTACAACCTTGCATCTCCTCCTGATCGCTTGTGACCCCTGAAAATCCTGCTCGCTTGCGATACTTGCAGCTCCTCCTACTCGCTTGCGCCTCTTGCTCACGTGTCCTGCAGCTTGATGCTCATCATTGGCTCTGATACCGGTTTGATGGAGCGTGACAGATCTAGACTGAGTGAGTTGAGGGTTGACGCGTCGGATATCACACAGAGAGTAGAGAGCAATAGAGAGGAGAGTGAGCACGACACATTTGATGTTCGGTACAAAGATGAGTATACCACTTTTTAGGTTTTGATAATATATATAAAGTACAAGAGTGTAAGGGTGCGTTCACACCCAAACACTGTAAAAGGCACAGTGAGCCTTTATTCCCAACATATGTTGGTCGACTTGCTGCTATTTTGGCATTATTTTCTTCTTTATACACCCGGCTCCCTCATCTTTTAGTCACATCATCACCGTCAGGTTTTATGGGGAGAGGGAGCCGGTGCCGGTGCTAGTGCCTAGGAGCTAGAGACTCATTGTTATACATGTCATTCTCGTTTTTGGTATATGGATTCCATTTCCCGAGCACTTCTCTGAGCTCTCTTGTTTTGCAGCGTTCTTCTATTTTCTCTCTCTTCTGTCTTATGTGTAGCAGTTTATCTCAGCACTTGTCTATGCTTCCATTGTTGCACCACTTCTGACAAGGTTTGCACAGAAAGTATGACCATGATTGAAACACAAAAGACTCAGATAGTGATGTGCAAAACTCAAACCCCAAACGTAAAACTCAAATGCAAAATGCAAAAATACACAAACAAAAATAGAGAAGAGAGAACTTCGAAGTGAATGAATGAATGATGTAAATGAAGGAAAGAGTGTACAAGATGCTCAAGGTCAAGACTGTCCAACAGCCGGTGGCTCTTGTGGGAGTGGGCTGAGGGAGGTGTCAATGTGTATTGTTCATCGAAGATGGATCTTGAGTGTAGTGACTACCAGCTGGAGCAGAGGTTGATGAAGAATAGTGCTGAAAACACAAAAATGACCCAATGTAGAGGATGGAAGTTGATCATTGATAGTAGTGGGAGGCTGGGTGACAGCTGTAGGCTGTCTAACAATAGTCGGTGGGGGTTGGACAGCTAATGGAAGAGGGCTGATGGCTGAAACCTGCAAGAGAATGATGGGCTGAATGGCTAGCAGCCTATCTATTTATAGATGTGGAAGGATCCTCCCAAATTAGGGTTTTGCATGTAGGACACAAAAACTTTCTAGAATTACTCCCTGTTTAATGAAACTTTTGGTAATTTACTGTTTTGGGTCAGATTTAAAGAGCTAATCAATGGGTAATGAATTTTAAGCTCAACACATGTATCTTCTCACCCAAGATGAACATGTCATCATGCTACAATGACAACTCAACCATATATCTTACTATAAGATGAAAATGCCCTCAGGTATTTGAAAAACATCAAGCCCAAGAAAGAAATGGGGTAGTCCAGGAATTATTAACCCAAGCTCCTTGCTTAGCATCTCCCTTGTATGGGCAATGTGCTGATGTTGTGGCTCTCTTGTAATGATCAAATAATCCACCTAGGGGATAGGGAAGGTCAGCAAACCCTATACCGATTTGAAGTAGAGGTTGGGGCATAATGCACTGATCTTCTAATCTTCGGACATTGAATGTCCTTGGCTGCTCCACATAGATGTCCTCTAGAGGAGGAAGCAAAACCAACTGCAAGGTTTTGATTAGGCTCAATGAATCTGACTCAACTTGAATGGTGTGCCACGAACAATCTTGTTCAGAGTCTCCTCAACACAAGGAGGCTCCCTATCCTTCATAATCTTGTGCACAAGGCCATAGATACTGAGTGAACTGAAATACTGCTGTCCTTGTTGACGCATTGAACTTTGTGACCCTTAAAAACCATTTTGGCAAGGGTCAAGGAACTAGTAATTTCCAAACTCTTGCATAACAGTTCGAATCACTGTTAAGCTCAAAAGGATGGCTGATGAAGACCCACACTAAGCAGTGATTTTTTGATTGTTTGAGAAAATTTGAAGCTTTGATTTTTTTGAACCTTATATACGTGCACTGGATACCTGACACATTGTGCATGCTCAATGCAGCATGTGTTGATTTTTATTTTTTTCAAATGTCAAAGCTATTGGGATTGATCTTATAGGTTTATTGAGGACAATTACTCGAAGATCCGGAATGTGGAACGTGAATTGTCATCTCTTGCATTGGAGATAAAACTTACTGCTGGACCAAAGAAGGCAGGTAGATCCTGAGGAAAACAATCTTATCATTTTTTCTTGATTTCAGAACTTTCTTTGAGAGTATTTTCTTCTCTTTTGTCTCACATCTGTGTTTCTCTCTTCTTTTTGTTCTGGCCTTGTTTAGCTCTTGAGCACCTTCGCAAGAAAATTGAGCTATCTGGGGAGAAAATCAAGATTGCAAAGCAAAAGGAGGAGCAGGCTAGAAAGGTCCAACTGTTAACTCCTTACTAGTTATGCACATCAGAAACGTGTGATTGCTTACTGCTGCTTGTTGAAGTCTCTACTTTTGATGATATCATATGCCCTATTCTACGATTGATTTTGGTCTGTTATAATGCTTTGATGCAAACACACATGCACACCAAAAAAAAAAAACCTAACCTTGTAGATACTTATAATATTTGCTGATCTTCATTTCGGACATAAGGATGCATCATATATGTTGTGATAATTATGTGCTGGATTTTGAATCACTGATACCTTGTTATAGGTTTGGGAAGCTGCTAGTAAAGCAGTAAAGGAGGAGGAGGAAAATAAGCAGAGACTTTGTGAAGATCTAAATCGGCTGGTAGGTTTATCTGCTTTTAGAGAATTTTTTTGAGAGGATTGATTTTTTGCATTGCCCTTGTGGCTAATGTATTGGTGGCTTACAGGTACAGGAAAGTGCAGCATCTCAATATGCACGATTAGAGGAACTCAAGAACAGACTAGAAGCACTTAATCCTGAATTGTCAGGAGGTGCTATTCAATCCAGTTCTCTCGCTAATGGAGGGGGGTCTACAACGCCTCAGCTTAATATACAGGAGGCATCAGCAGAGTCTGGAAACGTAAGTATGATCATCATGCTTAAAGTGCAAGGTGTAAATTAATTCTGAATGGTGTGTGGTTTCTTCAGATAGTGAGGTGAACAAGAGCAGCTTTTATCAAGGCTTGGATGATTTTTACGGTTAAGATAGAAAAAGAAAAAGATAAAGCTACTTTCGCAGCTTCCACTGTGATGCATGGATCGACCTAAAATAAATGCATTATCGTCTTGTGAGCATCAGCCCAGGGGGAATTTAATAACCCTGCTCTAACTCATTGCTCAAGCAATCAATCGCTTTATTAGCAGGCAAAAGTATAAATGACTCGTTATATAACCGTACCTTCCTTTCGAAACTTATACACGAGGCATTCCAAATTGTGGAGAATGCTGGAGAGCTGCGTAGTATGCTTAAAGGAGCACTTCACAGTAATAGCATGGCTAAGAAAATGTGAGTCGTTAAATAGTTTCTTTGATAAAAGAGTAGATCCTGTATAACAGAGTGTCAGAAGATGTGTGCTTCTGCAGGAGGAAAAGAGAAGAAACCCTGTTGAGGATCCTCCTGCTGTTGATCCGAGCCGGGCTTCTAAATCTTTGCATGAAAAGGCAGATCAAAAAGGCACATTGAAGGTGGCGACTTCCAGTGATGAAGGGGTTACGCCATTATCAGCCAGTTCCGGTGAATCTAGAAGCCGCTCAAATCCAGCTAGAACAGGGAACCACACAAAAGGGCGGAATAGCCTTGTGAAGGGATTTTCAAGCCAGAAGCCCAAACCCAATAGCTGGACAGGAGCTGGATTTGATGTGGATGAGGCGAGTATTAATGCTTAGAACGAAGCCTTTCTGAAGCACCGTCTCATGGCACGACATAGACCGAACACAGAGAAGGGAGTCTTCTGTTGGGAAAATTAGTAGGAAGAGGCACACGAACCTCTCCTGAGACACCTCACTAGGAAAAGGGTCTGTAGGTTTTTGTAACCCACCATTTACTGTCCCATTCTCAGACGTTGGCATTCTCATACATCAAAAATTTTAACGTTAAATTAGCGCCAATTAGTGATTCTATATATAAAATCTTTAGAACCAACTCTGTGTTTAGTGAAGAGTTTAGTGACTCTTGAAGAGTCAACTCTGTGTTTAGCAGGTAAACAACAGGTCATGTTCTTTCCGGTATTTAAAAAAACTGAAGACTCCCAATCCCTAAAGTACTTTGATTGGTTAACACTTGCAAAATGGGCATCTGCTATTTGGTGTGTAACCACCCTAAGAAAAGGTGATTGCAAAGTAAAATGAGTCAAGATCGTCCACCTTTAAACTCTCAATCCAAAATTTGTTTTATAATTCTTCTAAGCTTCCATGTTACCATGCAATATGAAATGTTCATA
The DNA here is from genome assembly GCF_053477565.2 of Lygodium microphyllum. Taxonomy (NCBI): domain Eukaryota; kingdom Viridiplantae; phylum Streptophyta; class Polypodiopsida; order Schizaeales; family Lygodiaceae; genus Lygodium; species Lygodium microphyllum. The sequence goes on along the minus strand of NC_141141.1, from coordinate 56,843,822 downwards.
TTGTCTCGTGCATACGGTAAAGATTGATAACTTGCGTAAAGTGTATTTTCCTAAAATCTAACAACATGCATCTACCAATTGGTGGGACCCAAGACAATGATGTGTCAATGATAGGTCATAATTACAAGGCACTAGTTTGTTAGCACTTATTGAAATCTGACATTTTCTCTAGAAATTTGCATTTTCTTTTGAATTAACAATTGTTTTTCCTTAAATTAATGCAATAGGTTTTTAAGATGCCAAGACTCCCATTCAAGTGAGGCAATGATTGCTGGTTCACTCGAATCTTTTTGTTACTTCACCACTTTGTGATTTATATACGCCCTTGATGTTACACATTTCAAGCCTTGGGGATAGGATGGCCCTCGAATCCTAATCTCATCGTAATGGAATCTAAGACTTTGAGATTATAGTTGTATATTTTGATTTCAATTATTTGTGGTTGTAAGCAATGTTGTGACTCCATCTTCCATCTCTTTATTTGCATTGTTTTTACTAGTCGCAACCCCTCGTCTTATTGTCACTCTTGCATTCCTTAGCTCTTCATCTTTATTGCCGAGGCCCTTTTTTATAGCCCTTCTTCACTCACCATTTGTAGTCCTCTTTTCTCGTCATGTATGACTATTTCTTTTGGTAGGTTCCACCCACCTAATCTACCTCTTCACCCAACTCCAATTTGGTTGGTAACTTGGTTGTTGATCATTAGTCACATCAATTATAGCCAAGATTTGTTGCACTTGATTGGACAAAACTTGCTCCACATTTTTCCATGACTTCTTGAAAGTTCCTAATCCACGGGTCATTTTGGCACTATCTTGCATTGCTTTTCCCTCTCTTCTTGAACTTTTCAAAGCATACAAATCAGGAAAAAGAACATTAAAATGAAACTATGACAGCACAACATTCAAGCAAGAGAAAGTTCTTTAGGATTAACATACTTGTAACTTCAAAATTCTAAGAAGGGAAACATTTGTGATAAGACATTGGGATCAAGAGAGTCCTTGGTTGAGGTCTTAGCAATTAGGAATAGCAAGTTTAGTGATAAGTGGGGGCTAGATAAGTAGATCATGGCCACTCAAGCTTTGTTTGCAAATAAAGCTAAATGTTTTACTTTTTATTTGCTATTCGCTTGGAGAAAGCTCTTGTTAAAAGTAGAGGGTGAATTGATTAATCAAGGGATTAATATTGGCAAACCAATGTGTTTTGGTTCTAGGACTTCAGTCCTTTCTTGCCTTTAATGCTTGGTAAGAGAGGTTATGCTCTAGCTAGGAAAGGTATTAATGATGAGTTTGGGATGGGAGATTGAGATGTGGGGATTATCAAGGGCATTCCAACTCACATGGTACTATGTGGCCACTAGATTAGCCAACATAAGTAATGGTGTTGTATTTGATCAGCCTGTCAAGGACCCCTGTTGAGTCTCAAAGGCATGAGCATCACGAAGGGAATTAAGGCAAACAAAGTGAATAATCTGTTGTGTGTCAAGGTGGAAACAGAAAGGGCCACAAGAAGGCTTGAGGCTAGAATTATCCAAGGAAAGGCTAGAGATGATCCTTAAGGACTTGTGGGTCCTAAAGCTCCCATTCAAGGACAAAGTATTTGCTTGGTGAATGGCCACATGAGCCATTTTCATAGCAAGTAAACTTGGGGATAGAGGTGTGTCAAATAGCATTTGTTCATCGAGGCATCTATTTTTGGTTGGATGGATAGCTCTCCAAGCTTGGAGTATTCTTCCACATATTGAATTTCATGTTTAGAGGCATTATGAATTGTCATCTAATATTTTTGGGGAAGGTAGACCATTAGGGAAACTTAAGTCACTAATCATTCATATAATAAGAGTGACAACCTTAAAGGGGACATAGGAATCTAGTTTGGGCCTTTAAATAATAATGACATTAACTTCTAGGATCAACTATGAGGATTGATGGCCTCCTTTTTTCGAGTGTGGCGATGTAGACCGAGATGACATTTACCTTTTTGAAAGGCTTCCTATTAATTCATTTCTTTTAAACCAAAGCCAAGGTTTTTCAACCTTTATATCCCCCCATCCCCAACACCCAATCGACTAGCATTCATTCATATATAGAGGACATGGATATTACATCCTTTCCCCCTTAGAGGAGTCGAGATATTCTCATATCCACAACTTATGGGTTGTTGTTCCCTATGGTAAGTTTTCATTGCATTGTAGGACATGTGGATTAGGGCATACCATGCTTCTACTATGCTATTTTGATTAGACACAAGTACTCAAATTTCAAGGCAACACAACATAGTTAAAAGTAGATTATTTGGAATATAATATGGATCAATTGCTATCGCAAAAGTGAGATTCATTACAATATGAGGCTTATTACATCTCATAAAGACTTTTCTAGGGTTTTTATTCATGTGTTTAAAGATCACAATGGGGTCTAGGCCTTCATCATTACTTGATTCTTAAGGTAGACCAAATGCTAAACTTGCGTGGATTCTTTTTACTATTGGTTCCTTATCTTCTTGATCCCATTTAGAGCAATTAGTTTGGATATACCCTAGCTCATTGCAATGGAAGCATTGGTAATTGGGATATCTCTTTCGTATGTGCCCTACCCTACCACACGTGTGTCACTTCATTCTTTCGTTATTTGAGTCATCATGGTCTTCTTTGGCACTCTCTAAAAGATAACTATCTTCAAGAATTTGGTCTCTATTTGACCCAATCAAAGATTTGGCTCTCATATGAGAGCATCTTGCAAGTCAGCTTAGAGACTCTAGATGAGTATCCAAGGATTGAATTAATCCATTATAGAATTTGGCCACCTGTTGGGTCGTATCCATTAGCAAGGTATATTTTTGAAGTATTATAAATTGAAAATAATATGCCTCTAGGCTTAATCCCAATTGATGCAAGGTAAATAACTCGTTGATCTTGATAGAATGATAGGAAGATGGCAAGTATCTTTGTCTTACAACCTTCTTGATTTCTTCCTAGCTTATAAGGGCTTTGATGGCGGCATTGTCTCAGTGCCACTACTTCCACCAGAAGTGTGCCTTGACTACAAGTCGTAGCTTTGCAATCATCACCTTATTAGTTACATTTGTTCCTACCACATCAAAATAATATGCAAGGGTCTCAATCTAGACTTCAATGTTAGTCTTGACATTAGGTCTCTTTCCCATGAATTCAAGCGATTTGATTTGCTTCAAGATTTATAATCCATCCTCTATCTAAAATAGAGTCTCCCAACACATGTAGATGCTAGGCCACAAAGGTTTTCTATCTTGATGCTAGGCCTAGCATGGGATGTCCACAGCCTCCCTAACTTGCATGTTGCTATAGGAGCAAACCTTTCTTTCCTATGTGGCCTTCTCACCACTTGACCTTTGGCCAGTGTATCAAGCAGTGGTTATTCGGGTCTCTCTCCTTTACCAGTATATTTTTCTACAATGTGATCACGGAGTTGATCCATCCATGTATCAAACTCTCATTCGACACCTTCCTCGGAGGTTGATAATCCCTTGGAATGAGTATAAATCTCGCCCTTCAAGGAAATTTCAAGGTTCAAACAAAAACAATGCAAAATAGCCTATCTTTAACTAGAAAACATTTCTTTTCCACACAATAAAATGTATCTTAAAACATGTCTATCAACACCAAAATAATTTTGAATATCCCACAAGGAATTGTCCCACAAGGAGAATACAATTTATAATATTCCCTTTTAGGAAATATAATTTTCTTAGAAATAGACATGTAGCACATCATTAATCAAACATTGGGTTGCATATATATCAAGTAAGAATTGAGAAGGATGAGAAAAGGCCAATAGAGAGCAATAATATATGTAAGAAAACTTTCCTTAGAGATAATATTATAGCACGAAAGTTAAAAGGTTATGAGGATTGAAAAAGATTATATGTTAGGGTTCCAAATCATAACAATAGAGAAAAACAAGGTTGGAAAATACGAATGTTTAGATTCTACCTAATAAATTAGCTCCATTGCTTCAAATGATGGTCTTTGACAATGAAGGCACGAAAGAATTCAAGGTTTTTGTGCATGGTTTCTATGATAGACATAATGGAGACGTGCATTACAAGTGCTATATCAAATTCTTAAATGTCTAGGGTTTAGATTAACTTTCTTAATAATTGTGCTCTTAAGAGTTTGTATCTTTTATGTTCTACAACTATGGACCGTACTTTGCAACATAATAAAGCATGGGAGTTTGGTCCACTCAAGAGAATATGGAAAATTCAATTTGGATAGCTCAAAGTGCATAGCAGAGGAATACTGATCATGGTGGATTGTTACATGCAACAATCTAATGCCTCAATTTCTAACTTGGAGATACATGATAATAGTGACCAATGAAGCTCAAGAGTTGTAGAGAAATTCAAATGAATTGGTTACACAAAGGAAAGAAGATCATATTAGATAACTAGATGAGCATGTTCTAATGCCTTGATTGGAAGAGAGAACCAGGTAAAGTGGTTGAAAACAAGGATTAGAGAGGCTAACAAATGGGGTCAAAGGGAATAAGATTAATAATCTAGTGATGTGCAAACATACTTTAGAGTTGTGTGAATGAATTTTAAAGTCTAGAGTCACTTCTTGTGTGAATAGGACCTATGATCAAGGGTTACTTATAAATATATATTGTCATCTTTCTCCATAAAGTTTCACATTCTTCTACTTCAAAAGGCAAGATGACTAGAACCAAACAATGTGCACAAAAGATTCTAGTCAAGGCTTGCTCTACACTCATGTGATAGCATGATTGAAATAGAGATGATGTATTCATCCCTAATCATGTCGATGGTGAATAGAATTAAAAGGTATCGAAGGTACACTTGACTTGCTACTTTAGGCTTTGCATCTTAGAAAATCTTAATACATGTAAGTGATTCCACACTCTCGGCACTGTTAGTCTACTTTGTTTCCTTAGACTATTCTTGTCTCTAAGGACAGTGAGAGGACACATGTCCTAGTTGTTTGCAATTCTAGCAACTTATCATTTCTCAAGAATGGATAATTCCTTGTCCTCTTCCACATCCTAACATCATGATCGGCCCATGCCTATAATCCATTAGGACAAGGTGATCCTCTTCATGATAATAGCAAAAAAGGGGTTAGTGTACTCCTTCGTTATTTAATGCGATGGACATGAGCATCACTAGGAGGACGAGTAAAGATCAAGGGTCTGAATGTCTTCGGATTTCTGAGGGATTGAACTTAGTTCTTTGCATGATTTATTTCTTCTCTCGAGGAGCTAGTTAGTCTAATGGTGGCTATATCTATAGTTGTCTTGAATAATTGAGACTATGGTAAAATTGTGGGGTAGCCAAAATTAAGGTTAAGGCTTGGGATCCCTTACATAGCTCCACATTAAACATCTTCATATTCCAAGCATTTTTAATCTGTGCATGTGCTAGCCTCAAGCGCTTTGAAGGAAGGTGTTGTCCACTGCAATGTATTATGTGTCTTCTCGATAAGGTCGGGACATGTAGTGCAATGGATGCATTACGTGTTTCAGTGATAAGGTCAGGACACCTTCTAGGTTTCCACCATTTTTAAGAGATTTTACTATTGTTTCTTAGCATTATTTGTCTTACATGTCATTCACTCCAGCCTTAGCCATGAGGGTCTTGTCGGTTACCTACAACTTTCTTGTCTTTGTTTTTTTTCTCTCTCCCTATAGGTCATCAATGCGATTTGCCTCATCAAGCACACCATTGATGCTAGGACAATTAAGACCCAAGTTTCCTCCCATGGTTTCATAAATCCTTTCATTGTAGATACCCTTGATGAAAGCTTTAGTTATATCCTTGGCAATGGATCTCTCTCAATTGGAATACATTTAAAGAGGCTTCTCACCTTTGAGACATAGTCTTGCATGCTCTCCTCTTTTTGTTGCTCAATATTCATTAATTGGATAATGAGGTTATCACTATAACGAAAGTGTTTAGTGAAGAGGTCATTAAGTAGTATGAATGAGGATTTATTGGTGGCATCAAGCTTGGTGGACCAGGTTCGCCCCTTTTAACCTAGGCAAAGTCCAAACACTTACACTTGCTAGCATCACCCCCATAAGGTTGTTCACTTTGCAAACTTACTCAAACTATTGTTCAATAAAGTTGTAAGGGTTGTCCTTGGCTTGATATTTATCCAATTATTTGACCACTAATAAAATTTTTCTCTTGATTCTTATTTTTCAAGGTGAGTTTCACATTTCAATTAAGAGGATTTGAGCAATAGATGTGCCTACTTGCAACATATTCATGTGGTTAGACAACTATTGCTACTACACACAAGATCCGATAATGAGTCTCATGAGGACCCTATGGCTCTAACATTTAACAACATCCTTTGGATGATATCCATCTGTGCTTGCATGGTTATAAGTTGCTATCTAGTATTGTTATTAATGTTGGAACAACTGATTGAGGATGTTTGTCCCTTGCCCTTGCAATTCTATAATTTCTATTCTATGTCCTTTGGGATCATGCTTGAGACCTCAAAGTCAGCAACATGTTGGAAAGTGTCAATGGTGGCTTGGAAGTTGTATGAGGCTCCTAAACTTTCGGTTCTTTCTATCATGCTAGATATAGTCCTTTTGATCTCTAGATTAACTAGTTGAATAACCTAATTGATAAGGTCACGGATAGGGGTGTTTTTGATATCGATGGATCTACTAGCACTGGAGTATCTCCTTGTTGCAGGAGTTTGAAGCTCATGTACATTGCATAAATGCATGCACCTATGCCATAATTTAAAGTCCCAAGTTTTTGTTTGTTTGTTTAGATTATCGAAATTTCAAAGTTTGTTATTTTCACCCTTGTTGTCTGCCACCCTATTTCATTAAAATTTTTGCGCATATATATATATATATATATATATATATATATATATATATATATATATAACACACACACACACACACACACACACACACACACACACACACACACACACACACACACACACACACACACACACACACACACACACACACACACACACACACACACACACACACACACACACACACACACACACACACACACACACACACACACACACACACACACACACACACACACACACACACACACACACACACACACACACACACACACACACACACACACACACACACACACACACACACACACACACATTGCAAGCAAAGGTTTCTCATTCTTAATTCAGTTTATGTTCAAGTGTATTTGAGTGCACTATGCAAAAATAGGCTTTCTTCTTTTCCAATTGATATGTGAGACTATAGCAAAGTAACTTACAACACCCTTGTGCTCAATCCACAAGCCCATAACATTTTAAGTTTGGGTTTCAATGGATTGAATTGTGGGTTTGAATTGGGTTTTTCTTGATTGCAATGTTTTTGCCTTTTCCCTTTATTCAATTTTCAAGGTTTTTACCCTCTTTTTTCTATGTGTGCCCTCCCGTTTAGTTGATGGTTGTGGTTTATGTTCCTTAGTTGTGTGCAAGGATGTGCATATGCACGTGTGTAATGATGCGCTGCTTGATATGTACTAGTGTTGGGGGTCATGTGTCTAATGAGGATACTACAAAGGTGTGCTAGTGCATGTGTGTGTGCGTGTGCACATGCATACTAGGTTGTATACAAGTGTGGGGCTGACAATATACAAGATGTGTGGATGTAAGTGTTATGTGCAAATATGTGAGTTGGATTGTGCCATGTGGTTGGTAAGCAAGGTTTTTATGCCCAATTTCTATCTCTTTGAGTTAATGCCTAGGGGTGCACTAACGCACACACACCTGTATTAATAGATTGCTAGCCTAAGTACAATGATGTGAGAGACTAATGGGCCTATATGTGGGTGAAGGGGCCATGTGTGAGGGTTAGTGTGGATGGGCTACACATGTAGGAGTGTGTGCTAGGGTACATGTGTAGGAGTCATAGTGGACTAGGGTAGTGTACAGGATCATGCCCTAGTGAAGTGCATGTAAATTAGGGCGTGATCATGTGGGTGGGATGTAGTGGTTAGATACACAAGTGCACACCAAGTGTGCACTAGATGATGTATGCAAGAGGGGTCCAAGATGGTTATGTTTGTGCAAGGAGGACTAGTGCACTGTACAATGCACTATGCACATGCATGTACTAGTGTACTTATGTACACTAAGGTAAGTAATGTACACTAGGGTGAATTAGGGTGCCTATGTGTGGTGATCTATGAGTGACAGGGTATGCAAAGATGAGTGGACTAAGATGACTCAAGATGGGATGCACTAGTGCATGTGTGCACTAGATGTCATGTACTGTGGATATGCACTGTGCACATGTAGTGGTATCTATGCACTATACATGAATGTAGCATGCTAGTGTATAATATTGTGCAATAGGGTACAATGAAGTGAAGGTTGTAGGGTGGTCAAGAGCACATAGGTGGGAGTAGGGGATATGGTAGATGCACTAGTGCATATGTGCATAGTGCATGATTTTGTGGATGGCTAGTGGATGTTGGTACTAGGACATGTGTGCTAGGATAGTATAAGATGAGCGAACTAGTACATGTGTGCAGTAGTGTGCTCTCTAGGATAGTATGTGAGTAATGTAATTACGTGCACTAGGATGGGTAGTGTGCATGAGGGTGGACTAGTGTGCCCTATGTGCTATGTTGTGTATGTATGGAAAATGTAAAGGTAGGTGCATGTGTGCACTTTGTATGCGTACAAAGTGTACTAGCACACATGTGCACTAGGTGTAGTGCATGTGTATGAGTCCATGTGTGCTAGTGCATGAGAATACTACACTAGGGTTTGCACGTATAGGAGGTTCTAGGGGTGATGTGTGCTGGGTGAGATGCAAGGTGAGTATACTAATTGAGTTAGTGTAAGGGTTGGTTCTAGTGAGTGGTACCATGGTGCTAGGTGTGTGCATGTGTACATGAAGCTAGTGCACTGAGCACATAAGGCTAGTGCACAATATGTGTGCACTATATGCACTAGGGTTGGTATGTAAGGATAGAGCTAATATGCTTTTGTATTACAGTCCAAGGTATAGTGTGCAATAAGTGCACTAGGGTAGAAAGTGTGCACTAGGATTATGCTAGGCAAGTGCAACGGTGGGGATTATGGGTGGATGTATTAGTACACATGTGTACACTAGTATTCACATGCACATATACTAGGCAATAAGTGCACTAGTGGGAATTATAGGTGGGTATACTAGTACATAAACTCTTGTGCATGTGCATTGTGCATGAGTGGAGTGTACTAGCGCATTACTGTAATGCATTAGAATGAATGGCTGGGTGCTATGCAATGTTGTTTAATGCACTAGTCTATATATGAGATGGTGTAGTGCTCTAAGTGTAGTGCACTAGGGCAAGGCTATTGCAGTAGCGTACTAGTTTAGTGCATGGTGCATGTGGTGGGTGTATAAGGGTACAATGCACTAGTGCACTACAAGTGCATAGTGTATGTATACAAGGATGGTGGACTAGTGCAATGTGCTCTATGTGCAAGGGTTCTATGTATGGTAGATCTTGAGTGGGTTAGGTGGTAGTGCCAAAGTGCAATGTAAGGTGTTACCTTCCTCCCTCCTCCTTCTGCTTGACCCTTCCTTACGAAATAGGGTGGGTGTCAAGGGTGAAAGAGAGAAAAAAGGGACAAAAATGTGGGCACTAATGTGTGTTACTCTAGGTGCAAGGAGGTGTGTGCATGTGCATGTGCACAAGGGTATATTAGTGCATGGTGGGTGCACAATGCACTGTGGTGGAGTTAACCTAGTAGTGAGATGTGTGTACCTAGGTGCAAGGTTATGTGCACAATGGTATGTAAGGAGGATGTAAGTGTCTATTTGCCAAGGCACAGATTTGTATACAATGGTATTGTGCACTAATATGGGTTAATGAATTGGGATGTACACATGCACTACTAGGCTATGTGCATGTATATGTGTGCTAGTATCATGGTGACTATCACACAAGGGTTGGTGCACAAGAGTGTGACAAATATTTTAGGCCTAGTGCAACAAGGCAAAGTGCAATGAGTGCACTAGTATAGCGCTACACTGGGAGAGGCTAGTGCACGGTGTTGTGCACATGTGCACGAGATTAGTGCATTGGAGGATGTGTAGTCTGCACTGGTGCACTAGTGTAGTGCACATGTATATGTGTGTGTGTAGTCTATAGTGTGCACTTGCACGTGCGGTGGTGCAGTTCACTAGTGCATGTGCATTGGTGTGTGTACTAGGCCGATTTTTCATATGCACATGCATATGTGCACTACACTAGTGTACAAATGTACACTGCTACACATTCTCCAATGCACTAATCTCATGTGCATGTGCACACCATCGTGCAACACTATCCTCTCACAATGCTATTGCCATCACTATCTACACCAACACCAAAATGAGTTTGAGTTCATTGAATAGGTGGTTGCAATTAGTTGTACAACTCACAACTAGTGAGAGCTATAAAATACTTCTAAAATATCTTCAATATATCTCCTAGAATCTCAAATATCAATAAATAGTTACAAAGAGAGAAGGTGAGTGGATGATCTTAGTTGGTGCTGAATAGTGGGGCATTTATTGGGGGAAAAAAACTCAAACCTTAAAAGTAGGGAGGAATGTCAGAAAGGAAATTGTTTGCACAATCTGGCTCTCTCTCTCTCTCTCTCTCTCTCTCTCTCTCTCTCTCTCGCTTTGGATTTTCCTCTCATTTCCTAGTGTCTCAATGGCAATTTTGTCTTCTCGAGCTAGATGGTGCATGCTTGAGATTCCCATGCCTAGTCCATTGCACAAGGTGAATTGAGTTGTCATTGATGTTGTTCTTGAGGATATTCGAATCGACCTCAATCCATCCCCCCCCATAAACGATTAGCCAGACTAGCCATCAATGCAAGGTACCAATAGCCTCATTCTTATCCTTGCAAGTAATGCCACAATTCATGTGCAGTTAATTAGATGATCAATGATAATTGATTAGTTATCTAGTTCAATTTTTGTAAAACCTAGATGCAATCTTAATTAGATAATTTATTTGGCACTCCTCAAAGTCTAAACCCTTTCACAATAAGCAGAATAGAAATGCAATAGGGAAAATGAGAAGATTGTGGAGGCACTAGCTCTAGCAATGACCTTGCTTGGGGTAGGACTAGAAATGCACTAGGGCAAGTGAGAAGATTGTGGAGGCATTAGCTCTAGCAATGACCTTGATTCAAGGAAAAAGTTGATGTTTAGAGATTGTTGGGGCATTGTAAGCGAGTAGCAAATCCAACATCTCGGGTAGTTAGTTGAGCCCACATGTAATGTTTCAAGATGTTATAGTGTTAACCATAAGAAGGAAGCATTGTGCAATGTGCAAGCAAGCACAAAGAAGGAGCCTGATTTCCAGGTTATTAGCCACAACATGATGTGCATGAAGCACTTGTACATTTTAATGGCCAAAAGGTTGCAACAATTATATTAATTTATGATGTGAATTTGCAAGCCGGCTTGATTGCATGCATTTGTAATATTAAAGTAGGCTCTTGAGAAAAAACTACAAAGGTTCTAGTTCATTCTCACCATAGGAAAAGGATGCAATAAGAGATGACCGGTTTTGAGGCCCAAAAAGTGGGCTAGATGCCCGAGAGGGTGTTAAGATTGTGGGAGAGAAGGAAGGAGTCTCACTTGTAGCTTTCTTGCTTGCACAATGGGGGAATACACACAGAGGTGGAGGCTGAAAATAGTTTTCCTCTTCTTAGTTGTGTAAGCCAAAAAGAACTCTAATACAAAGAAATAGAAGAACCCTATATATGGGTCTCAAACCAAACTCAACTAACTAAGGTGGCATACTAACTGAGCCACGAACTAGAGTAGATAAGGATAGCTATCATGTAGCTATTATTCATGGGCGGTGTACCAACCGCGTCTGCAATTGACAAGTCGGTGACATAAATACACACGGTCACCCTGGCGTATCACGAGTGGAGCTCGATATCTCAACACTCCCCCTCGAGCTCAATCCCAATTCCTGCACACCAAGCAGGTCTCTGAACTTGCGCAGCTTCTCTGCGCCCAATGCCTTCGTGAATATGTCAGCTACCTGATCCTCTGTGCTGACACAAACTAGATCAATAAGACCTAGTAAAACCCTCTCTCGCACATAGTGATAATGCACCTCAATGTGCTTTATTCTAGCATGATAGACTGGGTTATTTGCTAAGTGTATACTACTCATGTTGTCACAATAAATGACAATTGGCCCATCTGTAGACTAATGCATATCATAAAGTAGCTTATGCAACCAAGCTACCTCACATGCAGCCATTGCTGCACCCCTGTACTCAACCTCTGTGCTCGACAAGGCAACTGTAGGCTGTTTCTTACTGCTCCAAGTGATTGCAGCATTCCCAAAAGAGAACACATATCCACTGGTAGATCGTCTATCAGAAATACTACCAGCCCAATCAGCATCAGTGTATCCATGCAACTGTATCTGAATCCCAGTCTCATAAAATAGTCCATACTGCAATGTGGACTTCACATACCTGAGTATGCGTCTAGCCGCATCCAAATGTGGTTTCCTTGGAGCCTGCATAAACTGACTTACCAATCCAACAGCATAGCTCAAATCTGGCCTGGTAATAGTCATATAAATTAAACTTCCTACTATGCGTCTGTACAGTAGGGTCTTCTAGAAGCTCACCTGCATCTGTGCTCAGCTTCACATTCTGCTCCAAAGGAATTGAAATAGGCTTACAGCCTGTCATCCCATATTTGGACAGCATGTCCAATCCATACTGCCTCTGCAAGAGCTGTATCCCACTTGGTGATCTAATCACCTCAATGCCCAAGAAATAACGCAGCTCTCCCAAATCCTTCATCTCAAACTTCTGCTTCAATAGCATTTTCACATGAAGGATATCTTCATTACTATCACCTGTCATAATCAAATCATCAACATAAATGACAAGTAGCATAATACCTTTCTCTGTTTTTCTCACATAAAGTGAGAAATCTGCCTTGGAAATCTGAAAGCCAATAGTGACAAGATACTGTCCTATCTTGTCAGACCATGCTCTAGGTGCTTGCTTCAAGCCATACAAGGCTTTCTTCAACCTGCAAACAAACTCAGGATGAACAGCATGCACATAACCTGGTGGCTGCTCCATATAGACCTCTTCTTGCAAATCACCATGCAAGAAGGCATTCTTTACATCCATCTGATGTAAAGACCATCCCTTTGATGTAGCCATAGCAATGACTGCTCTTACGGTTGCCATCCTTGCAACTGGACTGAATGTTTCTTCATAGTCAATGCCATATGTTTGTGCATACCCCTTGACTACTAATCTTGCCTTGTATCTGTTCACAGAACCATCTGCATTGTGCTTCACCTTATCAACCCACTTACATCCAATTGCATTTTTATCTTTAGGCAAAGGTACCAATTCCCATGTAGCATTTGCTTCCAAGGCATCCATTTCTTCATCCATGGCTTTCTCCCATTTTTCTTTTCCCATGGCTTCCTCAAAAGAAGTGGGTTCTGGTTCCTGTATCACTTTAACCATATATGCATAGTGAATGGCTGTAAATCCATCATATTTCAGCCTATCCACAGGATACCTAGCTCTCGTAGACCTGCGCAAAGTAGGTTCACTCCTAGGTGCTCTCAAAACATCCCTGGTCTTCCTTACTCCAGGTGTAACAATAGAAGGAATATCCAACTCATCATCAATGCTCTGTTTTGAGCCACTGGATTCACCATCCACATAAGAGTGACCTGCATTCACATCAAACATGGGCTGATCAACCTTCTCTTTTCCTTTTCGTGATACCTACATACCACTATCTGCATTGCTTTGAGAAGATTCTCCTGATCTCAATCTGCCTGTCCATGGCGAAGAATGTGAACCATTGCTAGAGGAGCTCCAGGTCCACTAATATTTTGTGACTGTTGCTGTGAATTCTGTGCAGCATTACCATTTTGTGCATCTATATCATCAATCACATTTAATGGTTTATACCAGCTACTCATCTCATCAAAAATAACATCTCTGCTCACTGTAAACTTACGAGTAGAAGGGTTATAGCATCTATACCCTTTTTGCTGCAGAGAGTAACCAATAAAGATGCACTTCTCAGCTTTTGGATCCAACTTGGATCTCAACTCATCTGGCACATGTACATAGGCAATGCAACCAAAAATTTTCAAATGAGAAATATCTGGTTTCCTACCAGTATACCTCTCCTCTGGAGTCATTCCATGTATTGCTGCAGTGGGAGTCCTGTTCATTATGTAGACTGCTGTAGCAACTGCTTCAGCCCAATAAAAATCTGGCAAGTCTTTTTCATTGAGCATGGCATGAGATACCTCTCCAATATGCCTGTTTTTCCTTTCTGCAATTCTATTTTGTTGTGGGGTATGACTGCATGAATATTGCTGCTTTATGCCATGCTCCTGCAGGAACCTTGCAAACTCATTTGAGAGGTACTCTCCCCCTTCATCTGACCTTAGGCATTTTATCTGTAGGCCTGTTTCTTTTTCAACCATAGCTTTAAGAGTTTTGAAATGCCCAAAAACTTCACTTTTCTTTTTCATAAAATACACCCAAACTTTTCTGCTATAGTCATCAATAAAAGTGACAAAATAATGACAACCTCCAAGAGATGCAGCTTTAGTAGTCCACACATCAGAGTGGATTAATTCCAATGGCTTCTCACTCTCTTGAACATGTCTAGGAAATGGTTTTCTTGCCTGTTTTCCAAACTGACAGGCTTCACATACCTTATGCATTTCTGCAACCTTGAATTTGGGCAATCCTGCAACAATATTTTGGGCCTGCATTGATTTAAGTCGCTGTACATTAACATGACCAATGCGTTTATGCCAGATATCAATATCTGCAACTACACTGGTCCCATGTGCAAACATTGCTGCACTCAATTCAGACATGTCTGCATCCAATGTAAACATTCTGCCCTTCTTATTTCCTTTTGCTATCAAGCGACCTTTATTTTTCATATCCTCAACAAAGCATCCATGAGGATTAAATCTGATCTGCAACCCTGCTCAACCATTTGACCAACAGAAACCAGATTCTTGGTGATATTCGGGACATGAAATACATCGGACATGTATTTCTTTTTCCCATTCTGCATAGACAAATGAATTTTTCCAATCTGCACAATAGGATGTGCAGTATCATCACTAGTCTCCACAAATCCTGGTTTTTCCATTTTCCTTGCATCCTCCATCCATTCTGCATGACCTGTCATGTGGTTTGATGCACCTGAGTCAACATACCATACATCATTGCTTTTTTCTGCGCTTGTCATAGAATTGTTCATGTGCTGCATCATAAACAAATGCTCATTTCTGTCATCACCCTGTCTATTAGAAGATGCATAATTCCCTTGTTGCAGTTTTCCATTTATGATGTCATTCTGCTTTTTATAGCAGTCTTTAGCCATATGACCCATTTTACCACAGTAGTAGCATTCAACATTACTGTTTGCATTTTGGCCTCTTTGCCATCCACCACGACCTCTTTGGCTCCCCCTGCCTCTAGAGTTACCACGTCCTCCTCCATAGGACTGGTTTTCTTGAGTTTGCTGTATATTCTGATTTCTACCACGGCCTCCATATCAGCCTCCTCTACCTCTGCCTCTACCTCTTCCAGCATTTGAGTAGAAGACAGATTCTTTTGAAGTTCCTCCTGAAGAAGATGCACCACCATTTCTCTGCTCCTCAGAAATTAGAAGAGCAATCAACTCCTCAAAATCAGGAAATCTTTCACGGACGGAAATGAATGTTCGGAACTGTGCATAATCTTTTCCTAGACCATTCAAGGTCACTGAGACTAAATCATCATCTTCCACTAGCGACCCAATGGAAGCAAGTGCATCTGCAATCTTCTTCACCTTCATGTGGTAGTCATTGATGCTCATACTTTCTCTTTGCACATTGTGCAACTCTTGCTTGAGCTGCATTTTCCTGGCTTGCGTATTTGTGCTATACATTTTTGACAAAGTATCCCATGCCTCCTTTGGCGTACTTGCATCTTGAATATGCACAATCATAGAGTCTGAAATGCTGATAGACAGCCAGTACATAACTTTCCTAGCTTTCTCATGCCATGCTTTAAATGCCTACATTTGCTGTTGATTGGGAACATCATGAAGAACTGGTTCTTCTTCATTTCCTGCAACAAATTCCCAATATCCTTTTTTCATAAGGAAATTCGTCATTCTAAACTTCCATGCTTGGAAGTTGTTCTTGTCAAGCTTTTCAGTGACAATTTGTGAGAGAGAATCAGACGCCATTACAGAACACTGCAAAAAGTTCTGTCACTGCAAAGAACACAGCTTCAGCCTCACAAGGGCTAATCTGCAAATCTGACGAAAGTGGTATTTGACCACACAGTCACTTCCTAGTGACGATTTTGCATCAACATGCAACAAGGATGATTCTGTAACTCCCAATGTCTCTGCGCACAAGCATACGATGCAATTTCTATAGTAACTTTTCACCGACCTATAGAACAGTGGCTGCACAGCATAAAACTGGGCCTTTTCCTGAGTGCGTGCATAACACTTCCGCCTCCAAAACAGGCCCTGAAATGGCCTCAAATCAAAAAAACAAGGTCGCCTAGAGCTAAAGCCTTGTCTCGCAGCATATACTGCCCTCTTGCTTCACCGCGAAGGGCGTCTCAACCTGAGACAATGCACTGCTGCACTTTCCGGCTGTGCTTCCTGCAGAGATCTGCTCCCAAAACAGAAAATGAAAGCAACACTGCTCCTCTTACCAGAACACCGCGAGCTTGGCTTGCTTTCTTGAGCTCCTTACCACGAACAAGGCTCTGATACCATGTCAAGATTGTGGGAGAGAAGGAAGGAGTCTCACTTGTAGCTTTCTTGCTTGCACAATGGGGGAATACACACAGAGGTGGAGGCTGAAAACAATTTTCCTCTTCTTAGTTGTGTAAGCCAAAAAGAACTCTAATACAAAGAAATAGGATAACCCTATATATGGGTCTCAAACCAAACTCAACTAACTAAGGTGGCATACTAACTGAGCCACGAACTAGAGTAGATAAGGATAGCTATCATGTAGCTATTATTCATGGGCAGTGTACCAACCGCGTCTGCAACTGACAAGTCGGTGACATAAATACACAACGGTCACCCTGGCGTATCACGAGTGGAGCTCGATATCTCAACAGAGGGATGGGAAAACCCTAACCCTAAAAAAGTGTATAAAAAGCATGAGAATGAATAGAAGAAGCTATTCATGTGTGTGGAAACTTCTAGTACTTGCTCTCTTGCTTTTATGCTTGTGAGAGAGAGAGTGAGGGTGTTTTAGCCCCAAAGCTAGGCCAAATGCATAATAAGACTGAATTGCCTCATACATGAATAGAGTAAAGTGCATCAAGCAGTGCACAAAACACCTAATACCTCATCAAACAACTAGTAAGAAACTTAGAAATAATGACATAGAGACACAAAACTACTCTCTACAGCACTCATAATAGCAAGTTAGAGCATATGTTAGAAATACAATAAAAATAGAGATATGGCACCGACTGTCATATTGTGTTGTTAATAAGCAAGAAACTCCAACATACAACTAGTTGTGAGATGATCAAGAATAATGGTCCATACATGAGAAAGACATACAATATCTCTTCAAGTCACATTTTTCAACTACCTACCAAAGCATTTCATGAGGCATATAACTTCATGAGGCATTTTAAGATTGCTTTACACATAGAATTGTTATGACTAAGGTACTAACCATGAAAAGGAAAACATAATGCATAAAGTGCAAAGCCATGGCTAACACCTGCTAGCACTAGTGGATGGCTAGTATAGCCATTATTTGAACCTTGCATGAATCATGGTGTCAATTGCCTTATCCAAAATTGACATACCAAATGAGAAAAATTATGCCTTACTCACAACCTTGCACCATGAAGTAAGCCACAAAGATAAACCATAAGTAGAGCCTCTCTAGTAGGGTACTTATAACCCTCTACTATAGTTGCATAATCCACTCAAGAGATAGCCAAGACAAAATAAAGGCGTACATGTCATAATATGATGGAGATACAAAATCTAAGTGGGCTACCAAAACATTTCATGAGTTAGGTTGCACATGAGCATCACAAGACTCATAAGTAGACATCACATGAGATTGTTCCTATACAGTATGATCATGTGATGTGAAAGGTACAACTTCCATTTGTTGAAAATTTTCTAAAATTTTTGATATTGAATAAGGTATTGCATCTTGAAAGAAATATGTAAGATAATCCACAACAACTTGTATCTTCTGGCTATTGATTTTCAAGTACTTGGAACTAGTAATCATTATGTGATTGTCATATTTG
Organism: Lygodium microphyllum; assembly: GCF_053477565.2. NCBI lineage: Eukaryota > Viridiplantae > Streptophyta > Polypodiopsida > Schizaeales > Lygodiaceae > Lygodium > Lygodium microphyllum. The sequence continues at coordinate 56,825,464 of NC_141141.1, read as the reverse complement.
CTATTTATGAGGTCATTGTAGCACTTCTATCTGTTTTTTAGCTTGTTGTAGTACATTTTGCTGCTATAAAAAGTGTATGAATTCAACTTGTTGCTGTAGATAGTGTAGAAATTCAGCTTGCTAGTGTAGGTACAAGGAAAATGCAAACTACTGATGTAGGAAGTTTGGTTGCTATTGTAGGAATTTTGGTTGCTGTTGTAGGAAGTGAAGACACTATTGCAGGAATTCAGAGTCCTATTGTAGGAATTACTAAAATTTAGGTATTTTCATATCATTCTAAAGCTTTCTTGATACATAAAACTGTAACATACTCTTGCTACAAGCATCCACCTCTTACAGAATCAACACTTTCATGCTCAAAAAACAATCAACATGAATAACATCAACCATTCCTGCTGCAATATAAACAATATAGGTATCCAGTCTAGGTATTGGCATACTCCTTGATGCTCTAACTTTAGTGATAGACTGATCAAAGTCCTCAAGAACTCTAGAAATATCAATTTGAATTGAAATATCAACAACCTGATCATTCAATACATAGAGATCCTCAAGAATAACATCTTGACTTGAATTAATAGAAAATACCAATTGTGTATGCAAATCAACAATTTCATTATCCTTTTGTAGAACAACTTCCTCAAGAGCATTAATGACTTCAAAACTATGATAAAGTTGGAAATTCATTGCATTCCTTGGTTGAGAAATCTCCTAATGTAGTAATGCTTTCTCCTCTTGGAGCCGATTAAAAATAAACAAAGCTTCAATTGCTGCAACATTGGTTGCATTTCTCTTCTTTTTAAGCTCAACAGAAAATCAATGAATCATCTCAGTTGGAGATTGAATCATAGAGTATACCTCATGCGAAACTTTAGAAAAACCACACAAATTGACCGCATTATGCAATTCTTCACATTCAACCAACTCTTGCAAAGGGAATGTAGTGCCAATCTTGTAATCTTGCTCTTCCTACAAAGAAATTACAGTGCTAATCTTGAATTCCATAATTTTTGTAGTGGAATATTGACTTGTTCTTTAGATATTGAGCAATGCAATGACTTTAAATATTATCTCGTATGTTGGAAACATGGGTATCTTGAACAAATACATCCAAAGGTAGTGCATTTTGCACTACGAGTAGTGGCACTTCTTCAAGTTCTTGTGAAGTTCTTTCATTGAAATCCAACTTAGTAGTTGCATTATCTTCCTTAGCATCAATAAGAGAACCCAGAAAATCATCCACAATGACATCTTCATTGCAAAAACCATAATCCTCAAACTTATCATCCATAACAACATCATCTTCTTGAATACACAACTGATCTTGTTGATCACCAATCATATCATCTTCATTGTTCATAATTACTGGCTAGTGTTCTTCTTAATTAAAGCTGACTAGAGATCAATTATAGCAATTTGAAAAATACCAATAATATCATCTTCATTGTTCATAACTACTAGCTTGTGTTCTTCTTAATTAAAGCTGACTAGAGATCGATTATAGCAATTTGAAAAATACCAAAATATGAAAAAATACATTGAGATTATTGACATAAAGTTTGTGATGATCTAGTCTCCCATTGGCAAATTGCTCTGTTGGGTTTGGGGCACTCAAAAATTCTTGGCTTCTTTGGCTCTTATCCTCTCTCGTTCCCTTTACCTCAATCTTTGGTGAGACCATGGGTAAAGAGCACCAATCATCATCATCATCACTTGAACTTTAATTAGAATCCAAAATACTCCATGAACACCTACAACACATGTGTATTTGTATTATTCCTCACTAATTAACTACTTGGCTGGTTTTGTAGGTACCAAGAGTTGCCTCTACATATCTTTGCAGGACCAAATTCTTTAAAGTGTTGTTGAGTACATCCTTGGCACTGATGTATGGGCTTGGGCATGTGTATGGTGACATTTGAGGCTCTGTTTTGAGCCACATTGGATGCTTTGGCACCTTGGTTTCATGCTTCTATTGCTTTTTTCCTTGCCATTACGAACTTGAAGAATAGTTATTGGGTTTTATGGTTTTAAATGTATGCTCTATGGATCTTGGATGTCTAGATGTCATTCACATGATGTTTTGAGCTTTTCTTGCTCATTGGACATTTGACTTTTACTTCAGTGGGAGCTACTCAGCTTTGTGTATTGAGCCACATTGGCACTTGGATGTACTACTATAGAGCATTTGGTTTATGTAGTTGAGCTTGAGCTGATCATAGTGAGATAATGGGACTCATTGTGACATGTACATGCTCTCGTGATATTTATTGGATGGAGTTGCCCTATTGTGGGCTAATTTGATATCTTGGCTTGGACCTCTGGTACTTATGTCTGTCAGGGTATTATTAGTGGTATTTATATGCTTCTAGGTTATGTATTGAGCTTTTGCTTAGTGGGTTATGCATCTAGTAGTACTCTTCATTCACCCTTGAGGCCTAACCTATGCATGATGTCTATGACTATTGTATATGTGGTTTCTAACACACTGCAATTGCGATAGTCTTCAATGCCTATTGTTCATGGCTTCTTCCTTCTTGGTTGCTCACTGTTAGTTGTTAGCATATTACTCCAGTTTATTACCATAACCTATCATTTCAATTTTATGCATTCTATTTGAGGGAAATCACATGGACTTGACAATCTTTTGCTTACAAGTTGTGGGACAACTCATTACTTTGGTAGCATCTCCTGTCTCGCACTTGATTTAGTAGTAGTTTTGGGGTTGATTTGAAGGGTATCATAGTAGCCTCCATCTTGCCCTTTTGTCTACTTACGTGGTCTCATTATGGCTAGTGGCTATCTTCAATATTGAGAAACTAGATGGGACCAATTACAGCTATTATAAGATCCAAATATGGCGAGTTTTAGTGAAAAAATTGTAGGTTAGACCACTCAAAAATGTGGGTGCCAAACTCGAGAACATTGTGGTTGAGGATTAGGATGAACTAGATGAGCTATGCATGTACACAATCATTTTATCACTCTCTAAGTAGGTCCATTACAATGTTGTAAACTGGAAATCAGATTGCATATGAGCTTTGGACACAGATTAAGAATCTTTATGACAAGCAGAGTCCTGCATCTCAAATGTATTGGCTGAAATAGTTGATGGGCATCTGCATGAAGGAAGGGACTTCTATGTCTACACATTTGAATGAGTTTCACTCCTTCATCAGCCATTTAGCTTCGCAAGAGATTGAGTTCAAGGATACTTTGTATCTTTTCTTTTGGCTTTGTGCTCTACTTAAGTCGTGAGACACTTTTTGTACGATTCTATGTGCTAAGGAATGGGCTGAAATTGCAAGATGTTGAGAGTGTCCTCTTGATAGAAGAGGTGAATAGAAAGAATGTGGATGCTTCTCGTACGTCACATGCATTGATTGTTAGAGGCCGATAGGATGGAAATGACCATGGTAGAGACTCTAATAGGTCTCATTCTAGGACACATGGATAGTCTTGTAGTAAGTCATGTTGTTGTAAGTGCAATCTTACTTGTTATTATTGTAGGAAAGCAGGTCATATTTGGCCATACTGCCATAAAATGTGCGAAAACAAGTGTAAGAAAAGAGAAAGGGAAAAGCATAGGACAAGAATGATGATTGCAACATTGTGCCTAGCAAGTCTAGTGTCAAGATTGAGGACATTAATATAGTGCATCCTAATATATATGATGATCTTATCTTGGCAGCTTCTTCCTTGGATGCTTCACAATAGTAGTTGAATGATGCTTTGTCAATATATACTCAATGTTGGTTGATAGATTAAGTGGCTTTCTTTCGTGTGACTCCTCTTAGAAAGTGGTTTCACTCCTATTGCCATATTACTAAATCTATCCATTTGGATAATGACTTGGCATTGGAGATAGTTGGTATTGGTGATGTCCAACTACATTTTGGTTCCAGGTAGCATGTTCACTCTTCATGATGTACGTCATGTATCGGCTCTCACGAAGAGCCTTATCTCTATCTGGCACCTTGGATGATGCAAGTTATGTTTTCTCTTTTGGTGATTCCTCATGGAAGATTACTTGGGAATCTTGTTATTGCATGTGGTGCTAAGTCTAGTATCCTCTATTCCTTGTGTGTATCTAGGTTTGTTGACCATGTTTTGGCTATGGCTATAGTTCCACATGTATCTGTTTGGCATCATCACCTTGGACAAATGTCTTTGAAAAGAATGAAAATACTTATCAATTTGCAGTATCTTTCGCCCCTAGACTATAAGTGTTTTGAGTCTTGTGATCATTGTTTATATGGCAGATAGACACGTAGTATGCATAAGATGTCTGGCATGAAGAAGCGCATGGGTGAGCTTTTGACTCTTATTCATTCAGATGTATATGGTCCCATGCCATGTTAGTCACTAGGTGGTGCAAAATAATTTGTCACATTCATTGATGATTACTCACATAAGCTCTAGGCTTACTCTATTAAAGAAAAAATCAAATGCCTTGTCTATCTTTCAGTATTGGCTTGCTCTTGTTGAACTAGTCTAGGTATAGGGATAAAATGCCTAAGGTTCGATAATAGGAGTGAGTATGTCTCAAAGCTTTTGAGCAATTTTGCGATGAGTGGGGTATTAAGCATCAGTTAACTGCCCCCTATCCCCCTCCCTAGAATGTGTTGCATAGATCGAATGTGAGGCTTGCACGTAATAAGGCTTGCATAGATTGGGTGCAAGGCTTGCACATAGCAAGCAAAATAAGCTCTTTCCCACTCCCATGTACTCATAAAAATAAAAGCACGATTCACAAAACTCAAAATAGAATTAAAAAAGAGTAAAGAAAAATTGAGCAACATACTATTGGGTGAAATCTCCTCTCATACATGGAGTGGATATCTCCTCCATGTCATATTTATAATGTTAAAATGAATCTTTCTTTGCCCAAAGATAGGCCCTTTACAATCATTCTTTTCATGTGCATGCCTTAGAGTAAATGGTGACATGTTTATTTAAATAATTCAATGAAAAATTATGTGGAATAAATTGTGCTTGTTGCTTACTATCCAATTCATCTTACTCTATACATTAATTGTGCCAACAATTCAAAAAATCATGTTAGAGAAATAATTAACTAAATAAATGCAACTAGCCATAATAAATCAAATGATCATTGGAATTTCATTAAATAATCAAATCATGTAGATGTTAACCCTTGGTTATGAATATTGTGGCATCACCCATATACAATCCATATAGAAAATATTTATCTTTTATTTATCAATCCCTCTTCATTCATGTTTTCCATGATAGGTTTTGTATTACTTCTTCACATGTGTTCACACTTGCAAGTCTTACATCCGGAAAGGATAGGCGTCCCATCAACCTTTCACCTAATATGAAAAATGATTCACTCTTAGGAATGTGCCACGCACTAACAAAGAACTATTCAAGGTGCTCATCCTGTCAATGTGCTTACAAGGGAGAACCATTGAAGGTGCTCATTCCCTTGTGTAGGTGCCACTTGGCAACATATCTTGGTGTAGCCATATGGACTTGATGATAGTCGGACTTAAGGTCCCAATCTTGCTAAACATAGTAGCACGCTGAAATTTATCTAACAGGTTATACACACAAGGAATTGGATATCGATTCTTAAAAGTAATTCTATTTAGAGCTCTGTAGTCTATGCACATATGATAGGTTTAATTCTTTTTATTTACTGAAATAATGGAAGCTCCAAAAGGTGAATTCCTAGGTCGGATTAAGTTAATAGTTCTTCAACTTAATTTTGGATTTGTTTTTGTTTTACATGATTATGGCGATAGGAAGCTTTACAGGTAGGTTGATTGTTAAGTAGTAGATCGATTTGATGATCCTCAAGTTTATGATAGAGGACATTGAAGAGGGAAGTCAGAAAAAAAATGCAAAAAATTAATAAAATTTTATTGCCTTATGGTTAGCTTAGGCTTGGCAACTTTGACTACATTGATTAATACGAGAAAAGCTTTAGATTGTTTTTGAATGGCACGCTTTGCTTGAATGTGACTAATTAATGGGTCTAGCTCAGTGTCCCTTAGTCCTTCAAGAAAAATAATTTTACATTCGTGTTGAATATGCATTACGAATGCGTGTCATAATCAATGTTAGGATTAAATTAATTTCACCAAGACATACCTAAAATTACATTGAAAGATTGTAACATTGCTACTATTTTTTTTTCTATAGGGTCCAATGCAAATTCTAATTCATGTACTTTGGTTTTGTTATTATCGTTGCCCTAAAAATACAGCCTTAATTTTCTAAGTGGACGGAATAGTCTTTTGTTGCAATTTTCTGACTACCTTCTCCAAAACGTCATGCGTATTGCTGTCATCATGCAAGACAATCATTTCATTATTATGGATTTTACATCTCATTTTCAATAAAGCGTGGATAGAAAATTTACCAACAAGTTTGTCAACATCATTAGAATTTTCTTCCATGAGTGTGGCTTCATCAAAATCAAGTAAGGTCTTCAATAGCTTCATCAGCTCCAAGATAATTTAAATGTGCAATAGGTTTTTCCAATCTTATGAGTGCTGTCCATCAAACAACTCACAATGTGGCTAAAGGAATAGCATTTATAATAAATTACATTCTTAGAATTGATATTTGAGACCTTTGGATTAACATTTTTAGGTTCATACAACTTAAGCAAATTAGAAGGCATATGAGAAATCTTGGAATTATAATTTGAAGTAGACTGGCCTACATTATTATACAAATTTCTCATCCAAGGTTGGTGATTAGGAAGATTCTTTCCAAATTGAAAGTTGGAGGCAGGACTTACGACCATCTTTAATACCATCATAAGTATTAAATTTAAAGGTGTGTTTGCTTATCTTCACCTCTTTGCGGATCTATTACGCTTCAAGGGGGGTGGCATTGATGGTGCAGACCATAGTGTCATCATCAGCAGAGGAAATTTGGGATGTAGGATGCTTGAAAGATTGCAGCTCTTGCTCTAGTTGGGCTCAATATTGACACTCTTCTTCTAGTTGCATGGCAAGTAAATCCCGACGTTGCTCCATGGTTGGTTTAGGAAGCAGTGATGTAGAATCAAAATTTGCAGTGTTGGATAGTCCTTCATGAGACATGGTGATTACTTACTGCTTGGTGTAAAAAGATCTGAATAATAAAGTCTCCTTGTAGTTAAAGAGACACTTCGCTATGGTGGTAAGAAAATTTTAGTGTGTAGGCATCAAAATAAAAAGCGGCTTCTTAACAAAATTAGGAGACATAATAGGCAAGAAAGATCGGAAATTTTTAATGGTATTTTGATAAAGTTTTGCAATCTCAGAGTGATTGCGCAGGAATCCCCTCTTGAGGACTATAAGTCAACTGTGATTTTTTAGCCAGATCAGTGAAGTCTACAAGTGACGGTGTAGGAGAGGATGGAGTTTATAAAGTAGAAGATGATTAACTAAGTCTTTATACCTTAATTTTTAAAAATTGACTTTTTAGGCCAAAAGGATGCTATTGATCTGGTCGACAGTGGTAAAAATGCCCCTCCATGAAATTTATAGAGAAGTTTTAAGCTTCTTAAAGCTTAAACATAAAGCTTAATTAAGCTCTTCTAAATCTTCTTTGGTCATAGAAACTCCAAAATAATGGTGCCATAGTAAGGGGGTGTGATTTTTCAATGTTATAATGATTGAGAAATTTTTGGGCAAAGATAGGGGGTTTGGGGTTTTGAAGCCCTGGGAATCTAGCCGTGAAGTTGATTTGGGTTGAGATAGACTGTAGAGCTTGATTGCTCCAGAGAGCTTGCCTTCTTCGTGCAAGAGGGTAGGTAATTTTGGAAGTCCCAATTGTAGGCTAGGTTTTGATACCACTATTGCACAGATCGGTTGCGAGGCTTGCACATAGCGGGCAGAAGAAGCTCTCCCTCACTCTCTTTTACTCAAAAAAATGAAAGTACAACTCATAAAACTCAAAATAGGCTTAAAGAAGGCTAAAGAAAAATTAAGCAATACACTATTGGGTACAATCCCCCCCTATACATGGAGTGGGTATCTCCTCCATGTTGTATTTATAATATTACAATGAATCTTGCTTTGCCCAAAGATAGGCCCTTTACAATTACTCTTTTCATAAAAGAGTTTGAGTTCACTGAATAGGTGATTGCAATCAGTTGTACAACTCACAACTATTGAGAGCCATAAAATATTTCTAGAATATCTTCAATATATCTCCTAGAATCTTAAATATCAATAAATATTTACAAAGAGAGTGTGTGTATGCTTTAGAGTAAACAATAGTGTATCTATTTAAATAATTCAACGAAGAAGTTTATGGAATAAATTGAGCTTGTTGTGTGTATCCAATTCAACTTGCTCTACACATCACTACCAACAATTCAAAAAATCATGCTAGAGAAATAATTAATTGAATAAATACAACTAGTCATAATAAATCAAATAATCATTGGAATTTCATTAAATAATCAAATCATATAAATATTGACACTTGAGATATGAATATTGTGGCATCACCCATGTACGGCTTCACCCGCATTTATACCTATAAGTCTCATGCCCAGAAAAGATAGGCATCTCCATTGACCTTCTGCCCAATATAAAAAATGATTCACTCTTAGTAATGTGCCCCTTGCTAATGAAGAACCATTCAAGGTGCTTATCATGTCAACGTGCACACAAGGGAGAACCATTGAAGGTGCTCATCCCCTCATATAGGTGCAACCTGGCAATAGAATGGTATTTCTGATTACATGACCATGATGATTTAGGAGACAATCCACAATATACTTACCTAGGTAGGCTCCCTAGCACTTTTGGACTAAGTTCATTGCTACTGCCATACACTTGATTAACTGATCCCTTATACCTCTGCTGGGGCAATTTGATATATACAATGATAGCAACTCATCTTGACATAGCATTGTAGTAGGAGTTGTAACACCATGTATGGCTACACCTAGCAAACAATATTTGAATGCTATCAAGGGTATCATGAGGTATATGAAAGGCACAACAATTATATGCATATGTAATGGTGGCTAGGATACAAGAGTTGGGGGTACACTGACTCTGATTATGCAGGACATGCAAAGAGTAGGAAGTCCACCTCTGGCTATGCCTTCATCTTTATTGGAGGTATTGTTTCTTGGATGTCCATGGTGCAAAAATACACGACCCTCTCTACTACTGAGTGCGAGTATGTTGTAGCCACTGAGGCTTATAAGGAGGCTCTCTGGTTAGCCAAATCTTGGTATTATTGATGTAGTCCCTACGTTGCATTCGGATTTTGTGAGTGCTATCTAGTTAGCCAAGAATATGATCTTTTATGCAAAGATGAAAGACATTGAGATACATTACCGCTTCATCAGAGAGGTTATTGAGGACAGGTCTATTAACCTTATCAAGATCTCAACTGGCCAACATCCTACAGATCTACTCATGAAAAGTCTCTAAACAAAGTGTTTTAACTTCCTTAGGAACTTGATGTGCATTGGATGAGATGACATCTTTTCTCATCTTGTTATACTTATATACTTTATCACTTTCATATTATTCTCTCCTCAATAGGAACATATTTGATTTTAAAAGTGGGAGACTCTTGGGGATAAAGGCACTTATGCCTAGCTACTTTTGTATTACTATACTAAGAATACCCACACACTTATACACTTTAGGTGTGTGATGAGTGCCCATCAAAGTCACTTCATTCTTTATTCTTTCAATGACATTTGAATAAAGCAAAGGTCAATCACACATGGAGAATGTTGGAGTTCCCCACATATTGTGTGCCTCTCTCTTGCTTTTGCTCCTTCCACCATAGCTCTTGCTTCTGTTCACATGCTTCCATTCCGAGCTCACTCCCTTTATATACCACGGCTCATATGTATGGATTTGTTGCGGGTCTGCATAGAGTCTTTGTGTGCTACTATGCCATTGGGAAAAAAAGATACAGTTGGCAGTTTTTAGCTTGTTACTATTTTTGAGGTATTGTGCCCTTCAAATGTGTTGCTTATGCGAGGTGGAAGGACCCTCCTGGCACATACTTGCAAAGGGGCATTCCTCTTAAGGAGGCTACTATATAGCAAGCCTGACAATGATAATTGAGGGGAACTTTGTGCACTTGGTTTTTTTGTGTATGAAATTTATAAACCTTCCATACATAATGAAAATAAATTCATAGAATTTAGATATGTGAGAATGAAAGACTAATCTACTTAACAACATGCAACCATTGCAAATTTATCCTCAAAGAGATAAGCCTAATGGTACTATATTCTAATGTTGAGTATGCATCTTCTCTACTCATGGCTATGCATCCTCTATTGATTTCAGGTTAACGGTATATCCTTGGCATACTTTGGCTCAACCTCCTTTTTAAATTTCTTTCACAGATAAGTAATATTGCGACCAATAATGCAAGGCTTAAAGCCATGGACTAATAAATTAAATATTGGATGGCATACACGAAGATGAAGTTAGTCATAGGGAAATGTACTAGATCACCTTCAATTTTTTGTAAAGCATAAGTGATGTGTCCCAAGGGACTACCTCTATGTTTGGAGATGGTTCCTTCTTATTCCACCTCCATCAAACATAGATCCCTACAATACTATGGTACGTGATGGTTTGGCAGGCCTCCCATTCTGCTCTATGGGTGGAAAAAGTTGCATTATACAGTTCTTGATCAAAGTAATGGAGGTAAAACAAGGTTGGCCAAAGCCAAGGTTTTGATCATAGCTACTACAAAAACATGGTTGAAAGCATAGAGCAAAAGTTCTATCACACACTACATAGTGTATACTAAGTCAATATTTTAAAGTGTATGAATTGCATAAATTATTGAGCATATTTTTACTCATGTGTGATATGTGCCTTTATAGCATATCCTTGAGGCACATGGGCCATACTTTGTAGGAAAGAGAAGCATTGGAGTTTGATCCATGCAAGGGATGGAAAATTCACATTAGATAGTGGAGGGTAGAATGTGAGTTCGAGATTGATCCCATTTTGGAATGTAACTAAGGGTGTGGACTTGATTTTCATCTAGGATACAAAGAATGAGAAGGTTTTTAGAGGTGTGCATGGCTACTAGTTAGTTTGTCTAACTGATTTGGCAAAGTTGTAAATCGATGTCTGAATTTGCTTTGCTTCTCTAGGATAGGAAGAATATATTAAGGCTATTGTTATTAAGCTTACTAGTGTAACTAAGTGCTAAACAACTTGCAATGTATCTATTACTTTCCTAAAGTATCAATGACCACATTACGAAAAGAAAAAAGCAATCCAATATTTCAAAATGTCTTCTAGCCACTTAAAACTAACCTTCGTGGCTCTCTCAACTAAAACTACCAATCCTAGATCTCGTCTAATTTTTGGTAGCAACTTGCTTCCAATTAAGGACGGGTACACACTACCCCAGATGGCTGGGGTAGCATGCCATCCGTCCTTCACTACGTTTAGACATTAAATTGCAGTTAGCTCTTCACAAAACGACGAATGGCATAGTGGTAATAATGCCATTGACTATTACCCAGTGGCAGTGGTTCAATTGCTGTCAGGCACAGCATGCTTTTTTAATGAATAGAATTTGTCACCTAATGTGTTGGGCATGGATGAGATTTAGGATGAGGGAGATCCCCCACCCTAAAGTGGCCGACGTCCGTGAATTTCATGCCCTGTTATAATGCGACACATCATCAGCGGACGCTCTCTTTTTTTGAAAATGGTCGTCCACATCGCGGTGTGTAACCAGCCTAATTGGATGCCAATGATGATAAGTATCACTAGTATGCTATAAGAAGTACTTAATATGCTTCTCTATAGAATCATATGCACTCTTTTGAAATGCTAGCAACAAGAATAGAGATTGATTGAAAATATGCTTCATAATGGGAGCCATGCTTTTGCAAATGAGGGGTTAACTTGCTTCCGAGGCCTTCAATATGGCCTTGACCATCTCAATGAGCCAATTAAGCCTTTTCTTCTCTAGTGATGCTTCTTAATATGGGATCCAAAGTATTTTTGTGAATGAGCTTATGCTCTATATAAGGTTGGTTATGCACCAAATGATGGATAGAGTGGGTATCCAAATTTTAAGCTATTTATGGACATAGGCACAAAGCCTTTACACACTAAAATGACACATTTTGCAAAAAGGTAAAAAGTAATATGTTTATTATTATTTTGATTGGTTGCAATTGCGAAAAGTGTGCCTTTGTGAATCACTTTACAAACTAGCCAAGGGAGACTCCCTATCCAAAAGTGGGCACGGAATTCACATGTTTAGCAGATAGACAATAAATCACATCCTCTCTGGCGTGTTAAGAACAATAAATACCCAACACTTTAATTAGCTAATACTTGCAAAGTGGGTGTTCACCATGTGGTGTGTAACCACACTAAGATTGCAAACATGTATACACTATGTAGCGTTCATAAAAATTACTTTTAGCAATAGGTATAAAACTATTCTTTAACTTCAAAAATTTTAGAGGGATTTTGAATTATATAGTATGTATTTGTTATTTTTATAACTAAATTTTTTATAAAGTCAAAGGTTTTAAACCTTCTATAAAATTGGAAGGGTTTTCTTTTTTTAATTTTTGCAATTCATTTTATCCCGGTATTGGGTGCAGGATGAAATGGCGCGTCGATCGATCGCTTTGCCTCTTCGTTGGAATCTCTCTGTCTCTGTCTGTGTGTGTCTCTCTCTCCCATATTCCATTTTGGAGCTCATATAAACCTTCTCTGTCCCTGCATGACCAACCTCGGATCGATACATCGTTTCCTTAGCAAATTTGCAAGGTCCCATTCTCAGGCATTGAGAGGCGCCCTTCTTGTCCCGTCATGCGACATGGCTACAAGGCCTGGCCCCTGAATCAGAGACCGAGCCTTCGGTAGCCATGTCAGACCACCGCCGTCATCATCATCATCAAGGCCAGCAACAGCCACAGCAGCCGCAGCAGCAACCTTCGCCTTCGCCTGTGAACAATGGCGGATCGGAGGATTTCAAGTGCAACATATGCCTAAGCATAGCCAGTGATGCAGTGGTTACCCTCTGCGGCCATCTTTTCTGCTGGCCCTGCCTGTACACATGGCTGCATTTCCACTCCAGATACAAGGAATGCCCCGTCTGCAAAGGGACCGCCAGCGAGACCAAATTGATCCCCATCTACAGCTGGGGCACCAAGGACGCCGCCGCCACCGCTTCGGCCCATGGCAGCGACCCCGCCATCCCTCCCCGCCCTTCCGCCAAGCGCGTCGAGAGCGAGCGGCAGCGAAGGCAAAGATACCATGGAAATTCTGACAGGCGCCGAGGATCGGCCTCCGCCTCGGTCTCATCCGCCCTGCCGAATGAAACATCCAGCAACTTCGCGCCCTCTCGCAGCAGCGATTACCTGCACGACATCAGCGTGCTGAGCAGGGAGAACAGGGCCTCATGGTTGGAGCGGCTGAGAGCCATGCGGGAGGAGCGCTTGGCATGGCCGATCGCATTTGTGCAAGGGCTCACCTCCAGAGAGCTTGTACAGCAGAGAAGGCAGCAGGCCAGAGAGGCTGCCCTTTCATCCAGGTTGATGGTGGAAGACAGTACAATGCATGATTCCAATGATCTGCTGACAGGATACTGCCAACAACCAAGGTTTGCTTAGTCTGGGCCATCTGCATATCAAGAGTTATAATGAGTGTGGACATGGCAGTATTCCAATGGCATATTAACAGGATACCACCAACAAGCAAGGCATGCATGCTCTGTCCATCTGTATCTCAAAATGTCTCTCAGATCCATGAATATGCATCAGCAAACTATAGCCTGGCAGTGCCCTATTTGTTTCTTGACATGAAATATGTTTACCAACAGTGCCAAACTAACTTTTATCAGGAACAACTGTGCTTGTATTGTATTTGCTTGCAAGTATTTTTGCACAAGCATGGATGCAAACATGACAGTCACATAAATGAAATCATGGTTTTGCTTTGCAGGCTATCATCACAGCCAGGCCTGCAACAATATAGGTCGCTTCCTCTAGGATGCTCGGACCACATTCTATCATCTGACAGCTCAAGCCACACAGCTCAATACTTATCCACAATGAGCTCTATCCTGTCAAGCATGGAGGTCTTTGCAAAAGCATTGGAGCTTTCATCCTCAAGCTCCCTAAGGAGGTCCGCGGTAGCTCATCCTGCTGTTTTCCATGGCCCTGATGAAGAGCAAGCTCTGTGGCAGTCATCCATGAGAGCTCTATTGGCTCAAATGGAGAGACTGATGGTCCAATTGCAGTCAATTCAGCCAAGGGATGCAAATGATCCAGCATTGATTGGCAGATGGCATTTGGCATCAAATCACCGGGATGGGAGCATGACTGAAAGGAGCCATGGCAGCTCAAGGATGGAAAGGGAGCTGATGGCTCATGTTGAAGGAAGAGCAGGTAATGACATGGGCATATCCCCACGGCTAGGACGGTTCGAAGTGAATGCGAATTTGGCCAGGGTTGCAGCTGCATCCCAGTGCCACAGGTCTGTTTTCTCACTGCCAACTGAGGGCACTAGCGCAGCCTTGGAACACACTGTTAGAGGCTCTAAATCCAGGAAGAGGTGGGATGTCACAAGAATGTCCAGATGAAATGTACCCAAACCTTGGCCTCTTGTAATTTAAATAGAAAAAGAAAATCTTGTCAGTGGGTCTTCTCTAAACGAAACTCATTTAATCCAATCGTTTAAAGCTAAAATTTTTGAATCTAAACCTTGTGTGAATGGTGGAGGAATGAAGTCTAATGGAAAGCCTCTGTGTGTGTGTAGTTACCATGCTTAACACCAACCTTACATGGCAACCATATAGTGATTCCAAGCATCCAAAAATTTCAAGTCAAAACTACAAAATGATAAAACGATAAATAGAACACCAAATGATAGGAGAGGATAGATGGTAAATACATGCATATCTCTCTCTTTTTCCAAACGTGGGCTAGTAAATACACCACACAAAGCTCTCTCTATAGTTAGGGCGGTCACATGCAGACATAACAGACCTTTTACACGTCAAATAAGTAAAGCTTTCTAGGTATGACATGCCTTTCTCTCTCTCTCTCTCTCTCTCCATGTGCATCAACCATAGCAACCTCATGACCAGGACAGAGATAGAGGTAGACGGAGGTGAGATGCGAGAGGCCATTAAAGGACAGGTAGGCGGAGGTGATCTGCGAGAGGCAACTAAAGGACGGGAAGGGCCCGAGAAGGAGTTGCCCAAGAAGGCGAAGGTCCTCTCTCTCTCTCTCTCTCTCTCTCTCTCTCTCTCAATCAACCCCACTGGTCTTCAGAGCTTCCCTGCACGCCTGCCCCTTTCAGTTGCAGCCCCGTCATCCATGACCCGCCGCATTGCACAGAGGCTCGCGCAGCCGGCTAGGAGCAAAGAGGAGCAACAGGCAGCAAAGGAGCTCCATGGGAGATAGTGAGGCCAAGAGCGATAGGACATGAGGTGGTGTTCTTGCGATTGAAGGCGGTAGCATGACTGCGAAGTGACAAAGAGACCAAACAATGAACGAGGAGGGAGAGACACACAAAGAGAGAGAGAGAGAGAGAGAGAGAGAAATGAGAACTAGAGTTGATTGGGAGCATTTGCTGGAATTTGCCAACACTTTGCTTGGCGATTATGTTCAACATAATCAGAAAGTCTTTTCTGACTCTTCACCTGAAGATGTTCTGGAAGCCACTGTGGACTCGAAAACTGTCTTGCGCTCCTTTTCAATGTTTTATGATCGCGCTGTGATACTCTTCTTCACTGGTAGAATTCCGTTGCTTTCTCGTATTCGCTAGTGGCTGCATAGTCTGCTAGAAGGGGAATGTGTTGAAGAGATTTTTGTTGGGTCCCAAGGTTTTTTTGAGGTGCTGTTGAAATCTGAGACGCACCGTGCTGCTCTCCTATCTAAACTGCCTTTGTTTTTTGATCGCCGTTTGGTCCATATTGTGCCATGGCGCCCAATTGGCAGATTTTCAACGTCTGCTGTAGCGTGAATGCCTTGTCTAATGTACAGCGGGTTGCTCGGCAATATGGGATCCATCATGCCTCTCTTTGTCGGCGGCGTCGACAAGCAGCGGAGGACCTGCTGGCTTTGGTTCGTTCTCTGCTGGTGGACACTCCAGATAATGCATTTCTGCTAGCACTGGCAATGCGGGTGGCTGATCTTATTAAAGAGTTTCAGTTGAAATCGTATCAACAGGCCAAATTGCAACATCTGACGGAGACTTTGCAGATAGTGCGTGTCAGACTCATAAGTTCTTTCGAGCTCTCCATGCCTCTCCTGCTCGAGAGAATATGACCAGACTCCAGGATGCAGAAGGCCACCTAGTCCTTGATCCGCAGACTATTGTGCATATGTGTAGGAACTATTTCCTCGACCTTCTTGGTTCCACTTCTCCACCTTCAGTCCAAACTACTCAGGCCCATTCGGTTTTTTATGACCTGGTCCGCAATCAGGTTCCGCAGGACATGCAAGCTACTATGGAGTCAGATATTTGTGAGGCAGAGGTTATGGACGTTTTGTTACACTTGCCCAAGGATAAAAGTCCGGGCTGGGATGGTCTCACCAATGAGTTCTTTGAGGATTTTGCTACCCAACTGGCGAAACCATTGAAGGCTTTGTTTCAGCAGGTGTGGGAAACGGGGATCATGCCTTCCTCATGGAAAGGAGGACTTATTAAACCGCTTCCAAAGGTTCCTTTGCTGTCTACGTTGAAACATTGGCGCCCAATTTCTTTGATGGGTTCTATGTATAAAATCTTTTCCAAAGTAATGGCGAATCGGCTTCATAAGCATCTCCCTGCCATTGTGCACCCTCTCCAATATGGTTTCATTATGGGCCGAAACATTCTGCACAATGTATTAAATGGGCAACTGGTGATTGATTATGCAAGGCATTCTAATCAGGAGGTCGTACTGATTCAATTGGACCTGGAAAAGGCTTTTGACTATCTGGACTGGTTTTTGCTGAACTTATGTCTGCTATGGGCTTTGGTGCTCGGATGTCTCGTCTGATCTACACCATCAGTGCTGCGGCGTCTTCGCGAGTCATGCTGAATGGAGACGTTACTGAGCCATTTTTCCTTGCCCTCTCTGTCAGACAAGGGTGCCCTTTGAGCCCTCTCTTCTTTGCCCTTGCGACTCATCCAATTCTTTCGATGTTATCTCATATGGCAGCTTCTACTCAGTTGGCTGGATTATCGCTTCCTTCTGGACAACACTTCATTAGTCAATCCTTGGCTGATGACAGCTTTATGATTTTGCGTTCGGACAAGGATAACCTTCGCAAAGCATTGGATGTTTGGGCTCTCTTTGGTCAGGCATCCGGCCTTTGCATCAATGCATTGAAATCAGCCATTCTTAGCTGCACAGAGTCGGATTTGCAGTCATTGGACTGGCAGGATATGGTTGTTCCTTGTGGCTCCATTGTCAGGCATCTTGGGTACCCTTTGGGTGTTGATGTTCCCCCAAAGCAGCTTCTGCAGTGGATTTCTCAGAAACTGGTGGCTAAGTTTCTGTATTGGAAGTCTCAGGCCTAGCTCTTTCATGTTCGCCTCAAAGTAGCCCAGACAATTATGTTGCTAATGCTCACATATTTCTTGCCATTGCTGCCCTGGACTACTACGACTCTGAATGCTCTTGCTCAGTCTATTCGTTTCATGCTATGGAAGAAGGATTCCTTGCATGCAGGTATTTCCTAGATTTCTTGGTCGCATGCATGCAATCCCAAACGCATGGGTGGAGGGGCTATTTTAGACGCCCAAACTCACATGATGGTACTCCGTTGGTCTCTTTTCCGCGCCATGTGCTCGGATCATCATCCGTGGGTTGTTATAGCCCATTATTTCCTTGAGGATCATGGGCTTCTGCATGCCAATACCCAAATCCGGAGTTCTTGGTGGCATGTTCTTAATGTTGATTCGCGATTCTCCAGTTCTTCTTCATTGCTGCTTACCCATTTGGTATGTTCCTGGTAACTGATTCTCCGGAAGGCTCAGTGGTATCCAGTGGAGGATCGCTTAGCTACTAATTCTTTTCAATTGGAATTGCTGGCAGTCTCGCGGTTACTTTCATGGGAAGGTAAAGACGAGCTTTTCAACCGGATGACACGTTTGGGCTTAACTTCAGTCGCGGATGCCACCCTTGCCAGTCGCAATGTGCTAATATCGTTTCGTACAGCTAGGAGGCTTTTTAGGATCCCTCGTGGATATAGGCATTTATGGGAATAGCTTTTGATGGTGCTCCAGAGCAGACAACCCTTTCCTACCCTTGCTTCAGATCATCCCTGGTAGGATTGGGACTTTGAAGGCCGGCTGAATTTAGGCAAAGCTTCCGCTAACCAGGTGTATCATCTTCTGATTAAAGATCATCAATGGCTGGTTATTAAAGCGAATACTCTATGGGGATTGCATAAATCCCGGTCATGGTGGAGGGCAACTGTGATGGAGGGCTGGTTGAACAAGATACCCTTCAAATATAAGGTCTTTCTTTGGAGGGTGATGATTGGTGGTCTTTCGCTTGCTTCAGCTCTTTCCAAGCGACGAATCTCCAACGACAACTGTTTCTTTTGCACCACTAGTGTGGAATCTGCCCGTCACCGATTTATTTCGTGCCCCATCGCTAAGAAAATTTGGTCATTCTTGTCAGCTGTTTGGTGAGCGGTGGTTGGTTTCTCGCTACGCCCCTTTGATTGGGTTTTTGTGCAGCCCGAATACCCCACTCCGGCACAGCCACATATGAAGCTGGTGTATCACTTTTTTCGATATTGGGGCTGTTGGCATAACTGGACCATTCGGAATGCTTTTCTTTTGATTTCGCCTATAATGTTCAGCGGCATATTGCTAGGCTTAAGGGTCTCTTGTATTGGCAGCTAGATCTTCTCGAGCATTCTGACATGCTCTCTAGAGAGGACTTACGTCCCTGGCATATGGCAATTTCCTCTGCGTCTTTGCCATGACTTTGTACCTCTTAGTACTTGAACCTTTTCACATGATGGCTTAGTGTCATCATGTATCTTGTAATCAAGTAAACTTGTACTTTTTTTGTAATTAATACAATTACCTTTTACGAAAAAAAGAAAAGAAATGATAAGTAGAATTAGAGAGAGAGAGAATGGTGAAGGACCATATGACAACTTCACTTCCCTAATGTAGTCGCTTTGTGATAGCTTCGCACAACACAGCCTAGCGTTTCTTGCATAGGAGAAACATTAGTATTGTTTATTTAAGAGATCAACCAAATGCCTAAGGTCGAACTCCATTTCAAGGGTCACTTTTCAACCACTTTTCTTTCTTTTTGAATGGTTAAACATCCTGCTATCATATTTTTTCACTAGTTCATATTTGTTGTGTCATGAAGGGACTTGAGAGGAGACAGAAAGAAAAGAGAGAAAATTGCAAGAAAGAGAAAAGAAGAGTGCAAAGGTGAGAGAAAGTGTAGACAAGGAGAAAGAAAGACTGGAAATGGAGAGAGAAAGAAAAGGAGAAAGGGCAAAGGACATATGCACAAGATCATACTTTTTTCATAATAATATAAATTTGTCCTTCACCTCTTAAGCTTCTTCATATTCTTTCATGGCTGCTACCCATCTCTCTCATTTTGTCCTATCTTTCTCTCTCTATTTCTAGTTTTTCTCTCATCTATACACTCTTTTTTTCTCTTTCTCGGAGTCTTCTCTCTTATTTTTCTCTCCTCTCAGGTCCCTTCATGACAAATGTATCAAAGCAATGTCTCTGATCCACTTTGAATTCCTTTCTAAGTCTATCTTCTCCATTTTTCAATTAGAAGATCCATGGATCTTCAGGTACAACAAGTAAAGACATGATAGGGAAATATCTAATAGACCAATGGTCTCACAAGTCGAGAGGACAACTGCCTTGCTCCAGGCGTCATAATAGATGGAATGCCCAACTCACTATCCAAACTGTCGTTGTTAGATGACTCATAACCTATTATAAGTGGACCTGTCACATCCTCAAGCATCTTTTCTTTTCCCTTATCCAATCTCCCCCTCACTAACATATCCGTGTCAGTGGACGTAGGAGTACGACTCTGCCAAGCGTCTTGACCAAGGACTTACTATAGGTGACCCATCACCTGTAGGACCACTCATAGATGTACTCACTGTAGGTGTATTTTCAGCATTACTAGTGCTAGCTGATCCATTGGTAACCACTGCAACAGGATTACTATACCACGATGCTAGCTCATCAAAAACAACATCTTTGCTGATCAATTTCTCCATGTTTAGACAGTACATAACACTTGTAAGCTTTTCGGTCTTGTGTATAACCAAGGAACATAATCTTGACAGCTTTAGGATCCAATTTCTTCCTCTTTTCATCAGGAACATGCACATATGCAATGCTGCCAAATACCTTCAAGTGTGAAATGTCAGGCTTATGACCATACAACCTCTCATGTGGAGTTACATCATAAATCCCTACTGTAGGGGTTCTATTCAATACATAGACATCAGTCACTATTGCTTCATCCCAATAACCATTTGGCATACTCTTCTCATTCAGCATAGCTCTTGCCGATTTCATCAGTACCCTATTTTTCCTTTCTGCTACACCATTTCACTACGGTGTATAGCTGCAAGTTAACTGTCTTCTGATCCCAGGTTTAGCAAGGTACCTGTCAAAGTAATTAGAGACATATTCTCCACCTCCATCTGATCTATGACATGAAATTTTATAGCTTAACTCATTTTCAACACGCTTCTTGAAGTCCTTGAATACATCAAACACATCATCCTTATGTTTCATTATGTAAAGCCAAGTATACCTGCTGCTGCTGAAATCATCAATGAAGTATACATAGTAACGAGCACCACCAAACGAAGCATTATGAGACGAACCCCATACATCTAAATGTACCAACTGCAAGGGTCGTGAGCTATTCCGTACATGTCTCATAAATGGAAACCGTGCTTGCTTTCCAAACTGACATGCATCACATACATGTCCAAAGTCATGATACTTGAACTTAGGCAGTCCAAGCACAATCTCCTTCTGCTACATAGATTTCAGCTTTTGTATATTCATTGTGGGAGAAAAACTAGACAATTTTTTTTTTGCTTTATGGAAGTTCCGTATGAAGAATTTTTTGGTTGGCTGAGGTTATTGGGACTTATGTACAGGTGATGAGGCTGAACCTGAAATGCATGAAAGGAATCTGATAAATGATAAAAAAAGTGCTCATAAGCTATGGACAGAGAAAGCATGCAAGGTGTTACATTGGTTTTCCTTATGTATATCAGATGCTATGGTTATACAGATTACTAGATGTAGTTCCCCAAAGGATGCATGGGAAATACTCATGAAGAATTATGGAAATGTAACACATGCAAGAAAGATTCAGCTAAAGCAACAGTTCAATAACATGTCTAGGAATGGTAGAAGCATTCAGGCCTACACTACAGAGATCAAGAACATAGAGGATCAGCTTGCCACCATTGGATCTTCAGAGGATGATATGATTACAGTAACATTGAATGGACTTGGAAAAGAATATAAAGTATTTGATATGTCTATTTCCGTGAGAGCTGAATCCCTTGATTGGGATGAATTGATTGCTTTGCTGCTCCATGAGGAAGTTAAGCTTGGGCTGAATACAGGTTCTAGTACGTCTCAAAGCAAAGACACTATTCTTTACTCTAGCTATTGTGGCAGAGGCGGCATAGGCTGTGGCTCTTTTTGAGATCGAGGAGACACTCAAAACACTTATGGATAGCATCAACACAATGCCTGGCATTGGCACAAATACACAAGACCAGAGTAAATCTGGCGGCTTTAGAGGCAGGGGGAGATCACCCCATGGTAGAGGTGGTGGATTTGGTTCATAGCAATCAAATGATCAGTCAAACAGAGATAAGGACTATCATTACTGCATCAGATATGGACACATTGCAAAGGATTGTTACAAGAAGCAGGGAGATATGAAGGCAAAGGGCAAACAACATGGGCACTATGCATCTTCTACAACATGTGTCTAAGAATGCATCTAGACAGAATAGAGATGAGAGATGGTACATTGATTCAGGGGCTTCAAATCATATGACACCTAGGGATGACACCTAGCATACTATTCAGCATAAAGGAGTTGTACCTTTGTTGATGCCTAATGGCAAGAAAAAGAGCCTGCATGATGTACTACATGTATCTACAATAACCAAGAATCTTTTGTCAGTTGGATAAATGGCAGAACAAAATCTACAGGTGAGATTTAATAGAGATGGATGCTTTGTTGAAGAATATGGTAATGGTTGCAAATTGATTGCTAGAGGCCGAATGTTTACTCTTGATGTGTCAATTTCCAAAATTGAAAGCAGCCATGTTTGCACATGATGATGGTGCTATACGGGATGTTGAGATATGGCATTTGAGTGATATTGTCAGTGCCTTGAGCATTTTCCATAGTTGCAGCTTAGGTATTCAGTGATGTATACAACCTGTAAGTATCTGACTCATTTTCCTATAGTTTAGGACCAGTTTCCTACTATTCGGGAAAATTTTCTGCAATTCATGATTGTAGTGGGAGCTCACGCTCAACTGCCAAGACCCATGGACCGCTTATTGCTTCAAGCGTTTCAAGCGAGCTCTAATGGCTATCTCTCACCTAGCTGATGTGCCGTCGATCCTATGAGTGTAGTGAGCTTACCTTGATGCCGACACGAGTTGCCTCTTCTCTCATACACCCTGGTAGCTCCACGATCCTAGATGCGAGCTCAAGTATCCTCAAGCCTCCTCCATCTCCAAGCTCCATCCTCCATAGCCGCGCGCACGAGAAAAGAGAAGAGAAGAGGAGATGGTGAAGAGCTTCACCCTCTTGATCCCTCACTCTCACACACTCACTCCCTCACACTCTCACACTCCCTCTCTCAAGAGCACACACAAACGAGAAGATGAGGAGAAGAGAAGAAGAAGAGAGCTCTTGTTAGCCACACACCAAAGAATGAGCTTCCATTCATTTTTTAAACTTTATATATAAGCCCTAAAATCCCATGGGCACCCATCCCTTTTTTACATGACCGGCCATTGTGGCAAGGTCCTTTTTCCATTTCTCTCTTCTAGCCTTATGCCTCAAGCCTAAACTCGTCTAATATTTTACAATTGGCACAGGAGGGAGCCTGATGCTCTTTTACAAGAGTTTTCCAAGTTTTTTAAGGTACCTTTCATTTAAAATTACGCTTTTTGCCCCGGCTTAGCTTTGGAGGTCACCTGCGTGTCTTTGCTCTTTTTTCATGTTTTTTTTTTTGCTTTTTCCTTCCTTTTTCTGCCATCTCGACTTGGGGTTAACATTACCCCCCTCCTAGACGGGTGCCAGTCCCATGGCACTTCTGTGTTGTTATAGATTGGCAGGAAATTGGCCAAGTGGTGTAAATGTGAGGGCCACTTGGAGACTCAGGTGCTTGTGCAAGCTGTGAAATGATTTTTGTCGGAGAAGCCAAATGGATATTGCATGGTGACGGGGGCCTTCGAAGTTGGTGGTTTGTTGCTTTTTGTGATGCCTGAAAGGAGAAGGTGTGGTGCTGTTCCTAAGGGGAGTGCCTACCTCATTGTGTTAGTGCATTGTGCTCATGCTAGTGGAATGGGGAGGTGGGTCTAACTTCAGGCAAGCTTGGGTCATGTCCCACACTTGAGGACCCCATTTGTGCCAAGGGAGGTGCGGTGCAAGTGGCTTAGGGTGACAGGTCTAACCATAGGCGAGTGTTACCTCCCTAGGTATGTCCTACCCTTGATGTGCCCTAAGCGTGAAGTGGGGGAGAAGAAGGGCTAGGGGGTTAGGAGTGGAGCCGACCGACCGCAGCCACTGGGCACGCCTAACTTAAGAACCCCTAGGTGCAGTGATCGTGCTTTATGTGGTGGTAAGTGCTTCTGCAAGTGGGCTATGTTGTCCTCAGTGGAGAGTGTTTTTCGTGCTTTTCCTTTCATGTTGTTCTTTTCTTCGCTTCTACTTTTCTTTTTCTTTTTTTTTTTGAAGTTACAGTAGTGGAATGACATCCAGGGCCTAATTCTCTTCATCTGAATGAGGAGGGGAAGGGGGTTGGATGGATTTGCTCAAAAATTGGTAGCTTTGCATGTATCCTTTCAGATTCATGCAGACGTGGAGAGAGGTGGTGGAGAGGAAAGGTTGATTGCATCTAGTAAATTGGCTATCATTCATGTCTTCTAGGAGGGCTAGGCAAAAAGAGGGGAGGAGACTAGCCCT
This sequence comes from Lygodium microphyllum, assembly GCF_053477565.2. Taxonomy (NCBI): domain Eukaryota; kingdom Viridiplantae; phylum Streptophyta; class Polypodiopsida; order Schizaeales; family Lygodiaceae; genus Lygodium; species Lygodium microphyllum. The sequence continues at coordinate 56,801,269 of NC_141141.1, read as the reverse complement.
CATCATTAGACGAGCCATGGCACATCTGTCAATGGCGTTAGGGTCGAAGAAGAGGGGAGACAGGCCGCGCTCTTATGGAGTCGGGTCCTGCTTAAGTAATAGCTTAAGTAATCTGAGGTAGTTACATGTAGTTACAAAAGCTGGATCGGGGCATGAAGAGAAATCTGTGAGGAAGCACGTCATAGAGTCATCTAGGCTTTCTGAGTTAAAGAGGAGGGCATGTTCGAAGGATACTACATTGGAGTTATAGATAATGGGAAAGTCATAACGCCCGTGGAGGGTGGCATCAAAATCCACACCTACCCTTCGAGGGTATGCCATGTATGTGGGATTGTTCCTCTCGAAGGGCAGCGTGTTACAAAATGCCATCCAGGCGAGCATACTAATGTTGTATACTCGCCTCCTCCACAGGGGTTGGCTTTTATAGCCCTGTACTGTATGTGGAACTTCAAAAACTTTGTTTTGCCAGTAGTCAGCCTCTTCAGTTCCCCAAGAGGTGGGGGCTTTTCTCTCTCTCTTCTAGCCACTTTTGCCCTAGTCGGCCACCAATCACGATCACCTCCTCCATCACCTTAGGCGGCACGACCCTCCACAGGCTGTTGGGCAGGAGAAAGCTAAAAGTGAATGGATCCTTTTCTTTTTCTTGTCTCTCCCAAGCCACTAGCTCTGCGTGGAATCCAGCTGGGATGTCATCAGGGCAAGGTGGGAGAGGTGCGGACGGCTGCACAGCTGGCTTGGCCCTTAACTGCTTCCTGTCTTCTTCAACTTACTTCATGTGTCTCTCTTTAAGTGCGGCTTGTCTCTCTGCAGATGGGTCCTCCTGTTGTTGCTCTTGAGACTGCGGCGAGGGGGGTTGTGGGATCACATCCTCTCTGAATCTGCCCATGTCGAATTCGAGTTCTGCTTCCTCCCCTTGCCGGTCTCCTTGTTGTGCTCCCTCTTTAAATCCTATGGCATCTATTTCCTGGGGGGTTAGGCCGGCCAGCAGTAGGTATTTCCTTTGCTCTTCTAGGCTCAGTCTAACCTCGGCAGGTTGGGGTGGCATCTGCAGTCCTACATGCAGGGCTCTGCATGCAATGTTAAGCTTCTTTTGTGCCACCTCCAACAATTCTCCCTCCTCTGGGCGGGTGGTGTCCATGATTGTGTTGAGGAAGGCCTTTTGTTGGGCATCGACGGCACCTGGGCGGCTTCTGCCTTGTTCTCTGCGATGATCTTCTCTTTTTCCACCAGAGCAAGGCGCCGTGCCAGTGTCTTCACCCTTCTTTTATTCTGCGTGGCCCAATCCTCTGCTCTCTTGTTCGTCTCTTCTAGGCTCTCTCCTTGCCTTAGAGCTAGGGTCGTGAGCCTTTGTTCTTGGTCATCCTGTTCTCTGACCAGTTTCTCATGTTCTTCTTTTTTAGAGTTCAGCTGATCGGCGATCTCATTCTGCTGTTGCTCCATGTTTTGTTTTCTTTCCTCGTCCCTGGCATTGAGCTCAGCCATAAGTGCTTCGACTTTGGCGGTTTTTGCAATGAGCTCCTCATACTACATGATCAGGAGCTTGTGTTCTCTCTGCATTTTCACAAGTTCCTGTGTTTCATTGTCTAGTAGCTGCCTCCAGTGCTTTTCCCTATCATCCTTAGCCTTCACTTCTTGCTTGGGATCTGAGATCTCCCTTTGCTGCATGGCTATCATTTTAGTTTTGTCGAGTTGAAAGGCAGCTACTGACTCCTTTTCAGCCGCCAACTCAGCCACAGCTATCTTTCGTTCCTCCTTAGCTTTCTCCAATTGGGAGAGTAGCTCGGTGACGTACTCATCGTAGTTAGCTGATGGCGTTATGTGGATTGGTGATGTCGAGGCTTCCACCTTTTGCCGTTTAGGGTCTTGCCTTGATTCTGCATCAGTGGTGGGGCTGGCCTCTTTTGCCCTGTGGCTGTACTTTCGGTGCTTTGTCCTTGGGCCATTTCTTTGTTGATAAAGTATTGCATCCATGCCACAAAATTCAAAATATCGGCACTGGTCGGGATGCTGGGGGTGATGGTGGTTGGTTCAATGGAAGGCACCATGAGGGGAGGAATCGGGTGAATTGGGGCTTTGCCCTTGCCCTCAATGACAGCGGGCGGTACGATTTCTGGCACCTGTGTGCTAGAACCAGGCCCTTCTTCTCTTTGCAAGCTCAGATTCCCCAATTCATCTGCCCTGCTTTGTTGTTCGATAGACCAACATGTAGCCTCAGCCAGGTCTTCTTCCTCCTTTCTTCTTAATTCCTCTTCTTCCTTAGCGGCTTTTCTTTGCCTTTCCGCTTCTATTTTTTGGCGTTCTTTCTCCTTTTTGTCTTTTTCTTCCTTTTCCTTCATTTTTCTCTCCTTAGCCTCCTGTTTTGACGCCTTCTTTGACTTCTGTAGTTTCTCCTTTTCCTTTTCTTCTTCCTATTTCTTCTTCTTCTCGGGATTCTTTTTTGGCCCTTGCCAAGTCCTCTTGCGGCATTCGTCATCCTTTTTCTTCCTTTGGGCTGTTTTCTTCTTGGGTTTCTTGGTCGTCATCTTGCTTTTCTGTTCTTCCCCTTCTTCGAGGGACTCCTCTACTTGTGATAGAGGGAGTACATTCATAAAGTCCTTGAGCGCTTCCGCATGCAGGACGTAAAGACTATTGGTTGTCCATTGCCTTCTTATGTGAAGGTATCATAGGCTGATTGTCCGCACAGACAGATGAGCAGAGGGTCGAGATAGCCAAGATTCCCTATGCATCCACAGTGGGGCAGTCTTATGTATGCCATGATAGCCACTCGTCCAGATATTGCCTTGGAAGTTGGTGTTGTGGCACGCTATATGGCTACACTTGGCAAGAAGCATTGGGATGCCGTGAAGGGTATCATGAGGTACCTGAAGGGCATTGCAGGTCTCGGTTCTATCGGTGGACCCTTCTTTGTCTTGGTGAGGGGGCGACCTATCCTGCGTTTCTCCTTCTCCTTCTTCTGCATTCTGTGTCTCCTTTACTGCCTCCTGGATGAGCGCAGTCAAAATGCTTCCGTAGCCGATAAATGAGGCCTTGGACGAGGCCTTCTTCCTTTCTGTGGCCTTGGAAGCTGGAGACTCTCCACCTGCCGGTGTACTTTCCAAAGCCAGTGCTTTAGCCGCCTGGTCGATGGTTTTGCGGACATACCCATTCCAGTCGACTTCATCTAAGGTGTGGGTTGCTACATTCTCCAGCACAAGCACACTGATTCGATGCATTAAGGCATTGTAGCGCTGGATAGAGAAAAGCGCGTGCACTAGCTTTGCCTGTAGCCTGGCTTCAGCATTAGGGATGTCATGGATGCTGATACCGTCATTGGTTAGCACCTCCTCTCTTTTCATTTTCAGCATGATGTAGACATCCCTTTTCTGTTTTTTCTCTATCTTCAGTTCTAATCCCAACGCCTTCTCCACCAAGGCTTGGTTCAAGTGCACCTGTACCTGTTTAGCATTTTCTCCCCTTCCCACCGTCACGGTGCCGCACTCCTAGTCGGGGTCGTATGTCCTGAGAAACTCCACACACTTCATGTGGTCAGGCTCTTGCGCAAATTTCTCCAGGTACTTAGTGAGGTTGCACTACTCGACGACTCTCTTGGCTGCCTCCTCCTTCGACACTACTTCTTCGATGTTCCGGATGGTTTGAAACTTCAGTTGATTGTAGGCGCGGTTTTCTAAGGATATGCCATATTACGCTCTTTCCTCCTCCATGAATGGGAGTCGGTGGGCACGGTCTTGTTGTGACATTTTATGTTCCTATCATAAACCGTAATTTTCATTAGTGCTTTCCACATAGTAATTTGATGATTGCTAAAAAAGAAAAACTCTATGCTTTTTGAATGAATTCATTAAGAACCAATGTAGATTTTCCTTTTCAGACTTTGAATTTTTGCCCTTTACTTCAAAGTTTCCATGCCCTTTTTCCTACCTCATCCGTTTTTCATAATATATGTTTATGTGTTTCACTAATTTTGATTTGATTGGCCTGATTTGATTCACCTTACCCCCTCCCCTTCCAGCTCGAGAAGAATCCTTCCTAGGATTTAGGATCAGAAGGGAAAGGGCGTTCGGCATGGTGGTGTAGGATTTACTTGTGAAGGAGCCAATCATAGAATTGGGGATTGTATTCTAAGTGAGCTTTACGGTCCAGATCAAAGGGTCGAATCCCCACTTGCGTGATGTGAGAACATCTATTAGGAAGTCACCAGAGTTGACACGGCTAGCAATGTGTAACTCTTCCTCAGTCAACAAGCGATCGAGGTAGGGGTGTCCTTTGATGTGTTCTTCCATGGGTCGGCCCTGAAGAGTGGTTAACACTCTATACGAGGTTGGCGCAACATATGTGGGGTCGTATTCCACTGTTTTGATAGCGAGGCGCTGCTCAGCGTTGGTCATTATGCGACACCCTTCAACTTCCCATTGCAGCCTAAGAGTGTACCAATGCCTCAAGAACGGGGAGCCAGTATCAGCGAGCTTTGATAACGCTGTGATTTCTTGATCAGTGATAGTAGAAGTGGTTCGTTGATCATATGACGTGATGAGGCGCTGTTAAATGGATTTCTCCTTGGAGATCTTGCTATTGAGCAATTCAGTAGCGGAGCAAGAAGCTTTTGCGAATGCGAATTCAAAGGTCTCCCAGGAGCACAGCATCGTTTTAACTTCAGTTGCAAAGGGCCTCCAATAGTCCTAAGTCCAAGCGGTCGTAGCTTAGTGCTAGCAATATAAAGGTGGTGTCTAGTCGTTTAATGCATTCCACCATGTCATCCCCGGTGTCCTCAGCGGCGAGGTCGGTGACTAGCGCTAAAAAGGATTTGCATTCATAGGAGGGCGTAAGGCCGACGGGTGGTCAAGGTTTGCTAGAACTAGAGCCTGTGACAACGAAGAGTTGCGGTTGGGAGTGTTCTTGAGTCTGCGGTTGGGCTGCTTAGATTACGGGTGGATTAGGAGCAGCCATGACGGACAGATTGCTGCATTCAGATTGGATTTGGGTAGTCGGATTGACTTGGTCAGGTGATGACTCTTGTGATGAAGTCTGTTGTTTGGGCTGATAGGCTTGTGTGACTCTCTTGGGTTTAGGCGTGGATGAGTCGGATGGCTATGGTTTTGGGGAGCACTGCGGCTTATGGCTTGCAGGGTTTATGGGACTTGGGTTGATCAAGCTTGAGGGCGGCGTATGAGTAGTGCCTTTGGCCGTGTAGGCCTTAGGGATCCATAGCCAGGTGTTGCCCACGTAGTAGCCTTGCACATGCAAGAGGGCTTTAGGGATCCATCTTTGCTTGATCATGCGGCGCTTTCTGTGTGACTGCGTCTTGGCCTCCTAGGTTTAGAGTTTTTGGTTTTATGAGGATAGGAGCATCGACTACTAGGCGGTGGTTGCGGCTGCTTAGGCTGCCATTGAAATCTAGGCTGTTGGGCCTTAGGTTTTGCTGTTGTGGGCTGTGATTCATGAAATCTAGGAGGTGGCGGCCGTGCACTACCCCCCTCCTTGGACTTGGTTACGGATGTTTCTACCGGTGGCATTGTGGACAGTGATGAGGCCGCGCAGCCTTGCTGAAAGCTGTGATAATGCGAACGTTGCCTATTGCGAGGTGGATGTGCTGCGACTCATAATCAACATTGTAGTGAGTCTGCTTTTTGAAAGTTCGCCCCAGTAGCGACTCTGTGCCTGTTTTTTTAGCATTTGGCAACACGTAAAAAATCATTGGGACAGTCTCAGACTCGATAGAAATGACGGCTCTGTACTTGCCGAGAAGTGCGTAGGAATGGGTCCCATATGGGCTTAATTTTGCATTAGTGGGTTGAAGTGGTGGTCTGCCAAGTTGAGTCCAATGATCGTGAGTTAAGACATTGAAGTCTGCTCCCTCGTCGATCAAAGCGTTGAAAGCGCATGTTTGTTTTGCAGTGACCATGATATGGAGGTATGCGGGCTCTATGGCTTCCTTATCCTCATCATCAATCTCAGTGATTGTGGCCACTCGTATCTTGACAAGCAATTCTAACATTGGGGGCTCGTGCAAAGGATGGTTGGGAGGATAGTACTTCTTGACATGACTGCCATTGAAGAAGCCTATGCCCTCACCGTCTAAGGTAACGAGCTCGACATTGCCTGTGTGGCTGATTGCATGAACTTTGAAAGGTCCAAGACCTCTAAATTTCATTTTCTGCTTATGCTCCTTAACAGAGTAGAGGAGCACTAAGTCACCCTGTTCAAAGTCGTGCTGCTTGACATGCTTGTCAAACCAACTCTTGCGTCGGGCCTTCTCATATATAAGCGCATGGGTGGCTAGAAGGCGAGTCTCTGAGAGGCGTTTGAGTTCGACTAGGTGTTGCGTCCATGCCTCCTTCCCTTCCCATCGTTCTTGAAGTGCTATTCTCAGGCTAGGAATGAAGAATTCTAATGGTAGAGCCGCTTCAGTTCCATAGGTCAGTCTGAAGGGGGTTTGACCGACAGCCGTTTTATAAGCTGTGCGGTAAGCCCACAAAGCTGCCATCAGCTTGTTGTCCCAGTCACTGTGTGAGGCTGAGACCACCTTGGTCAGGACATTGACAAGAATCTTATTCGTGGATTGTGCGTGACTGTTTGCCTGAGGGTAGTATGGCGAGGATTTGTGATGGATGATGAGAAAGGTGGACAGGAGATGCGCTATCACTTCGTTGATGAAGTGCGTGCCTTGGTCACTGACTAGTTCGATGGAGCAGTCGAATTGCAAGATCACTTGCTCCCATAAGAACTTGGCAGTAATCCTAGCGTCGTTTTTTCGTGTCGCTCTTGCCTCTACCCATTTCTTGAGGTAGTCCGTAGCCACAATGATGTACTTGGCCTGTGAATCATGTGCCACAGGACTGATGGGTCCTATGAAGTCAATTTCCCATTTTTCGAAGGGTTGTCGTGCAATAACTGGGGTCAACTCCATCTGATCCTTGCGAATCGGGACTTTTTTCCGTTGGCACTCATCACAATGCTTGACGAATTGCGCTGTGTTGTGGAAAAGCGTGGGCCACCACAGTTGAGATTGCAACACCTTTCTGCTGTCGTATCTCCGCTAAAGTGCCCTCCAGCAATGCCGCTGTGTGCCTCTGAGAGCACATCGTGCATCTCATGTTCGCATACGCATCTGCGCAGCAATCCGTCTTGCCCCAGCCTCCTATAGAGTTGGCCTGCGATCAACTGATAGGGCTGGATCTTAAGGATTAATCGCCTAAGTTGGGCTTTTTCTATCGATCGATCAGGCAGTTCGTGTTCAAGCACTTGGACTATGTCATCCGCCCAATATGGCATTAGATCAGCCTTGAATAAATCTCTCTCGCTGGACAGGTTAAATAGATGGGCGTCGGGTAATTCGTCAACAATGCCTTGTCCAGCGGCTTCTCCCGTGGGAATGCGTGACATATGGTCAGCCATGTAGTGCTGTTTTCCTTTTCATACAACCACGGAGAAGTCGAATTCCGAGAGTAGAAGGAGCCACCGAGCTATGCGTCCTGTAGCGCAAGGTTTGTTTACTAGATAGAGCAGGGCTTGATGGTCCACAAAAAAGGCAAAAGGTGTGGCCAATAGATAGTGCCGGAATTTCTTCACAGCAAACACCATGGCTAATCCTTCTCTTTCTGTCGTCGAGTAGTTCATTTCTGTCTCAGTGAGTTGTCTGCTAGCAAAGCTCATTGGATAGTCTAAGTTGTATTCGCCAGGTTGGCACAACACTGTCCCCACAGCAAAATTAGAAGCATCAATATGCACATGGAAAGTAATGGTCCAATCTGGGGCTCGTAGAATTGGTGCTATGGTTAGAGCATTTTTCAACTCTTCGTATGCTCATTGGCATGCCTTGGTCCATTCGAAGATGATCAGCAGCTTGCACAAAGGTCTGGTGATCAATGCATAGTTCAGTACAAACCGCCGATAGTACCCCGTATGGCCTAGGAAGCATTGAACTCCCTTGTAGTTGATTGGGGGTGGAAGGTCAACAATAACCCTGACTTTTGAGAAGTCAGTGGCAATGCCGTTCTTTGACACCACGTGCCCTAAGATGCATCCATGCTTTACCCAAAACTGGCACTTTAAGGGTTTCAAGGAGAGACGATATAAGCGACACAGAGGTCATCGACACAGAGGTCGTCGAGTGGACACAGAGGTCATCGACAAAGACTTCCAACTCCTTGCGAAGCATGTCTTTAAAGATGGTTCACATGAGGCGTTGGAAGGTGGCAGGGGCATTAGTCAACCCGAAGGGCATGACTATGTAAGCAAAGACGCCCCATTCAGTGGCAAGGGCAGTCTTGTCCGCATGATGCACTTGCACCTGGTTGTACCCTAAGAAGCTGTCCAAAAAACTGTAGGCTTCCTTACCTCCACTCTCTCAAGCATGTGCTCGGTGTATGGCAATGGATAGTTGTCCCTCTTAGTAGCAGCGTTCACCTTCTTGTAATTGACGCGCACTCGGATTTTTCCATTCTTCTTCATCACGATGACTATGGGCAATACCCAGTCTATGTGTTCAATTTCGTAAATGAATCCCACTCTCATCAGCTTATCAATCTCCTCTTTGACAGCATGAGCATTTTTTGGATTCATAGGATACGATCGCTGCTTGACCGACATTGCGTCTAAGGTCATGGGTATGTTGTGAGTCATGACACTCAGATCTACCCCCTTAAGCTCTTCTAAGGACTAGGCGAGTACGTCTATGTACTCTCGCAAGAGAGTGACAAGACTCGTTTCTTCTTCCTCAGTCAAGTCATCGGCAATGAAGACTGGTTGGGGTGTTTCCCCTTCCTGGGCTAGGTTTACCTCCTTGACCTTGGCTGGTCCCTCGATCGGTTTGCTCGTTTGCCCTTGATGCTTGGGACCTAACAGAACTACTACCCTATCCCCTTTTTTGAATTTCGTAAATCGTTTAGGGAGGTCCTGCGGTTTTTGCTGTTCTTTCATTCGTGTATCCCTGGGTTGTTTTGCCTTTTTCTGCCTTAATCGTCTGCGCCTCAGGTGGAGGGGTAGGTCCCCCTTGGTGCGTCGCCTAGGGATTTCTGGATCACTATCTGAACTAACCTCCGACTCAGAGTCGAACTCCCCGTCCTCGCTAGAAGAGGTGGTCTCCCCTGGCGGATGGCGACTCTGTCCTAAGCACTGTTGTCGTTCTTGGCTAGGCTAGGCCTGCTTGCTCAAGGTCTATGGCTCCTACGTGTTCCAACCAGGCATGATCACATTCCATGCGCATGACTCCTCGCTCTATCCCGAAGATACTCTTTTTCTACGGCTTGGAGTCTGCTCATATTTGCTCTATTTTTTGTCCTTCAGTGTCGTATTACACGGTATCTACCTCACCCTCACTTTCGTTACTGAAGGATTGGCAGTCTTCGTATTCGTCGTTAGAATCCTCTTCGTTAGACTGCTTGTCGTCTTCTAGGGCTTGGTATATCTCTTGTCGTTGGTCAGGAACTAGGGCCCAGTTATACATGAGGTTTAAGTCATGCACTCTAGTTCATTACCACTTGGATTCATCTAAGATATCCTGGAGTGGTTTGAAGTTTGCAGCTGGATTGCTAGCTAGCTTGTCCGTTAAGTATTCCAGTATCTCCTAGAGTTCTCTTTTGTTGGTTGGGACTTGGAAGTTGACAGGCTTAGGTTTCCCACGAAGGGTTCTTGCCATCATGCAGACTGGTATGGAGGGCGTGTCGTTAGACCTGTCGATTGTTTTGATTACTTTCTCATACGCCTCATGATCTAAGAACGGCAGGTCGATTGTAGCAACGACATGCATCCAATCCCGCTCGTCCTCTAGGCATGGGATATACTTGGTCAAGGGCCCATAGGACTTCTTGACCTGGGTGTTACCCTTGAGCATAGTAGAGATGGCATCTAAGTCGACTGGTGAGGTCTTCCAAGTGTCCATCTCTATTCTCACGGCATCCGTTCTATTTCCAAGGAAGATCAAGGCGTTACCCCAATCTTCGATGACTCTAGCATTGCGCATCCAAGGTCGGCCTAAAAGGATATCATAGTCCACTCCCTTCATGACTATAAAGTCCACAGAGAATTGGACACCTGCGATCTTCACTGGCCAATTCTTAAGCACCCCGAATGGCTTGACTCTCATACCGTTTGCTAATGTGACATTAAACCTAGCAGTTTCAACAGGCGGGTTTCCCCAAGTCTGAAGCACCGTGTGGCTAAGCACACTAACCCCAGCTCCTGTGTCCACGATTCCCTTTCTCGTTGTATCGCCTAGGGCTAGAACCGGTAAGATTGCATGCATCTCAGAACCTTCCCAGAAGGCATTGACGTGTAAGGATTTAGGCATAGAGTGTAGCGTCAAACTCGGTATTTGCGTCTCTGTATCGTGGTCATGAGGGTCTGCCATGACATGCTCTCGTGACCCTTCAACCCACTGCTTAGGATCTTGCCATAGAGTGGGATGCTGCCTAAGCAGATCTCCCAGGCTAAGTGTTGCAAGAGTAGTCACCAATGTGGTCAGGAGATCGTTGGGTTCTCGTCTTTCTCCTAACCTGGATTGTCCTGTCCAATGGCCATAACTGATCTGCGGCCTTGTAGCATCAAGGCTTGGCCTTAGCAGCACTACTTGTGGTGCAGTTGCTTCTCCCGACCTTGGTTGAGGAGGTGAGATTGGCGTGCTTATGCTGGAGAGATCATCGATCTCGTCCTCTATGATGGGCTCAGCGTCTTTTAGATGCTCTTGAGTCTCCTTCACCCATTCCTTCACTTTTTCTATGGCCTCTAACTATCGCTTCAGATGCGGGTATTCGCCTACCTTAGCACTTCCCTTTTTGGCCATCTTAGGGGCTGAAGTCTCTGCATCTGCATCAGAGACCTTCTTTCCAGTAGGCAGAGTTGTAGCACTCTCCGTTTTTAGTGCGATTTTAGCTTCTGACCTCTTCTTCTTCTGCCTACGACTTTTCTTCCCTATCGAAGCTGCATCAAGGTTGCTAGGTCCTGGTAGTGATATGCCGGCCTGCTTTGTCTGGGCACGGGTCATGACCCGCAATGGGATAGGTGTAGCCTCCCCATCGAGGTTCTCGACACCAAACAGCCCCAATGGGACAGATGGTACGTTGGCTGAGCTAGAAGACGGCTTTCGCCTTGGGCAATAGACGAAGAGATGAGTGATTCCACACTCAGCACACTTTTGGTCAGCCTTGTCTCTATTTTGCTGCTCCCTTTCAGGGCAGCGTGATGAGACATGACCAGGGTGACCACAAGTCCCACAAGTGATTGAATCCTGCGTCTGCCCTCCTAGGCCTCTACCTCGTCCTCTTCCTAACGCCATCACTGGCACGGGGCGATAATCCATGAGGATAGCATTGCCCTCATTGTCATGCGAGACATAAGGGCATATGTAAGTTTCTTCCTCATTTGGTTCTTCCACGTAGTGGACTAGAGCATCGCTCGGTGGATGGGTCATATAAGGACCAGGTGGTCTGGGTATGCCAGTAGGGTTTATGTCCATCCTAGGAATAGTTGGCTTAATGTCGTTAGGCGCAGGAAGGGCCAATGGGGCTCCCCTTCCGAAGAATGGCTGTGGCCTGTTCACTAGGTAAGGCTAGCTGTAGGGTTGCGAGTACGGAAGTCTTCTTGGTAATCTACAATGCGTGATGTCATGATTGAACCTACCGCAGTTAGCACAAGGTCTTGACCTAGGGTCTTGACACTCGGCTGGCAAGTGGTTTCTGCCACAGTACATGCATTGGACGTGTGGGCGCGTTGGTCGTCTCAACATGTCTTGCAACTTGGCTAACTCCATCTTTACATCAGCCAAGTCTTGGTTTGTCTCGGTGGCCTTCCCCTTATCTTGGGATGATGGGACTGATCGCTCACTAGAGGCTGACGCTCTCTCTGAGCTTCGCGAGTTGGCCTCTTCTAGGTTCGAGCTCTTGGAGCTCCGCTCTTTCAGCTGATCATCGACTCTGATGGCTTCCTCAAACACTCTAGCTAGCATGTCTCGCTGCAAGCTCGAATGGCCTACCAAAGCCTTATATAACTCCTTGTCTCGAATTCCGCTGATGAATACAGTCAAAACTGCTCTTTCAATCAGTCGCTCGCCCATAGGGATTCTCTTGAAGAGACTCCTCATGTGGGTTACGTAGTCGCGAATGTCCTCCTTCTCTTTCTGCTTGACATTCATCAAGCGTACTACCAGATTATCGGAGTATCCAGGCTCGGCAAATCTCTTAATGAAGAGATCCTTGAGGCCACTAAAGTTGGCTTGTTCTGCGGCATCTAGGCTTGTATACCAAGTCCTTCCCTTGTCACCTAAGCAGAGCCCGAATGCTTGAGAGCGTTGAGTTAGGTCATTGAGGTCGTTGGCTTCGCAGACTTGCTCGAACTGCTCTACAAAGCTGTATGGATCGTCATGGGGTTGATATTTGTCGAGTTGCTTGGCAACAATAGGGATTTTAGACTGGCTCTTTGAGCCTTGGTTCGCTCCTAATCCTGCGATCAGCGATGTCGCTAGTGCCGCAGCACTTTGCTCTGCTGTCGTGTTATCTAGTAGTCGCTTCATGAGAAGCTCGCTCAACGTCAAGTCTCCTTCTAGGGCTCTCGCGTGATCTGTTCGGTTTCTACCTGCTAAGTTCAGCACTCGCTGTACCTCATCCAACTCCATGCTTTGCCTTTGGCTCCTAGCATGTTGGTCCCTATTATATTCGACTATGCTTTGCAAAGCCTTGTGGGCTAGTTTTCTCTGTTCCTCTATGTCTGCGATAATAGTGTCTGTCGTCCTGCCGCGGTGCTCGTACCGGGCGTGTGCATCGTAGCTGCTGACTAGCTTTGCTGAATAGCCTCCGGGAAGACGTTCAAGTCGAGTTCCTCATTAGACTTATGGTCTGAGCCTCCTTCTGCCATAGTTGTGTTGTCGTGCTCCACCGAGCTGTTGATCAGGTTAAGTAGATTTGTCAAATCCACGTCGTTGATGCCACCAGCTTGGTCCTACTTCGCGCGTTGATGGTTTGTCTACGTCTTGGGTCCTCTCCTACTGGTGGGTTCCTTGAGTGGTTTATCTGAGTGAGTTCCTTCAGTTATTGAATACAATCCTCAATTTATGGTCACTCAGTGTGCATGTCGCTTCTCGTGCACTTGTGCTCAATTAGGCTTTCAATTTCCTTAAGTGCATTCAAGTGCGGAAATTCAAGGTGAGTGCAGCAAACAATTTCGAAGCGTCTTATGCACTCTCGCTTTGTTTTGGGCCTGATAGGCTTGTTGGTCAATTTTCTGGCCGCCTTGACAGGCTTTAGGGTTTTTCTAATATGTTGCCTCATTTGTTTTTGGCCAATCAGGTTTTAACTGCTCAGCGCTTTGCGTCTAGGTCTCTGGGTCTCGCTGCTGCCTACTTCAAGATACTAAGCAGCTGCTCCCTACAATCTCATCTATTCTGTGTGCCAGAATCAAGTTCTGAACGTCAGAAGGACTTTCGATAGTTTGCGCTGTTGAGCTCTAGCCGGGTCATGTCAAAATTTTGAGAATTTGATAAAAATTTACACTCGGCGCAGCTAGTCCGAATTACAGGGTCCGAGTGGGTCACTCGGACGGGCCGAGGTACATGGGCCGAGGGCCGAATTCGTGACTCGAATAGGGTAGACTCGGACGGGCCGAGGCACAGACTCGGACAAAGTCGCTCGGACAGGTTGGCTCGGACGAGCCGAGGGCGCCGAATTAGTCGATGGTCCAAATGGTCGAGTCGGACGGGCCGAGTAGGTTTGGCTAAGGGCCGATTAGGGTTTCGGGCCGAGTGGGCCGAACGAAAGAGGGACGAGGGCCGATTCTAGGACTCGGCCTAGAAGCGACTGCTCGGACGGACAAACGCAGTGCGACGACGACAGCGAGTGGTCGATTTTGCTCGATTCTTGCGATTTAATCAATTATAGCAAGCATAAACCTCTAGATCCTATCTAGGGGGATAGGGGAAGGGATTCATATACTTGAATAGAGCAGTAGGCTCGTCGATGGTGTGATCGGATCGAATCATGCGATGGCTCTCTCTCTCTCTCTCTCTCTCACTGAAATGGTCACAAATGAGCTCTTCCTTGGCCTCTTGGCTCTTATACCCCTTCCTGGGTATGGTGTTGATGCCCCCAATCACTCACTTGCCGATCTTAGGCATCACAAGCGAGCTTTTTACCATTTTTTGCACGATTTTTGCCCTGTTTTGCAACAGTAAACCCTACCCTTCTCCGGTGCGATTTCCTAATCCTAACCTATGCTAAATGCAACAAGAATCGAAAGTAAAAAACTTAAATAATTTCTCCATGTTTCCCAATCATCAAACAAACAAAATATCCCAAAATACTTACTTGTTTTGAAGATCAAAAACACCCAAACTTCCTACCTATCTCAAGCTCCGTTTCGGGGATGAATCCCTTACTTCGATGCTCGATATGAGGCGCAAGTGCTCAAGCTTGAATCTGTTGGTCCCGGCAATGGAACCAAAATGTAGTGGGAGCTCACGCTCAATTGCCAAGACCCACAGACCGCTTATTGCTTCAAGCATTTCAAGCGAGCTCTAATGGCTATCTCTCACCTAGCCGACGCGCCGTTGATCCTATGAGTGTAGTGAGCTTACCTTGATGCCGATACGAGTTGCCTCCTCTCTCGCATACCCCGGTAGCTCCACGATCCTAGATGCAAGCTCAAGCATCCTCAAGCCTCCTCCATCTCCAAGCTCCATCCTCCATAGCTGCGCGCGCGAGAAAAGAGAAGAGAAGAGAAGAAGAGAAGAGGAGACAGTGAAGAGCTTTACCCTCTTGATCCCTCACTCTCTCACACACACTCCCTCACACTCTCACACTCCCTCTCTCAAGAGCACACACAAGTAAGAAGATGAGGAGAAGAGAAGAAGAAGAGAGCTCTTGTTAGCCACACACCAAAGAATGAGCTTCCATTCATTTTTTGAACTTTATATACAAGCCCTAAAATCCCAGCGGCACCCATCCCTTTATTACATGACCGGCCATTGTGGCAAGGTCCTTTTTCCATTTCCCTCTTCTAGCCTTATGCCTCTAGCTTATACCCATCTAATATTTTACAATTGGCACAGGAGGGAGCCTCGCGCTCTTTTACAAGAGTTTTCCAAGTTTTTTGAGACACCTTTCATTTAAAATTGTGTTTTTTTCCCTGGCTTAGCTTTGGAGGTTGCCTGCGTGTCTTTGCTCTTTTTCCATGTTTTTTTCTGCTTTTTCCTTCCTTTTTCTACCATCTCGACTTGGGGTTAACAATGATAGTTTCCCTAACAACCTGCTTGCTGTAAACTGTATTCCAACAATGAAAAAACACAATCAACCGAGCATAAACCAAGCTCAAATAAGTTCAAAACATTCTATGGCAGTGGCAAAACATCCCAACAACAAACTATATCCATACAAGTATCAATGTTTGTACTATATGCAAGTAGTAGTACCAAATACAGTCAGTCCATTGCTATAACCAGCAGTATTTCTCTATTAAAACAAGAGTATTCAGACCTCAAAATAGCCCCAAAACATCTCATTCAGTTGCCACTCTATGTAGAAGTTGATACATGTCCAACCGGTCAGAATATATTGCATGTATGTCAAGTGAAGATGATAGGTATCATTCCTGCGGACAATAACCAGTCAATACCCTAGTATAATCAGCAACAAATCAATTCAAACTTTGGACTTTCACCACTCACAATATCCCAAAAAGCATCTACCACTCAAGTGGTATGATCCAAGCACTTGTCACTAGCAAATAAGCATCATAATACTTCAATCATATAGGTATATTGTTTCCAAATTCAGGACAATAACCAGCTCACTATTTTCAGCCTGCAAATAAACTCTAAAATTGAGCATTTAACACTCCAATATCATGCTCAAATGCATGATAATAAGGGCATATACATTGTTAGAATGAAAGCCACCAGTGCCCTGGAATCACCTATTGTTTACTGTAGTAAACAGCCAGCCTGCACATGTCTGTGCTAAATATCTCAAAATTTGTGAGGAATTTGAAAAAACTTTCTTCTACAAAGTTGTAGACCGTGTCGAAATGGTCAGGAATTGCAGTCCGTTTCTCGAAAGACCATTTTTGTAGCAAGATATAGCTTCTGCAAAAAAACGGGCTGCATGCACAGACTCCTTTGATGACGTTTTCTTCAGATCTGATGTCTTGATGTCAAATGGCCACTGCCAAGCCTTCAGGCTTCAGGCGTTCAAGCTCTGATACCATGTTGGAAGAGAGTAAGAGAGACAGTTGGAGCAAAAGATAAGCCTCAGCTCATTATTTTTCTTCTTACATTATTCTTCCATCATGCTAACTGAAAGAGACTTACACACATAGGTATGACTAACTAAGACTAACTGTGGTTGAGTCACTGACTACACAAACTTATTGAATGTCACACACATGTACAGTTGTATCCAGCTAATGTTGGTTACATACATAAAGATAGACAGACTGAAGAGTAATGGGAGCTTGATATTCTAACACTTTATACTTCAGTGTACAATCAAAGAATGAAATATTGTGGCTTGCAGCATTTGAAGTACCCAATGTTATTCAACATCAAAATAAGGGAGCAATTTTACACATCACGGGGTTTGGAGATTATCAAGTTGAATGGCATCTTACAGGTGATTTAAAAACATTGAAGTGTATGTTTGTTTTATCAAATGCAGCAAATGCAAAATTTCTGTTGAGAGTGGAAAAAGACTGAATTTTTGATTGATTTTTGTTGTTTTTGAGGTTTGAATGGTTGATTTTTTATGGATTTAGAGTGATATATGGTTGTGAATGGAAGTGTTTGAGAGTGGTTTGGATGATATTGATTATGTTTTGGAAGTTCATGATGATTCTTAGTAGAAATATGAAGCTCTGTGATGTTCTAATAGGTTTTGTTAAGGTTCTGATTGGTTTTGATACCTTTTGTATAGCTTCTGTTTTGTTCTGATTTTCTTCTGATGAAGCATGGATTGATGATTGATGAAGTTTGAAATCTTTTGGAAGTTTATTGAATATTTTTTAATAATTTGGAATAGTTTAAGTATGAGTTATGAGGATTTGATGTTACTTGATGACCTTCTGTAACCCTCTGTAAACCTTCTGTAGAGCCTCTATATCTGCTCTTTCCTGTTCTGTTCTGTTCTGTAGATCTTCTGTAAGTTTTTTGTAGAATTTATGTGTGACTTTGAAATTTTTTTCTAACTTTTGGAAAGGATGAATCTAAGTTCAAAAGAGCTAAAACAAATGGAAAAAGCAGCTGCTGAAGACTGAAGAGAAGACTGGAGTGACAATGATAGTAGTGAGCTATGAAGAGACACTGTAATGGCTCTGGTACCTCTTCACACCAGACATACCTCTTGGGAGGTGCATCCATGACCTAATAAGGATTATTGAGAGTCATTATTGAGTATTGTAGTGAGGAGATGATGTACTATTGAGAGAGAGAGAGAGAGAGCCAGAGATAGCCAATTTTATCAAAATAGTGTATCTGTATATGAGAGATTGAGAGAAAAAACTATGAAGACATTGAAGATGAATACTATGTGATTGATTTCCATTCAAAAATGGTGTATTCTTTTATGTTCCTTGTTTTATTGATGGATTCTATGAAGAAGTTGAAGATTATGATTGATTCTATCAAATCATAATCCGTGGGAGATATCTACTATGATGCTGTGTGAAGATTTGCTGTTCTCTTTGTTTTGATCATCAAAAGAATGAAATAAAAGCTTATTGATGTTACAAGATAGATTTTCTTGCAGTAGAATCCCTTTTTCCTTGGTGTCTCTCTTGGGGCTCCATGTTTTTTGTGCGTAGCCGGGGAAACTTGCCATCAACAAGCATCAGAAGAGGCTGAAAATGAAGGAAATGGCATTGCCAAGAAGAGAAGAATTCAATGGATGCTTGCAAAGTTCCTTCTTCCACTAAAGAGTTGGAGATTCTTATTGCCAAAGCCACTTTCCACAAGAAGTTCATCCTACAATGGTGGAAACATATTACCATCATGATGCATGCTCTATATGGTAGACTATTTCCTCTTCCTGTTGAGGATGCAGAAACTTGCATCTTGGTGGCAAATTGTTTGGGAACAAACTAAAAGAGCAGAAGCAATGAGAATGACTATCCATGGGAGATTTAGCATTTATTGAGGAGTTTCCAGACATCATCAAGTGGGAGATTGTGAAGAAGCTTAAGGAGTTGTGGTCTGTGGAGGTTCATGAAAACAAGAAGAAAAAGAGTTGGAATTTGTTCGTGGATGCTCAACAGCAAGATATGTGGGATGATTGTTGCACTGACGATCTTCTATTTGTCCAATTAGCAACCCCACAGGAAGTTGGTAGACAGAGTGTTTTTCACAACATACACTGTTGAAACCCTTAGAAGCTAGCATTATTATGATAGCACAACAACGATCCTAAGAAGAATGAGTTTTGATACTTTCAGAATGGAATATCTCCCTCTCTGTAGTGGTTGGAAAGCCAAATTCAAAGATGTTGAAAAGAAGGAAGTAGAGGAGATGTTGGCCAGAGAATCCCCTAGAGTCTGAAGCCCTCTCTGATTCTATTCTGTTGAGTACAGATCAACTGGTTGGAGCCAACCCCCTGATGAATGAGACAATCAAGAGGCAAGCTTTAGAACAAGTCCAAAGGTACACGAGAAGAGAGAAGGTAAAAATCAAAGCTGAGAACGAGCTTGCAACAGAAGCCTCCTTTGACGCCCTAAAAGCACTATTTACAGAATTCCCCATGGCAACTCAAGGTCCCCTTCCTAGTCAGATTCGTCCTGGAAATATTGATGACAAGCCAGCAAATGTAGTCCCATTGCCAGTTTTTAAGGGAGAGTACAATAAAGACCCTGATCTTCATGTAGCAGAGTTTATGGTAGCATGTGTGGCTAACAATGCCAGAACCCCTGAGCATTGGTTAGAAATATTCCACGCCACTTGCAAGGGCATGATGTTTCAGTGGTATGAGAAACAATCAGCAGGAACTTTTGGCACATGGGACGACCTGAAGTTGGCCTTCCTCACTAAATTCAGGCTGAAGGTTTTGAAGAGCGGATGCGAGAGGAGTTCATGAACCTAAGTCAATCCTCTGGAGAAAGAGTAGAAGCTTATGTCTCGCGAATGGAATCCATCCTAAAGAGATGGACTAACCATCATTTGGACGAAGGGATTCAGAAAGGAGTGTTCCTTAGAGGCCTACAACTAGAAGTTTGCAAGTTCGTGGAATTGAGAAGACCAGTCAATCTACAAGCTGCAATGGAAGGTGCAAGATTGTATGACGAAGTTGAAGCAAGGCTATCAATGACTCCAGGAAGAGGAGCCTTACCTCCTCCCATGCCAGGAATGGTATACCCACCAAATGCAGTCCCAGGGATAGTTCCCTACCCCTATCCCCAGATGCAAACAGTGCCGCAATATAATGCACCTAGTCCACTATGGTCACCATAGACGATAGTGCCTCAAATGATGGTTCAACCACAATAATAGTGGCCTCAAACAGTTCCTTCAATGGCGACTCAACAACAATGGAACCCTACCAACTGGAATCAACAATCCCAAGTCCTAGCAGGAGCTTTGAATCAGAACCAGAACAAAGGACCTTCTAGATCAACCCAACCAGTGTATGTAATAATTATAGAAGCTTCCCAAAACCCTACTACAAGTACTTCAAGAGGTGAAAATCTGAAGGACTACTTATCCAACTTAGTTGCAAGTATCAAGAAAGAGCTTATGGATGTGATTACAGAGCAGCTACAGATGCTGAAGGTGAATACTGCCAATATATCCACCCCTACGGGAGCTGAGAGAGATGTGATATGCTCTAATACATGGTGCGAAAAGTGTCATCAAGCGGGACATTTAGCCACTAAATGTGCCCGAAAACCAACCATTCCTAGAGCCTTCTATTTCTATTGTTTGCGGAAGAACTATACAAAGGATATTTGCTCTCTAAAAGAGATGCAGGAATGAAGATAGAAGGATGAAAATGCAAGATTCAACTTGCTAGAATCCAAAATGATAACATAGGATATTAGACCAAAGCCTAGGAAGTTTGATCCTAATTTCGGTCCAAGGAGGTTTCCCTCTCAAAGTTACAAGGAACAACAGTCTGGAGGTGGTCAGAGATCAGAGGTGGAATGTTACAGGTGTGAAGAAAAGGGTCATATCTCCCCAAATTGTCCAAACCCTAGACTATATGTGGATTACAAGCCCTTACAGACGATGCAAAGGTGAAGGCCACACTGCAAAGGACTATCCAAGTCCAGCCCCTGTAAAGGCCAATGTCACTGGTAGCCAACAGAAGGTATAAGAGCCTGCCTCCAATTTGGTAGAGTTGGAAGTTGCCACTGTCATGCGTGCCAAGAAGAAGGAACCAGTTGTTCAGAACGAAAATAATTCCCCTGCCAAGACTGTGAAGTTCAACCTACCAATAGAGGGACAGAGCAGTACATGACAGAACAGTGCAGTACAGAGCACTGTAGTGCCATAGAGAGTCACAGAGACAGTCCCAAAAATAGGACCAGAGGTCTAGGAGATAGGTGATATAGAAGCACTTTTAGAAACACAGGAAATGCCAATGCTGCCATTTTTAGAAGAAAAAAGAAAGATGAAAATGGGTGTAGCCCCATTCCCCACAGCATGCTGGAGAAGCCCGTGGATCCTATCAAAGAATATGACTTGGTAAAAGACCTAGATACTTTTAAACCAAACTTAACATTCTGAAAGTTGCTGATGCTATCTCCCAGCTACCGAAAGAAATTCAAAAGCCAACAACAATAAAGTCCAACAGAGCCGCAGAGCGTGTAAAGGAAGTAGATGTGGCTAACACCTTCCTAGATCCCGGAACCCCAGAGATTAGTGTATGGATAGAAGGATGCTTTATTTCAGATACATTGATTGATGGAAGTTCATCAGTAAACATAATGACGGATGTGACAATGAAGGACTTAGGGTTGGAAAAAATTCAACCTACATAGTGGCTTATTAGATTGGCAGACCAAAGTAGAAATTAAACCGTTGGGCATCCTCTCATACGTAAAAACAACCCTTGCAAGAAAAGGTTATTGGCTGACCTATTTGGTGGTCAAACCAAATTCTTATGAGACCTCATACCCTCTTTTGTTGGGAAGACCTTGGCCTTTTGAAGCAAGAGCCAGGATGGATTGGTTCAAAGGAACCCTAACCCTAGACAGAGGACCCAACAAAGTGGTGTTGAAGTTGTATGGATCCAAAAAGGCAATGGATCCACATCCATCAAAGTCATAATTGACTCCTCCAATGAGGTAACAGATGGCACATCAGGAGACAAAGAGGCTGTTAAACAAATCTTTCCCAAGGAAACAAAGGCACAGTCCCTAACAATGGGCACTGTAAGCGAACTACCAAGGGAAGCAAAGTCCTTGTCCATAGGAGAATACCTCCTGTCTCAACTAGAATTGACTTCTGAAATCACCTCTGACAGTGAGATAGAAGCATGGATATACTATTCTCCTTGTTACATGGCAGTCACAGAGTTAGAAGCAGAGACAAAGCCAAAGACAGAAGCAGAAGCAGAGGCAGAGGCAGAAGTTCTGTTCTTCTCCTATCGAGCCTCTACAGAAGCAGAGACAGAGCCTCCAGAGGAAGAGGATGAAAATGATAAGGAAGAAAACGAAGTAGGTTATGAAAGTGCGGTTGAAGAATTTCCTCTGATAGTGGATAATATTGTCGATGTCCCTACATAGACCTCAGAGTCTGAAGATCTCTGGGTGTTGGATGGAATGACTATGGTTCCATTCGGGTTGACCAACGAACCACAAAGTATGAAAAATTTGCATAAGCAATGGATCAAAGGCATAAAAATTAAGTTCACCAGTGACTCATGTTGCCCTGACCATTCATTTTGGAGAAAAGATGATGATGATTCCCCCTGCCAACAGAAGCCAAAGCCCTCAGAGCCACGGCCTCTAGAAGGTCCGTGTTATGTGACATTTCTGGATGCATCCTCTGAAGATAAATCCCTAAGTCCTGAAGAAATCACCACCCACATAGAAGAAAACAAAGCTCTGATACCCTTCCAACAATCTCAACAGACAAATGAGTCATCTATTCAGAAGGAGGACACTACTGGTTCTAGTGGAACATCAGATGAGGACACTACTTCCTTGAAAGAGTCGGACCTCTATCCAGAAGCAATCCATGGAACATTTATCCGTGAAGTGGAAGCTGAAAGACTAGTGACGTTCCTGGATACTGACGGTACTGAACATCGCCTAAAAGTGGGTCTCAATCTTCCAGAAGAAGAACTAGTGGTCCTGTGAGACCTACTCAAAGAGAACTTAGACGTGTTTGGTTGGTCATATAAAGACCTAAAGAGGATTGATCCCACATTATGCCAATATCACATTGACCTAGATCCCGATGCCAAATCTATATGGCAAAGACAAAGGTGTATGAATCCTAATTATTCTACTCTGGTGAAGGCTGAATTATTAAAACTTATTGAAGTCGAGTTCATTTATCCCGTGGCTAATAGTGAATGGGTTTCGCCTATTGTGGTAGTACCCAAGAAGAACGGGAAACTTCGAATATGTGTAGATTTTTGAAAGCTCAATTCTAAGATGAAGAATGATCATTTTCCTATCCCTTTTACAGACCAACTGTTGGACACAATGGCAAGCCATGAGCTCTATTCCCTCTTGGATGGATTCAGTGGATATAACCAAGTCCAAATTGCAGAAGAGAACCAATCCAAAATAACCTTCACCACAGAATGGGGGACCTATGCCTATAGAGTGATGCCATTTGGGCTCTGTAATGCTCCTGCCACCTTCCAACGAGTAGTGATGGCTGCCTTTCAGAATCATTTGCATGATTTCATTGAGGTGTATCTTGATGACTTTTGTATCTATAGCTTAATCCGTGAGCATTGGGGACACCTAGAGCAATGTTATGATAGATGCCGAGAGTATGGGACTTGTCTCAACCCCGACAAATGTGTATTTGGCATCTTATCAGGAGTTCTTTTGGGCCATATTGTCTCTGCATAAGGGATTGCAATAGACCCAGTGAAGATTGAGAAGATTGCCGCCTTGACAGCACCAATAAACCTCAAGCAATTGAGAGGATTTATTAGCCATGTGGGCTACTACAGAAGATTTATTGCACACTTTGCAACCAAGGCGGTCCCTTTGCACAAGCTCCTAAGGAAAGATGAGGATTTTCTTTGGGCTGCTGACTGTGAAGAAGCCTTTAATATCCTAAAACAATGCCTTATCCAAGCACCTATCTTACAGCCTCCTGATTGGACGAAGGAGTTTCATGTGCACACAGATGCATCAGTAAAAGGGCTAGGTGCTATCCTATGTCAAAAAGGCCCCTCTAAATTAGATCAACCAATATATTATGCAAGCCGAAAGGTCACTGATAGGGAATATAACTACACAGTGGCAGAGCTTGAGTGCTTAGCAATGGTGTTTGCACTAGAGAAGTTAGATACTATTTATTGTCAACGCATTTCAAGTTCTACGTGGATCATGAAGCCTTATCCTTCCTGATGAATAAAGTAGATGTTAAAGGATGACTAATGAGATGGTTGCTCCTATTCCAAGAGTTCGATTTTGAAGCGTTCACTAAGCCTGACCGTTTCCATGTCCTAACCAATCATCTATCACGGATCCCTCAAACTGCAGAAGAGGAACATGATGATCCAGACCTTCATGATGATTCCTTGTTTCTAGTTGAAATAGTCACTCCCTGGTATGCAGACATAGCCAACCTCTTGGCAACTCAACAGTATCCTCCTGGCATCTCAAGCTGTGAGAAGAAGAAGCTTCTGTTAGAATGAGCCCCCTACACCTTGCTAGGCAGTGCACTGTACAAGAGAGGCAAAGATGAAGTGCTGCGAAGATGTGTTGCAGGGGATGAAATCGGCATAGTATTGAAAGCATGCCATGACGAACCATGTGGTGGACACTTCGCAGGAGAAGCGACAGCCAGGAAGGCTCTATTAGCAGGATACTAGTGGCCGACCCTCCACAAGGATGCACATGACTACTACAAGAGATGTGATGCTTGTCAGCGAATGGGAAAACCCACCAAAACAAGTGCCATGCCATTGCAACCTATCCTTCCCCTAAAGTCGTTCGAGAAGTGGGGGATTGATTTTGTGGGTCCCATTGATCCACCCACTAGACAGAAGCAGAACAGATACAACTTAGTATGTATGGATTATATCACAAAGTGGTGTGAAGCTAAAGCCCTGAAGCAGGACGATGGTAACGATGTAGCTTTGTTCATGTACTAAAATATTATCACCCGTTTTGGCAGTCCTCTCGAGTTGGTAAGTGACAGAGGTACTCATTTCCTTAACAAAATCATGGAGGAGTTTACGGAGTTGTATAAGATCTGCCACATCGCAAGTCCACTCCCTATTATCCTAGAGCCAACAGCCAAGTTGAAGTCACCAATCGTATCCTCTGCTTGTCCTGACAAGAACGATTGCCGCACATCGTCGCGACTGGGACGATCGACTTACAGAGGCCCTCTGGGTATATAGAACCTCCCATAAGGCAATTATAGGACAGACCCCTTTTTAGCTAGTGTATGGTACAGAAGCCGTCTTCCCTGTTGAGTTGGAATTGCCCTCTTTGCGAGTGGCAGTTATAGAACGCTTGGGAGATGATGAGTCACTACAACGCTGCCTCCTGCACTAAGAATGCTTGGATGAGATATAGCGGATGGCCCTACAGTGTATGGAAACCACTCAAGCACGGCGCAAGGCCTATCACGATAGTTTCATCAAGCATAAGGAGTTCAAAGAAGGTGATCTTGTCCTAGCCTATGATTCGAAATTTGGCAAGTTTCTTGGCAAGCTTTAACAACGGTGGATGGGCCCATACAAGGTACTTGCTGTCAATCCTAATGGCTCTATTCAGGTGCAAATCGTTGATACCTCTGATGATCCTTTTCTGATCAATGGCTATCGTCTGAAGAAGTAGTTCCCTCCCTAGGGATCTTGACAATCACAGTCGATCTACCCTCTCCCTTTTGGACATCGCACCATCCTTCTCTTCATGCTTCTGATAGCTCTTATGATTCTCTTCATGAGGCGGTCTGGTTCTACTAGCCCCTCATAGATACCTCTCAACCCGACCTTGTTCTCTTCTTGTTTGATCCAACAATGGTGGTGAGGATGGTCCTGACACATGGTATTTCTACCATTCTTTTTCCTAACGGAAAAAAAAAAAAGAAGAAAAATAAAAAAACAACAAACAAAACTGTTATGGGAGAAAAGGAAGAAATTCCTTGTCATAACAGGCCTCATTCCAAGAAAAGGTGGAAACACCCTTGGGTGGGAAGCTGACTTGTAACGCCCCGCAGTTTAGGATAGCTGACTCATCAGCAGAATCTTTCTAGCAAGTAATTTGGAGCCACCTCCCTTGGTGCGCTATCTCTGCAATATCAGTCCATCTGTCCTTCTTAACAGACGACCTTTCTTACAAATCATTGAAGTACGCAACTTGTTGGCTGCCTCTCTGGGTATGTCTTGTCTTCAATATCCTGATAACAACAACAACTGACATGATCTTCATCACCAACCCCTTGATTGATGTGAGCTTTTATCTTAACAGGATGGGAACGTGAGTATGGGCTGCCCTCTGTATCTATCAGTGAGCGTGAGACAGAGGGTGGGGTGAGTGACCAGTCTTTCCCTTCAAATCAAATGAGAGGTGAGATGTGTGAACGGAGTGTTGCACGCACGGGATGGGCCTCTCAATGCACAACGCACGATCTGTTCCTGTGTACTACACCATAAGGCTCCCTGGCCTTCCTTCTTGCACTATATGCCAGCACAGGGCGGGATGCACTGTTGCACCATCAAATGTGCACAAGGCATACAAGCTCTGCACAAGTGACAGTGAGGATTACATCCATGGGTTTGAGGAATGGGTTGTCCCCTGTATCTTTCAACAGAGCGTGAGACAGAGGGTGGGCTGAGTGTGACTGGTGTTTCTTCAATCAAGTATTGAGAGGTGAGGATTGAGGGACGTTATGACCATTGGAGTCAGATACGCTTATGTGTCCCTATGCACCCACGGGATGGGTCTCTGCCATGAGCACATGACACGTCACTCTGTTCTGTACACTGCACACTACAAGGCTCCCTGGCCTTTCTGCTTGCACCTATGCCAGACGGGGTTGGAAGCACTGACACACCATCAATTGTGCACCCTGGCATACTCCCCCTACACCATTCCCTTATCGATTCCTAAACCGGTTATGAGCTCTGGGCTTCATCATTATTACCTCGAGTGATGTTAGTAATGGGGCGAGTGACTGCTCTTTCATTCCATTTGAATGATCGTGAGTTGAGTACAATCTCCCTTGTCATCGATGAAATTCCTGCGATTCCTTCAACCAGCTACCTCCTTGGGTGCTCTCGCATGGTCCCTACCACAAAGGACGTGTGCTGTGAAGACACCTGGGTACCTCTTACAGTCGACAACGACACAAGACGCAACCTCGATAGTTGGCATTACTCCTCGGCAATATGGGCCAAGTTTTCTAACCCTACACCATCTGTTTCTCAGTGACGGTCCTGTTTTCAGTGAGGGGACATTCGTGGTCGGTCTGATGTGTGGTACTAGGTCCTTGTTGTTTGATTTACCCTTCCTATTAAGGTCTTAAGTGTGGGGACGCATCCCTACACATTAGTTCTGCATCTCATCATGGAAATACATCTATCTACCTGCAAATGCTGAAATTTCCTTTTATGCTTTGATGGGGTCCCTTCCCCACTCCTCCGTTCTATTTCACCCTGTCCTCGGGGCTGTTCCTTGTCTGTTTGCCTTTATCCTTTGTTTTGCAATTTTTCTATGTGAACGCATCCTATGTTCACTGAGACTCACATCCAACCTTACAGCCCTGTTCATACCTTTCAACTGACCATTTTTCATTTTTACTAACCTCTGTTCTGACAAACGGTTCTAAAGTTATAAATTTTTGAAGTAATTCCCCTAAATCGGACGGTTTTCCATGTGAACGTGCTTTTATTGCTTCGGAATGGTGATCTGATGTGATAGCCCTAGCCCGCACCTTCCCCCTGACATTTTTTCTTTTTACTCCCTATCATTCTGATGCACCGTTGGTCTGCTATTAATTTTTGCGGGTTTTCAATATCTTTTCGTGTGTATTTTTTACAGTTTTCTCATGTGAACCCCTCCTCATTCCCCCCAAACTACGTTTTGATGTGATAGTCCTGTGCATCCCCTTCCCTCGGACATTTTTCCTATTTATCACACTTTGTTTTGGCAATTGGTTCCCATATTAATTTTCGAGTCCATTTTCGGGTCTATTTTTTGGGTTTTTCCCATGTGAACGCGTCCTATCTCGGTTGAAACCATGTGTTGACATGATAGGTTTGTCGGGCACATTTTTTGGCACATTTTTTCTTCTTTCCACCCTGCGTTCCGGCGAGTGGATTTTCCATATTAATCCTCGAATATATTTTTGGAGCCGTTTTTCGTGTTTTTTTCATGTGCACACCTTGATTTTGGCCTGGAACCTGTGTTGTATTTTTCTATCATCTTCCCCTTGTCTCGCGGCACATTTTTCTTTTTTACGGTTTTTCGATCCAATCTATGGTTTGAGTTTTATTAATTTTTCTTCCTTTTGCCGTATGGCCGCGTCTCTCGTGTCACGCGTGAACGAGCGCGTTTTTAGGTTTAAGCGCCTTGCGTCACCCCGTGGCGTCTACGACTCACGTGTCGCTGTCCCCGCCTTGTCTGCTCCCACCGATGCAATTTTTTTTACTCCTGTCCCGCGCCTGCACGCGGGATGGGGGTGCACTCACTTTTAATAAACCAACCAAATTTAAATATTAAATAAAAAACAAAAAATATAATATTAAAATCACATAAGAACCCAAAAAAAATAGCTAATAATAATAATAATACTAAAAAACAAAACCAATCACACACACAAAACACAACCATGAACACATAATAAAACACACATCTTTATTTTATAAAAAAACAATTAAAAAAAAAACCCACCCACCATAATCCTCACCCCCCAACAAGAACAAGGAACAGAAACATCCCACGAAAATGAACACGAGATACAAGGCAAACGCACACAACAAAAACACAAAAACGAAAAAACACGATAAAAGACGAACAAAAGAAAAAAAATAAAATAAATTAAAAAAACCAAAAGAAAAAAAACAAAACAAAACAAAACACGTACCTCTTCGTTGTTCCGTGGACGTCCTCCCCTCCCTCCTTCCTTCAACGACCTACTCCCCTCCCTTCTTCCTCCCCGCCTTCCTCCCCGCCACGCAGCCATGCAGCATCACGCCCCTTCTTCCTCCCACGCCTCACTCGCCTCCTTCTCCTCCACAACCGACGCTTGGCCCGCCCCCTCGTTGGTCCACGCCTCGCGTCGTCTGTGAAGCCTTGACGAGGGTCGATCTTACGGCGCGCCACAGGTTCTGACTCGTCAACGTCGACAAACTGATCCATCTCCTCTCGTTGAGATAATCCACACGGGCCGCGTCTCTCTGGTACCACCTTTCCAGCAGCTCTTGCCATGTGGCATTCATGACCCAAAGGGGCGACGAGGGCGTGTCTCTGTGGAACAGGTCCAGTCGCAGCTCACAGGAATAGTCAATATCTGGGTTGCCATCCTCTGCTGTTAGACCCGTCACCAACAGCCGCATGCAAATCATACGGACTACGCGACATGATACACTGGCGCCCATCCGGTCTTGGGTGCGTATAATACTCATTTGTCGAGAACGACGAATCCGTGATTGCTCAGGCGTAATCCGCTGGCCTTGCTCCAGCTCCATGCCTTGCACCGTCGTCGCTTGGTCCATCCTATGTGCGCCCGCGCCTCCTTCCCCCACGTAGCCGCCCTCTCTTCCCTACGCCATCCTCCTCCCCTCACGCTCCTCCTTCGTCACCTCCACGATGCCTACCCCTCCTCCTTCAACGTCTTCGCCCGCCGCCTACTCCTCCTCCCCTCCCTCCCTCTGCCTCCGCCGTCGAATCCTCCTCCTCCTCTCCCTTTCGCTGCCCCGCCACCTCTCTCGGGTAGCTCTTCACTTCTTAGTTACTTACCTTACTTCATTTCATTAACTCACTTAACTTAACCTCCTTAACTTAAGTTACTTGCCTTCACTTAACCTAACTTAATTCACCTAATTTAGTAACCTCACCTAATCAACCTATCTAACCTAATTCACCTAATTCACTTACATAACTTAACACACTTACCTTACTTACCTAACCTACGTACCTTACCTCACTTAACTAATTTACCTCCCCTAACTTACTTAACTCATTTACTTCACGTAACTAACCTAAGTTCCTTACCTTAACCTAACGCACTTAGACCACCTACTTCACTACCCTCTACTTACCCCCGTTTCCCTCATTTTAGCCCCCGTTCCTGCCCTTTTCCCCTCTACCTCCACTGTTCACATGCAGCGCGTGCACAAGTTTGTGGGCATTTTTCAGCAGGTGTTCACGCGCGAGGACGAACGTTTGGTCTTCTCCTTGTGGTGGTGCGTGCCATCCCCAAGCACACACAGATGTTCACACGCAGCCCGAGTATCTCCTTTGATTTTCCACAAACCCGAGAGAAATACTTTAAAAATACCTAAAAACACTTAAAAACATTAAAAAATCATAAAAATTCAATTTAAAAACAAAAAATTTTACTGAAAATTTCATTTCTAAATTTGGTAATTTTTTGGTTGATCTTGCTAATTATAATACAAAAAATTAATTTCAAAAAATTAATAATATTTAAAATCCTTTTAAAATTCACTAAAAAATTCAAAAAAATCATTAAATCCCTAAAAATAAAAAATAAATTCAAAAAAATCACCAAAAAATCCATCAATATATTTGATTGCTTTTGGAATATTTTAAAATAAAAAATATAAAAAAATAGATTTAAAAATATAAAAATAAAAGTTTTAAAATAATAAAATAAAATACAAAATCAAAACACACCTAAATGACAATTTAAAAAAATACTCATAACAATTTCACCCACACACTAATCAACATTGTCTACCAAATGTGATCCCCCTAATATTGCTTTGATATTTATTTAATAAAACAAAAAGAAAATTTTAAAAAAACTAAGGTGCTTTATTTTTTTCAGTCAGTGGTTTTTGCTTTTTTGTTGGAATCCTTGCTTTTGGGACTACTCAATGCGCCCTTAGTCTCTTGCATACACACCCCTACCACGTATTTATTTTTTGTGCTTCATTTATTTTGGTCATCCCTTAACCACAGTTAATTCTTAAAATAAACTTTATTCACCCACTTTTTCACGCGTGCTCGAGCTAAACACACATTTTTCTAATAACTTAAAATCAAC
This sequence comes from Lygodium microphyllum, assembly GCF_053477565.2. Classification (NCBI taxonomy): domain Eukaryota; kingdom Viridiplantae; phylum Streptophyta; class Polypodiopsida; order Schizaeales; family Lygodiaceae; genus Lygodium; species Lygodium microphyllum. Next base: position 56,770,929 of record NC_141141.1, on the reverse strand, counting down.
CTACCGTTCACTTTGCACGCATTACGTGCGCTTCAAAGGAACTTTAATTTTTAAATAAAAATAAACCAACCGTCACAAAAAAAAATGCACGTGCTGAAAAAGAAGAGCGCTTCAGACACATTAAATTTTTAATCAATGAATATGCATTTAGAGACCTGAGTCTGGGAATTGCAGTCCAGGTTTTGTTAACAGCACAGTTTCACCTTAATAAATTGTAACTAACAATTTAAAAATAAACCATCATTTTCTTATTAAGATTTACAATCTAATAAAATTTCAACCATTGTTAATAATTTCTTAAAATGAACCCTTCATTAAAACCATTCCCCTCACTGCACTTTTTTCCCTTACACGCTTCATGGGATGGGCACGTATAGTCCTTTAAGCTGATATTGTTCATCAAAGTTTTGGTTATGTCTTGATTAGGTTTTTGAGGTATTATGGTTTACTTGTGTGATATGATTATGAGTGCGGTCTGTAGTTTTTTTATTTTTTGCCTGATACGGGGTCTTGGGTGCTTGCTTGTTGCATAGCATGAAGCTTTCGGTCGCATATGTGTAGGGGTCATGCTGAAGTTTTTCTAGGATGTGGGTTGTTTGAGGTAGTCAATTGGTTAGTTACATCTGTGTGTGCTTCTTTTGATCGATTTTTTTTAAATAGTTATTTTGTTGTTTTGCAAGCATTCTATGTGATTATCTGTGTTTTGTGGTGTGTGTGTGTATTCCATCTGAATGGTGCCTCAAGCTCCTGGATTATTTTTTCCTACTGATTTTTGAGTCTATCGTGAAAGCAGGCCTTGCAATTTTTGTGGCTGCTTCACTCCCTTTGATTCCAGATGATCCATCCCTATGTGATGAGTTTCTTGCATCATACAGTAAGAAATTGGGCTTGGTTCGTGGTACTTCCATGGTTTTGACACCTAGAGGGTTAGGGAAGGCTTTGTCTCTTCCCTACAAAGGAGAACCCTTTGTTACAGCCAGACAATTATTCTCAAATGATGAGATTCTCAAGCTGTTACAGAAGCAGACCAAAGAGGTCCTTGATGTCAAGAAAGTGATTAACACTTCAGGAGTATCTTTTTTCATGATCTCACTGATCCTCTTTGGAAGCGAGTCTGCCAATTTCTCCAAGATAGGTTTATGCCTGCCAAGACACCATCTCACTATTTGTCCAAGGAGCTCTTCATAGCTTCCAGGATGGTGTTAAAAGGGTTGCCATTGACTAGAGTACTTACCTGCTTACGAAGATGGACCAACATTTTGTCAAAGTGACCAGAGGAAATGTTATCAATGTCACTTATGGTTTCTATTTATATGCTTTCTTGATATATTTAAGCCTTAAGAAGGGTGTGCTACCTCCTCCTCTATCTGATCAAGTCCCTCCCCCTCCACCTTCAGAGGATTCAGAACCCATTGACATAGAGGATCTTGATTCCCCTCCTTTATTGGTCATTCAGTGGAAGCGCTTGAAGCGTGTGGCAGAGAAAACTCCCCTAGTCATTCCTTCAGTACAAGTTCCTGCTACCTCTGAAAGCGACCTTCCTGCCTACCTCACATATAACAATTTATTCAGGGCACGTCGAGAGGGTTCTTTGGAAATATCAGTTCCTTCGTTGAACAGTTTAGTGTCAGGGGATGCTATTCCTTTCCTTCGTAATGACATCCAGAGTTCTATTGAACTCTCAGTGACTACTTGTGTTCAACAGTTATATGCTTCTTTCTATGAAGAATTGATGCAATCCAAAGACCAGTTGCATAAAGCAACCACAGAGTTAGCCTCCGCTAAAGACACTCTTACCGATCTATTTAAGCAGATGGAGCAGCAGACACAAATGATTGAGACCCAGAGAGAAGAAATATATTCTTTGAAAATTCAGTTTAGCGGAAGCTCAGTCAGAGGTCACTAGAGTTTCGGAGGAGAAAGAGAAAATGTCCAAAGAATCTCAAGAGTTTAAGACTCTTTTAGATACAAAACTGTCAGCTTTGCAGACTGCTCATAATACATTGGAATCCCAAGCTTCCTAGATTAAGCAGTTGCAGGACCAACTGGCGCAGCCACAGTCCATTCCTCCAAGCCCCAGTGTTCCTATGATTCCTTCTATATCTCAGCACGACTTGGCGGTTCTCTAGAGATAGGCCACATTATGTCCGTTGTTTCAAGATAAAGTGGAAAGATTGCAGTCCAGGATGGATTTATTATGGTCTACATTTTAGCACTTTCAGGAGTATGTTCCTCCGAACCATTCCTTTTTTGTCCACTATTAGTTGCAGAAGTTGACCTTCTATATGAAGCTTTCAACGATGGATCTCCCTCTTCCAAAGGATGGTTGGAGTGGGGCTTGGTCTTCTGATTTGCTGACAGAAGTTGTCCGTATGGTCTTTGAAGATTCTGTAATGACGGATACCATGTTACTGTCTTATATGTATCTACGAGGTGATCTGTTAATTTCAAATGATGTAGATCTGGCTTGGTGTGTGGGGGATGTGGTCTTACAAGCTATCTTATATGTCAACTATTTGGAGTTGAGGATAGATGACATGTTCCAGTGCTATTCTTCTTGTTTCTACTTGCCCTGACACTTCATGGCATTCAATGATTGATTCTGTAGTCTTGAACCAACGCCAGAATATCGCTTCTACTTATGTGCAGAGCACTAACCAACTGAGGGTGGATCTCCTAGCTTATCTTTCCAAGAAACATCCATTTGATTCATCTTTCTTTGATGCCTACCATAGATGATATGTTTTAGGTCCCTCTGTTCCTAGCTTATTGTACTATCAAAAAATGGCCCATTGCTATGATGCTTATTTTTTCCTTTATCAATCTAACTCAGCATCTCTCTTACCTCTCCTTTTCCAACCTCAGGGTTTTCCTCAAATTCCAATCTTTACCTATTGTTCTTTCATTGAAGATCAAGTCTCTTCCCCTTCTCCGCCATGCCCTTCTCCATCTATCCATATACGTTCTACTTTTCCTGCTTATCAATTGACACCTTTCCTAACTGATTCGCTTAAATTTTCAGCCACTCCTTCTTTAGCTTATTCCTCATTTTATGATTTTACCTACCCATCTCTTCATCCTCTTTTACTTGTTCCACTTCCATCTCCTGCCACTTCTATTTCTCAACCCCCTCAGTTGGTTAGTGGGTACGAAGGATTTGATCAGAAAATTCCGAGAAGAAGAGGATGGAGCTCAATTGATTCTCTCACGAGACCACAGATTAATTGGCCATTAATTTCAGGGGACTGGACAACTGCTAGTTAAGCATACCAGAATTACCTCAATTTTTCTCAACAATATTCATAATCTCTAGATCCGTCAGTGAGATTGACAGCTCATTTTGCTTGGTACTCAGCATATATGCATATGCATTCCCATAATGATCAAAAGGCCATTCCAAAGCTTTGTATGAATGTCAATGTGAACATTGATTCCCAACAGTTGGATGTCCTATATTTGCATGCCCTATGTCTACCTAGCAGATACCTTGTTTTGCTAGAAAGGATGTGCTGCCTTCAGTTCTTTCAAAATCCTCCCAAGACATTTGTGGATGAGTCATTATCCATGGATCACTTTTGTAATCACCAAGCCTTCAAGAGGGATCACCTTTATTGATGGCTTTGCAATGTATTTTGGATGATTCTTAATGATATATATCTCTCTTTTTGGAGGTGTCATTCAGATGGTTGTGTTTAGTGTTTGTGTTGTGGGTTAATCGTATGTGATGATATCGTGGTGGTTGCCTATTCGATTTGCTTTCAAGAGATATATTTTTGGAGAATTGCAATGATGGTGATGCTGGTTGGATAGTTCGAGATAATGAAGAATAACCTCTTATATCCTTTACAAATTTGTTATGACTTTCTATTGATTATCAGATGTGTTAATAAATAACGAAGTTTTCCTTTAGTAGTATTTTTTTTCTAGAGATGCAGGTGATAAGTTAGGGTCGTGGTGGAGTGATTATTGAAGATACTGAAGAAAATCAAAATTGATCTCTTTAGTGAACTTATATTCTTCTTTTTCTTAGGTCGCGAGGATGCTTTCTTTCTAAGTGTGGAGATATATTGAGAGTGGAAAAAGATTGAATTTCTGTTTGATTTTTGTTGTTTTTGAGGTCTGAATGGTTGATTTTTGATGGATTTAGAGTGATGTATGGTTTTTAATGGAATTGTTTGAGAGTGTTTTGGATGATATTGATTATGTTTTGGAAGTTCATGATGATTCTTAGTAGAAATATGAAGCTTTGTGACGTTCTGATAGGTTCTATTAAGGTTCTGATTGGTTCTTATACCTTCTGTATAGCTTCTGTTTTGTTCTGATTTTCTTCTATATGAAGCATGGATTGATGATTGATGAAGGTTGAAATCTTTTGGAAGTTTATTGAATATTTTTTGATAGTTTCTAATGGTTTTAGTATGAGTTATGAGGATTTGATGTTCTCTAATGACCTTCTGTAACCCTCTGTAAACATTCTGTAGAGCCTCTGTATCTACTCTGTTCCTGTTCTATTCTGTTCTCTGTAGATCTTCTGTAAGTGTTCTGTAGAATGTATGTGTGACTTTAGAAAAGTTTCCTTACTTTTGGAAAGGATGAATCTAAGTTCAAAAGAGCTAAAAACAAATGGAAGAAGCAGCTGAAGACTGAAGAGAAGATTGGAGTGACAGTGACAGTAATGAGCTATGAAGAGACACTGTAATGGCTCTGGTGCCTCTTCACACCAGACATACCTCTTGGGAGGTGCATCCAAGACGTAAGAAGGATTATTAAGAGTCATTATTGAGTATTGTAGTGAGGAGATGATGTACTATTGAGAGAGAGAGAAAGAGAGAGAGAGCCAGAGATAGCCAATTTAATCAAAACAGTGTATCTATATATGAGAGATTGAGAGAGAAAACTATGAAGACATTGAAGATGAATACTATGTGATTGATTTCCATTCAAAAATGGTGTATTCTTTTATGTTCCTTGTTCTATTGATAGATTCTATGAAGAAGTTGAAGATTATGATTGATTCTATCAAATCCGTGGGAGATATCTACTATGATGCTGCGTGAAGATTTGTTGTTCTCTTTGTTTTGGTCATCAAAAGAATGAAATAAAAGCTTGTTGATGTTACAAGATAGATTTTCTTGCAGTAGAATCCCTTTTTCCTTGGTGTCTCTCTTGGGGCTCCAATTTCCGTGCATATGCTGCATGCAAACTAAGAAGAAAGGGAAAGACGGAAAGAAATAATGGCTTGCCAAGGTAGGACAACAAGGTGCTCCAACACGTGATCAAAAAGTCGTGAGAAATAGAATGCTAGTTCTAGTGGATCCAAACTGGCGCCCTATTTTGGAAATACCACTAACAAGGGTACACTTTTGCACATTGCATTGTTTGGTTAGAATAATTGAAAAGCTAGTATATGAATATATATACTTTGCATACAAGATGCAGCCTGTGTCAGAAGCTAATGCTACATGCAAAAAAGGTAGAATAAGACCTCTTTGAAGTTGGATTGGACAGGGGCCAAGTAGAAATAAAAAAGGATGAGAAAAAATCGAGAAAGAGTGGAAATATACCTTGTAAACCATGCTTTGGCGGACCCAAGGCTAGGAAGTTTATATCTCCACCTCGAGATGAGGAAGGCAATATACTTGTAAAACAACCAAAGAAGTATGAAGCATGGAAAAAGTTGCACCTTGCTATTTCGGATTGGAGCAATGGGGGACGAATGAGGATTACAAAGGCAGAAGTGTGGATATACATAGATAGATTAGCAGCTCTCTTACAAAAGTTGAGGTTTAGGGATGGTGATGCCAATACATTTAAAGAGACAGTTGCTAAATTTGATAAGTCCATGGTGGAGGCATGGACTACAAACAGTATAACACACTACATGGTCAGTATTGTCACCATTACAGAAAAATATCATCATTTCGAATTAGTTTGTGTTTCTAATCTCTCTTCTTGTGCAGCATATACTTGAAGCATATGGTCCATACTTTGCAAATCAAGGAAGTTTGGCAGTATGGTCAACTCAAGGCATGGAACGATCTTATTGGCAAGCTCGCTATGCTTTTCAAAAGGCAACTAATCATGGAGGTGGCATTAATGATTCCAATTCTATGAGGCAATTATTACAATGGTGGTATAGGAGTTTAGAGATATGATACGAGGAAAAAGAAAAGAAGTCCAAAACCTCTCAAGCAGAATTTATAAGTAGAGCAATATATGAAGTGAGAAAAGCAAGATATGAAAACATCACAACTAGACAATGCCATGCAGAATGGTTGGCAACCTAAGAGAGAGATGGCAAGAAATGAAGACCTAGATAAAGATAATACTTTTAATGCATTTAGAGTCTATGAGAGAGCATAGGTACCCAGGATATGACACATCAATACTCCTATCTTTAACATGAGATGTCTTGCAAATTTTGTTTAAAATTTTGAAGGTTTGTCACTATGTTTTTCAAAGTCGATTTCGAACTATGTTTTTTAATTATGAAAAGTCGATTTTGAAATCCTAAGATAAAGATATGAAAATTCCAAACCTTGGAACATTCACTAGCCTAGACAGAGAGGGGTATAAGGGGGGTGGTAGGAGACAGAGAGAGGCATGGATGGGGTGGAGAGATGAAATGAAATGATAATTTTAAAGTTCATTCACACCACTGTAAGTTTAAAAGTCTCGTACTTAAGTCAAGTCTCTCCTTTCATTTTTTCCCATGACTCTTCACTCTACCCTCCACCTTTCTATCCTTCATCATCACAACCATGGCATGTTCCAAGCTTCCTATCAAGAAGGCGCTTGCAAAAGCAAGAGCTCAACACTCTTCCAAATCTAGTGAGCATACTATGAGTGACAAAGGTCCCTTGGTGGTGGCTGACAATGGTGGACCTACTGCACCTAATAATGGTGGCACTATTGTGTCCAACAATGGTGGCCCTAGTGTGGTTAATAATGATGGTTCGCCATTGTCCAAAAATGGTGGTTCACATGCTCCAGTTGCTCCACCTCCCACTACTGCTCCAGCTGGTAATACACATCCTCCAACACATAAGAAGAGAAGATGGAGACCAAGCACAGTTGTGCTACGTGAGATAAGGATATTCCAGAAGAGTGCCAGCTTGATTATTCCTAAGGCACCATTCTCTAGGTTGGTGCGAGAAATACTGCAAGATTTGTAGTTAGGGCATCATCACAAGTTCTTTTCAAGGAACTAGGCAAGGAATGTGGGGCGATGGTCAAGCCAAGCCTTGCTTGCTCTCCAAGAAGTAACTAAAAGTTACTTGATTGATCTAATGGATGATTGTCAACTTTTAGCCTTTCATGCCCGACGTATCACTATTAAGCCCATAGATATGATTCTTGTTCGTATGATCCGCAACAACAAGGATGTATTTAATCTTAATGTCAATAATATGCTTTAAGCATGCTTTGAGAAGCTACCTTGTAATTGGATCTATGTTTTTAGCTCAGGTTCAGTCATATATTGTAAGGAGCTTAGTTTTGGGTTATCTTTCCAGTAGACCTTCAAGTATTTGATAGTAGTGGCATGAAAAATGGAGCTAAATTTTTCCTAGCACTAGTTGTACTTGGTGCGATGCACTATCTACCATGTATTTCATGGTTTCATAATGCCAAATCTGATATTTGATATTCTATTTTGCCATGATTTGCATTATGTGTATTTCTAAGTTTCTAATTTTCAAAGTAGTTTTGTTGAGGATAAATTCAATGCGCAATCAAGCACACATCAGTGATCAGTTGTACATGGGCCGATGCACTATATCTTTACTATATTTAGCAGTTGGGCAACACTATATCCAATATGCGATATTCCATCTGACCCATGACTTATTTTTTGTGAATTTTTAAGTTTTCAATATTTCATGTAGTTTGGTTGACAACACATTTAATATGTAGTTGCACACACTTGGTGGTGGTAACTTTTTCTGTTATCAGTGAAGTATAATCCAGTTAATGCATTTTCAAAATTTGATTAAACCGTCAATTCTATAAATCGAAATATAGTGAAACTTCACCCACATGCCATGCATCATAAAAACTCATGGGGCCCCATCAAAAGCCTCTGGGACACTTGTTTGTAGGCTCGTGTCTGGGGCCCTAAGTATGGGGATTCAGGGGCCCAAATGCCAGCCTCTAGACAGGTGTCCTAGAGACTTCTGATGAGGCCAAAAAATTTTGGGTAGTTGATGTATCCTAGAGGAGTCCACATGTAAAATTTCATGTCAATCAGATCACTGGTCATATTTTTCCAAAGCCTGGATACATTAATTCAAGTTTAAGGGTTTTTTAAAAGTTTTGCTATAAGTTTAAAGTTTCACCTCATTTTACACATTTCACTTTTAAGTTTTGAGTTTTCTCTCCTAAAAGACATGGCACGCACCAAGCAAGCGGCCCAGAGACACTCCCTAGAAATCCCATACACAGGCCACCTCCCTTAGCTCCACCACCACCACCACCATGCCAGCATCGCAAGTGTCAATGGAGGCTAGACACATTGGCTCTTCGTAATATCTGCCATTACCAAAAGACCATACACCTCCTGATACCAATGGCTCCATTCCAAAAGCTAGTGGGAGAGATTATGGATGGCATACTAATTAAGAAAAGTAGGAGGGACTTCTCAAATGGATCACGCTTACAACAACCCAATTGCTGGACTGCCCAAGCCCTCCTTGCACTACAGTAAGCTACCAAAGCTTACCTCATCGACTTGTTCGAAGACTTGGTGTATAGGCAGCAATAGATGCAAGGAGAGTCACCATCATTGATAGAGATTTGTGGATAGTGAGGTTCTTCTGGTGATGGTAGGATAGTCCTCGTAGAGATCAACAATGATAGGGGTGTACTACCAAAACATATAAGGAATGTAGCTTCCAAAGAGATTTTCTAAAACCCTCGTTGTAATGGATCCGGTGTAAAATGTTATGAATATGAATATAAATTTTTTGGTGCATCTTATTTTTGTTTATTCACTTGTTATTTGTTTTATTTATGTCTTTGAGTTATCGTTACATGTGTTCGAATGAATATATGTTGTGCACGAACTCGATAAAGCACTATGTATTAAATTTAGGGTATGAATCGTATTGCATATAAATTCGATAAATAAACATAACATTCAAGTGAAAGACAATAATAAATTACACATATGACAAACTACATTGAACACAAATACAACAAATATCGGTTTTCATTACTTCAAGAGAAGATTACAAATTGCATTACATCGGTCTCATCGAAGCAATGAGATGGGTGCACAATGGCTAAGCTTTGTGCTGCCTCTACTCTCGGATCGAGTGTGATCTCCTCAAGCTCCCTCTCAAAATACTCTAGCTATGGCTGAGAGGGTGCATCGATGTCTTCGTCACTGTCCTCCTCCACCTTAGTGCACAAAACATATATGGCAAATACTGTATCGCCCTCAATGAGATCCATCATGGCATGGTCCTAGAATGAGGTGGGCACTGCTTTGGCATGGAGATGCTGCCCCACATGCATGAGGGCATGATTTATCACCTTTGCATGGCTCGATTCATCACGTAAACTATATAAGAAATCTATTGGGACCTATCTAAGAGCACAATCCCGAATAGAGCAGGTGAGAGGGTTCGCCGCATCACAAACGATGCCACTATACTAGAGCTAGGGTCTACAGCGTAAAGCGAGTTCTTTATACACAAAGTCACGCAAAACCTAGGGTATATCTAGTCTCCTATGTGTACATAGTATGTGTGCGTAGCGTTTTGAGCTAATCCATGCGGCGAAGGCGGGAGTGCTAGCCATGGCACACAAAGAGAGAAGGAAGAAGAGCACGTGTAGGGAAATAGAGAATAAAAGTGAAAAATGAGTTTGGAGTTATAGCTTTTATGTATCTAGGGTTTTAAATAAAGGTTCTATTTTTACCCTAAAGTTTTAAATTAAACCTCTTACCTTAGTTTCTTTATTTCAGTACTTTAAAGTCACCGTTAAAATTACTCATACAGACAAACGCTTCGTTCTACATTTAAAAATCCCTTGGATCCTGGCAAAATTTCATCTCCATGCTCCCGATGCCCTAGAGGCCCTACTGGTAAATTTTCACGCGAATTTGATGATATTACCTTCTCTAGATCATCTATTTGCTACTGTACTGGAGCATCCAGGTCTACTCTTGCAACTAGGACAACACCCTCATCTCTCTCTTGGGAAGGTACTATGTAGTCGAGTCGAGGTCCAAAAATGATTTCTCGCAACTGCTAGAACTCCTCATCTTAGATCTCATATTTTGGTGCCAAATTCTCAATCTGCTCTTAGATGCTCATAATGGCAGAGATGTCATTGGCACTCATGTCATCGTATCGAGCCACCTCATCAACATGTGCTGGGGAATCTTGTTTATCAAAATCTATAAAATCATCGAGTGCATCACGCACCATGATACAATATAGTTCTTCTTCTCTTAGCTCCAAAATTTCTAGTGCATCGTGCATGAGTAGATATTCCACCCCTTCGAGGATGATAGCATGGAGAGGAGCGAGGGGTGGCTCATCATTTGTCGGCATCTCATCAAGGCAAGGAGGTGGGTGCACAATGGCTAAGCTTTGTGTTGCCTCTACGCTCAGGTCGACTGTAATAAACATATATGGAAAATGCTGCATTGCGCTCGATAAGATCCATTGTGGCATGGTCCTAGGATGAGGTGGGCCTTGCTCTAGCGTGAAGATACTGCCCCACATGTACAAGGGCTCGCTTTATCACCTTTGCATGGCTCGATCCAGCATGTAAACTATATAAGGAATCTAGGGGGACCCATCTGAGAGAGCAGAGTCCGGAATAGAGCAGGTGAGAGGGTTTGTCGAATCACAAAACGATGCCAGTATACTAGAGCTAGGGTTTACAGCAAAAAGGGAGCTCTCTAGACTCAAGGTCACGCAAAACCTAGGGTATATATGGTCTCCTATGTATGCGTAAAGTGTGGAGCTAATCCATGTGGTGAACACGGGAGTGGTAGCCATGGCACACAAAGAGAGAAGGAAGGAGAGCACAAGTATAGGGAAGTAGAGAATAAAAGCTAAAAGGAGTTTGGAGTTATAGCTTTTATGTATCTAGGGTTTTAAATAAATGTTCTTTTTCAACCCTAAAGTTTCAAATTAAAACTCTTACCTTAGTTTCTTTATTTCAATACTTTAAAGTCACAGTTAAAATTACTCATACTAGAGGCCCTACTCGTAAATTTTCGCGCGAATCCGATAACATTACCTTCTCTACATCATCTATCTGCTACTGTAATGCAGCATCCAAGCCTGCTCGTGCAACTGGGACACCCTTGTCTCTCTCTTGGGAAGGTAGTGTGTAGTCGGGTCCAAAAATGCTTTCTTGCAACTGTTGGAACTCCTCATCTCAGATCTCATACTATGGCCCCACATTCTTAATCTGCTCTTGGATGCTCACAATGGCGAAGATGTTATCGTCACTCGTGCCATCATATTGAGCCACCTCATCAACATGTGCTAGGGCATCTTGTATATCAAAATCTATAAAATAATTAGGTGCATCACGCACCATGATACAATATAGTTCTTCTTCTCTTAGCTCCAAAATTTCTAATACATCCAACATGAGTAGATATTCCACCCCCTCAATGATGAATAGTATGGAGAGAATCGAGGGGTGGATCATCACTTGTTGGCATCTCATCAAGGCAAGGAGGTGGGTGCACAATGGCTAAGCTTTGTGCTGCCTCTATGCTCGGATTGAGTGTAATCTCCTCAAGATCCCTCTCGAAATACTCTAGCTATGGCCCAGAGAGTGCATTGATGTCTTCATCACTGTCCTCTTCCACCTCAGTGCACAAAACATATATGCCAAATGCTACATCGCGCTTGATGAGATCCATGGTGGCATGGTCCTGGGATGAGGTGGGCACTGCTCTGGGACGGAGATGCTGCCCCACATGCATGAGGGCTCGCTTTATCACCTTTGCATAGCTCAATCCAGCACGTAAACTATATAAGAAATCTAGGGGGACCCATCTGAGAGCAGAGTCCGGAATAAAGCAGGTGAGAGGGTTTGTCGCATCACAAGACGATGCCACTATACTAGAGCTAGGGTCTACAGCAGAAAGGGAGCTCTCTAGACTCAAGGTCACGCAAAACCTAAGGTATATCTCGTCTCTTATGTGTGCGTAGAGTGTGGAGCTAATCCATGCGGCGAAGGCAGGAGTGGTAGCCATGGCACACAAAGAGAGAAGGAAGGAGAGCACAAGTGTAGGGAAGTAGAGAATGAAAGTGAATATGAATTCTCTTCCTCTTCTCTTGTTCTCTATTTCCCTTCGAATGAGTGAGGGTCCTTTCTGCACAGTGGTTCCTCTTCCACCTTTCCTTCAAGCCCCTCTATTTGCAGCTTCAAAGATCAGTTCTTTCCCGGCCAGTGCACCAAAAATGGAAGACCCTGCCACGTCTATAATATCGAACACACCAAGGCAAAAGAACCTTCAAATTCTATGAGTGGGCTGAGCCCATGATCCCAAAACTGCAAACATATCTCTTAAAAGAAACCATTTCCATAATGATATAAAACAACACTGTCATCTTCATCACTTTCATCATTATCTTCCATAGCTTTTAGAAATAACGAATGAAGAGAGAGAAAGAGAAAGAGGAGTAGAGCCAAATACAAATATTTTGCACACCCAAGAGAAGAGAACGTGTGTTCTGAGGAAAGAGAGGGAGAGAAAGAGACACACAACCACTCGTGTCCTCAATCCACCCTTTCACCCAAAAAGCACACCTCTCCATATTTTATTATTTATTTGAATTTTTTTATACATTTGGTATTATAAGACCTTTGGTCTTTAATTTTGAGTATTCCTACCCTTCACAAATGCATGCACCTAACACTTTTGTGTATATCATTTATTTATGATGGATGTGGATGTGGCCCCCTCATGTAAGTGTGTATTTTAGTGATTTTGTAACAATGTACTTGTTATCTTTTTTACAAAAGATGAAATTGTGATATGTGCATGGATATTTTTGTGCCTTGTTTTCATGCTTCTTTTGAGTGTCATCACCTACCAGTAAATTTTTGCGCGAATCCGATAACATTACCTTCTCTACATCATCTATTTGCTACTGTAATGGAGCATCCAGGTCTTCGCCTACAACTGGGACACCCTCATCTCTCTCTTGGGAAGGTGCTGTGTATTCAGCGAGGTCCAAAAATGCTTTCTTGCAACTGCTCGAACTCCTCATCTGAGATCTCATATTGTGGCATCACATTCTCAATCTGCTCTTGGATGCTCACAATAACAGAGATGTCATCAACACTTGTGCCATCATATCGAGCCACCTCATCAACATGTGCTAGGGCATCTTGTATATCAAAATCTATAAGATCATCAAGTGCATCACTTACGATGATACAATATAGTTCTTCTCTTAGCTGCGAAATTTCTAGTACACCATGCATGAGTAGATATTCCACCCCCTCGATGATGATAGCATGGAGGGAAGTGTGGGGTGGCTCATCTCTTGTCGGCGTCTCATCAGGGCAAGGAGGTGGGTGCACAATGGCTAAGCTTTGTGCTGCCTCTACGCTCGACTCGAGTGTGATCTCCTCAGGCTCCCTCTCGAAATAATCTAGCTATGGTCGAGAGGGTTTGTCAATGTCTTCATCACTGTCCTCTTGCACCTCAATGCACAAAATATATATGGCAAATGATGCATCGCACTCGATGAGATCCATCCTCGCGTGCTCCTGGGATAAGGTTGGCACTGCTCTGGCACAAAGATGTTGTCCCACATCCACGAGGGCTCGATTTATCACCTTTGCATGGCTTGATCCATCACGTAAACTATATAACAAATCTAGAGGACCCACCTGGGAGCAGAGTCCGGAATAGATCAAGTGAGAGGGTTTGCCGCATCACAAAACGATGCCACAATACTAGAGCTAGGGTGGTCTACAGCCGAAAGCGATCTCTCTAGACTCAAGGTCACGCAAAACCTAGGGTATATCTAGTGTCCTATGTGTGCGTAGCCTGTGGAGCTAATCCATACGGCAAAGGAGAGAGTGGTGGCCATTGCACACAAAGAGAGAAGGAAGGAGAGCACAAGTATAGGGAAGTAAAGAATGAAAGGGAAAATGAGTTTGGAGTTATAGCTTTTATGTATCTAGGGTTTTTTAAAAAAGGTTCTTTTTCAACCCTAAAGTTTCAAATTAAAACTGTTAGCTTATTTTTCTTATTTCAATACTTTTTAAAGTCACCATTAAATGTACTCATACAAACAAACGCTTTGTTCTACATTATTATATTCTCGAATATACTTGGATTGCTGAGTATATTCAAGTCCAATTAGAGAAAATATAGAAAATTTTTAAGAAAATAAATTTAAAATACCTTCAAAATCCCTTGGATCCCGTCAAAATTTCATCTCCATGCTCCCAATGCCCTAGAGGCCCTACTGGTAAATTTTCATGCGAATCTGATAACATTACCTTCTCTACATCATCTATCTACTATACTCTAATGGAGCATCCACGTCTGCTCCTGCAAGTAGGCCACCCTCTTACCTCTCTTAGGAAGGTATTGTGTAGTCAGGTCGAGGTCCAAAAATGCTTACTTGCAAACGCTCGGACTCCTCATCTAAGATCTCATACTATGGCGCCACATTCTCAATCTGCTCTTGGATGCTCACAATGGCAGAGATGTCATCGGCACTCATGCCATTATATCAAGCCACCTCATCAACATGTGCTGAGGCATCTTGTATATCAAAATCTATAAAATCATCAGGTGCATTACACACCATGGTACGATATAGTTCTTCTTCTCTTAGCTCCAAAATTTCCAATACATCCTGCATAAGTAGATATTCCACCCCCTCGATGATGATAGCATGGAGAGAAGCGAGGGGTGGCTCATCGCTTGTCGGCATCTCATCAAGGCAAGGAGGTGGGGTGCACAATGGCTAAGCTTTGTGTTGTCTCTACACTCGGTCGAGTGTGATATCCTTAAGCTCCCTCTCGAAATACTCTAGTTGTGGCCCACACAGTGCGTCGATGTCTTCATCACTATCCTCTTGCACCTCACTGCACAAAACACATATAGCGAATACTGCATCGTGCTCGATGAGATCCATTGTGGCATGGTCCTGGGATGAGGTTGGCACTGCTCTAGCAGCAGAGATGCTGCCCCACATGCACAAGGGCTCGATTTATCACCTTTGCATGGATCGATCCAGCACGTAAACTATATAAGAAATCTATGGGGACCCATCTGAGAGCAGAGTCCGGAATAGAGCAGATGAGGGGGTTTGCCACATCACAAAACGATGCCACTATACTAGAGCTAGGGTCTACAATGGAAAGTGAGCTCTGTAGACTCAAGATCACGCAAAACCTAGGGTATAGCTGGTCTCCTATGTGTGCATAGCGTGTGGAGCTAATCCATGCGACGAAGGCAGAAGTGGTAGCTATGGCACACAAAGAGAGAAGGAAGGAAAGCACAAGTGTAGGAAAGTAGAGAATGAAAGTGAAAATGAGTTTGGAGTTATAGCTTTTATGTATCCAGGGTTTTAAATAAAGGTTCTTTTTCAACCCTAAATTTTCAAATTAAAACTCTTACCTTAGTTTCTTTATTTCAATACTTTAAAGTCACTGTTAAAACTACTCATACAAACAAATGCTTCATTCTACATTATTATATCCTCGAATATACTTGGATCGTTGAGTATATTCAAGTTCAACTAGAGAAAATACAGAAAAATTTTAAGAAAAGAAATCTAAAAGACCTTCAAAATCCCTTGGATCCAATTCAAAATACCTTGGATCCTCTCAAAATTTCATCTCCATGCTCCTGATGCCCTAGAGGCCCCATTGGTAATTTTTTGCATGAATCCAATAACATTACCTTCTCGACATCATCTATCTGCTACTGTAATGGAGCATCCGGGTCTGCTCCTGCAACTAGACCACCCTCGTCCCTCTCTTAGGAAGGTAATGTGTAGTCGAGTCGAGGTCCAAAAATGCTTACTTGCAAACGCTCGGACTCCTCATCTAAGATCTCATACTATGGCACCACATTCTCAATCTTGGATGCTCACAATGGCAGAGATGTCATCGGCACTAATGCCATCATATCAAGCCACCTCATCAACATGTGCTGGGGCATCTTGTATATCAAAATCTATAAAATCATTAGGTGTATCACGCACCATCATCTATCTGCTACTGTAATGGAGCATACATGTCTGCTCCTGCAACTAGACCACCCTCGTCCCTCTCTTAGGAAGGTAATGTGTAGTCGAGTCGAGGTCCGAAAATGCTTATTTGCAAACGCTCGGACTCCTCATCTAAGATCTCATACTATGGTGCCACATTCTCAATATGCTCTTGGATGCTCACAATGGCAGAGATGTCATTGGCACTAATGCCATCATATCAAGCCACCTCATCAACATGTGTTGGGGCATCTTGTATATCAAAATCTATAAAATCATTAGGTGTATCACGCACCATGATACAATATAGTTCTTCTTCTCTTAGCTCCAAAGATTCCAGTACATCCTGCATAAGTAGATATTCCATCTCCTCGATGATGATAGCATGGAGAGAAGAGAGGGGTGGCTCATCGATTGTCAATGTCTCATCACGGCAAGGAGGTGGGGTGCACAAGGGTGCATCGATGTCTTCATCACTGTCCTCTTGCACCTCAGTGCACAAAACATATATGGCAAATGCTGCATGACGCTCGATGAGATCCATTGTGGCGTGGTCCTGGGATGAGGTTGGCACTGCTCTAGCGCAGAGATGCTGCCCCACATGCACGAGGGATCTCTTTATCTCCTTTGCATGGCTCGATCTAGCACATAAACTATATAAGAAATCTATGGGGATGCATCTCAAAGCAAAGTCCCGAATAGAGTAGGTGAGAGGGTTTGCCACATCACAAAATGATGCCACTATACTAGAGCTAGGGTCTACAGCAGACAACAAGCTCTCTAGACTCAAGGTCATGCAAAACCTAGAGTATATCTGGTCTCCTATGTGTGAATAGAGTGTGGAGCTAATCCATGCCGGCGAAGGTGGGAGTGTTAGCCATGGCACACAAAGAGAGAAGGAAGGAGAGCACAAGTTTAGGGAAGTAGAGAATGAAAGTGAATATGAGTTTGGAGTTATAGCTTTTATGTATCTAGGGTTTTAAATAAAGATTCTTTTTCAACCCTAAAGTTTCAAATTAAAACACTTGCCTTAGTTTCTTTATTTTAATACTTTAAACACACTGTTAAAATTACTCATACATACAAATGCTTCGTTCCACATTATTATATCCTCGAATATACTTGGATCGCTGAGTATATTCAAGTCCAACTAGAGAAAATATAGAAATTTTTTAAGAAAAAAATCTAAAAGATCTTCAAAAACCCTTGGATCCAATTCAAAATCCCTTAGATCCCAGTAAAATTTCATCTCCATGCTCCCAATGCCCTAGATCCCTTATTGGTAAATTTTCACATCAATCTGATAACATTACCATCTCTACATCATCTATCTGCTACTATAATGGAGCTTCCAGGTCTGCTCGTGCAACTGGGAAACCCTCATCTCTCTCTTGGGAACATATTGTGTAGTCGGGTCGAGGTCCAAAATGCTTTCTCGCAACGACTGGAACTCCTCATTTGAGATCTCATACTGTGGCACCACATTCTCAATCTGCTCTTGGATGCTCACAATGGCAGAGATGTCATCGACACTCATGCCATCATATCGAGCCACCTCATCAACATGTGCTGGGGCATCTTGTATATCAAAATCTACAAAATCATCAAGTGTATCATGCACCATGATACAATATAGTTCTTATTCTCTTAGATCCAAATTTTCTAGTACATCCTGCATGAGTAGATATTCCACCCCCTCGATGATGATAGCATGGAGAGAAGCGAGGGGTGGCTCATCACTTGTCAACGTCTCATCAGGGCAAGGAGGTAGGTGCACAATAACTAAGCTTTGTGCTACCTCTACACTTAAATCGAGTGTGATCTCCTCAGGCTCCCTCTCGAAATACTCTAGCTATGGCTGAGAGGGTCTGTTGATGTCTTTGTCACTATCCTCTTGCACCTTAGTGCACAAAATATATATGGCAAATGCTGCATCGCACTCGATGAGATCCATCGTGGCGTGGTCTTGGGATGAGGTTGGCACTACTCTGGCGTGGAGATGTTGCCCCACATGCACGAGGGCTTGATTTATCACCTATCAACCATTCACCGCCATTAGATAGGGGCGGCAATGGGACATGCTGCAATCTCTTGCTTTCTACTACATACAATGAATTATAAAAATATATATATTGAGTTACAAGTTGACTTTCAAAGTTATTATCATAGATCAAAGAACCTATATCGTCATGCTAAACATGTATCTTGCCGCTCAAACGTTCCACATTCTACCATTCATGCAAAGTTTATGGATATAGAATTGTAAGTAAAACAAGATAATTGAATTAGAACACTACAAATATTTTTAAAAACAAATCAGAGATTTGTTTGTGTGTATAAACATGTTGGATCAACACTTTTGTTACTGTACTTGTTCCATTAAACACTTTTTTGAACTCTAAAATTCTACATTTCCAATATTTGCTAGGGTTTGCAACATCCTTATGCCTGACCTTGAAACTCCCTCGAGTACTTGGGTGCATCAAAATCCAATCCAACTTATAGTACTTATCACAAATCCAATTACCGCCACTATCTTTCCTATTGAAGACCTCCACTACACCATCCTTACGCCTGACCTTGAAACTCCCTCGAGTACTTGGATGCATCAAAATCCAATCCAACTCATAGTACTTATCACAAATCCAATTACCGCCACTATCTTTCCTATTGAAGACCTCCACTGCAATTATGTTTTTGATGTTTTTCCTCCATGAAGACATCTATAATAACCAAATAGAAAAGTTACCTATTAGCATGTGTATAATTTGCAAATTTTCTCTCTAAATGAAATGAAATTTAAATGGAGCAATTTTTAAAAAACATTGTACTTGTAATTCTTTTCACAAAGAAGCCTAGAGATGTTGAACAAGAAGTTGACTTATGACAAGACCATTGTTCCTTCACTAACAAATTCCTAGAGTACAAAAACAAAAGAAATATCGGGTAAAAAATTACATATAACTTACGTAGGCTTTTTCTAAATGAGTTGAGACTTAACCATTTAGCAACAGAAAAAACTGACAATATACATGTGGCTCTCTTTGTAGAAAAGATGTTGAAGAAGATGAGTTTTTAAAAAATCATTGTTATCCACCCTCAGAGACTCTTGGAGTAAAAAAAACAAAAGAAAGCTCAATATGCATATAGCTTGCATACATTTTGTCCAAACAAGATAAAATTTAACTATGGAGCAGCAGAAAAACAAGACAACATACTTGTAACTTTGTTCACAAAGAAACCGTAAGATGTTGAAGAAGAAGTTGACTGTTCAAAAGGTCATTGTTCTTGACTGTAAGAGACTCCTAGAGTACCAAAACAAAAGAAATTATATGTCAGAGAATGCACATAACTTGCACAGGTTTTATCCAAATGAGATAAAACTTTACCATAGAACATCCATGGAAGAGAACAATATACCTATAAAGTTTTGTGAAGAAAATCTTAGGGCTTTCGTAGAACAAGCTCTACTCTCATAAAACATGTGAAACTCACTTTGTGTTTGTGTAGAGGAAATGAAATTTCACAAGGTTAGAGATAGGGCAAGCAATAATGCGGCTGTAAAATTTCATCAGGAAAGAAGAAGCGGGGAAAGAGATACGATAAATTTGAGTTCTGCCTAAGAAAGAGGGGGAAACTGAAAAGGGGAGAAATGACAAGTCAAACATAAAAAATAAGAAAATAAAAATTCAAGTCACAAACTTCCAAGAAGTGTCATCATTGTATTCCCCACATTTTCCCTTATTTTATTATTGAGGGAAGATTTGGGCCAAGATATGGCTAGAAGATTCATGTTACATGAATCTGGAATCCCAGCTCTCTCACTGGTTAGGCCTATATTTATTTATTCACTCCTTAAGGGGGAAAAAAGATAGTCCACATTTCTCCTAATGTGGCTGCAAAAATTAATATTGCAGGCATATTCAAGGCATTATATTAGGAAGATGAGTGAAGAGTGAAGATGCTAAATGAGGGATGCATACCTTCGTTACTTGCCTTGCTAGAAACTAACTCCAAAGATGCTCAACTTATTACTGCTTCAGGCTATCATTGTTGTCTTTCATGGAGAGATTATAGATCATGATGGGGCTAAAAGATTTTTGCTACAAAGGGCATTGTGCTAAAATTGTGGAAACTATTCCAAACAAACCAGAGATTTGAATCCTTTGTTCAAGGTCTAGTAACAAAGATATTGCAAATTTTATGTGATCCTACTGAACAATTTTGGCCATCAATACTTTACCCAAGGGGTGGACAGCATGAATACTTGATACCATGTCATGATGAAACTGAGCAAGACAATGACCAAGAAGATGTACAAGGTGATGACATATTAGTTGAAGAATCACATGTGGCATTCATAGATGTAGATGGTTCTATTGAAGGTTTTGAAGTCTTGGAGCAGCCTCATGATGATCTTATTGAGCATCAGCTTACATTTAATCAAGGTTTACAACAGCCATTGAATGCATATGATAATGAGTACCTTGATCATGGTTATGATGCCTGGTATGCATATGGGTATACAACTATATCATCTACCTAGTAAGGTGTAAATTTTTCTTTATAAGGCTCTTTCTTGCTAGAGATCTTGAAGAGACGAGCATAAGGTAAATCATCCATGATGACTTGCTTAGCTACTTCTCCACTAGTTATGTGGGACATGTGGTAAGACATGTGGTGGTAAATCATCCATGATGACTTGCTTAGCTACTTCTCCACTAGTTATGTGGGACATGTGGTAAGACATGTAGTGTTGTTTACCCTTATGTACTGCCACACAAAGAAGTCAAAATCTAACAATAGCAGTAGCCATTTGGAAATTCACCTTATTGCACATGGTTTATTCACAAGGTACAACAATGTTCAATGATCGACAAAGAAGGTGAATGGTGCCACCAAAAGATAATGACTAAATTTCTTAACTGTAAACACCATAGCCAATCCTACCCAAGGGATTATATATGCGATCATGGACTTAACTATGGGGATACTTCCTTGTATCCAAATTTTGATCCAAGTAGACATGAGTATGTGATTGCTGGCCATTATCTTCTCTTGGATAATCATTATTTTGGAATACCTTTTGATCCAAGAGGTTAATGGATTTTTTGGGGACCTCATTTAGACCAACATCCATCTTGTGGAAATTTTATTATCTTTGATAGGCTCTTTTGGCTAAAGACTAGTCATCTATGGCCCTATTTTAGTGCAGGGAAGATTGTAGATAACTCACTATTTTATACCAAATTTTACTCTAAACTCTAGATAGTAAAACCCAACCTACGTGGGTTGAAAGCACTTCCCAAGAGCTCTATTTTGATATGTAGCATGCTTTGATCAGAGTTTTCTACAAAAAACCGTATTAGATTCACTACAACACAATCTTGTAGTAGTAGATAGCTTACTATCATTATCTTCACGTGCCTTTCATAAAGCTATGGTGGCCAAGTTCTTAGATTTATCATCCTACTTGGATGTTTTCTTGGTCTAGCTGATTTTCCATTGTACCAAAGTAGTACTTTGTTCTATTGCTATTCCATACATTGTAATAGGTCCTAAATCTTGTTTTTAAGGACAAAAACATTTGGGTAGGGATAGAATGTAAGAGAGTGGATAGGGGCATATAAAAAGGGTAAAGGACATATGTACAAAA